>NW_017731414.1:203772-241432 GCF_001890085.2 Hipposideros armiger | reverse complement strand
GGAGGCAGGATTCCAAGCCTAGGACTCCAGAGCTCTTTTCACCCTTTTAACACACTTTGCTGAACTGAACCCAGAATTCCACAGTGAAAAACCTGCCCAGAGTGGAGACAGACAAAGAAAGAGAGTGAGGGGCAGGGTGGAAGGTGTGTGGGTCCTCACTGTCTTGAGATGGCACCGTGGAACCACGAAGGGATCCCTCCTTGGGCCAGCTGGCCCACCTGTGTCTGCACGAACCAGTCCAGTCGCGGGGGCAGCGGTGGGGGCAGCTTTTTGGCCTCTGTCATGGCTTCCTGGGGAGGATATCTCCTGGGGGTAAGAACAAGGAGAGAGCGTCAAGCCTGGTCCACCTCCCATCTTTGTTCTGTCCTTACCTCCTCTTTTGAGAAATCCTCCAGGCTGGAAAGAGCAACAGGCTGGAAACTGGCTTGAGTTTCTTGAGCACCTACTATGTGCCAGCACTTTATGCACATTCATTCATTGACTCCTCCCCAAAACCCTCCAAGGATTTTTCCTTTTCCTTTTATTCTTTTTTTTTTTTAAGATTTTTATTGGGGAATTGGGGGAGGGGAACAGCGTTGGGGCATCAGGGAAGGGGTACAGACAAGTTGCTGTCCTTTTGTTCTTCAGTCTAGTTGTGGAGGACATCGCTTCACTGGCCCATGCTGGTATTGTGATCATTGTGCTTTTCCTGGCTGAGGCAGATCGGTTGCCGGCCACTGGACGGCTGCTCACTGCGGCTCACAGCGGCTCATGCCGGGTGCCGGCCACTCATGGTAGGTAGCTCACAGCAGCCCACTGCAGCAGGGGCTGCAGCCTACGCCGTTGCTGGCGACTCACAGCAGCCCAGCTCCAGGTCAAGCTGTTGTTCACCATCTTAGCTGTAGAGGACGCAGCATCACTGGCCCCCATGTGGGATAGGAACTGGGGCCCTGCTGCTCAGAGCTGGCGTCCCAAGCCAGCTTTTAACCAACACACCACTCAGCCGGCCTCTTTTCCTTTTGTTCTTATTATGCCATTACAACAAGTGTTGGAAACTTCCTTTTATAAACATATGTATTTACATTTAAGAACCGAGTATATTTAAATATTAAGTAACTACCAATGTCTCCAGAGGAATGTGGAAATGGCAAAATGGTAAGTAAATGAAGGAAACAGTGGACATGCAGTGGGTGCCAGAAAGGGTTGCCATGGTTTCATTAAACACCACAGAGATGTGCCCCCAAACAGTTGCTTCTGCCACCGATGTCGTCACTGATGGCACACCTATAACGTGTCAGGTGTGTGGTTCATTCACATTCATTCTCGACAATTTTAAGTTCAGGTACCACTAGACATAGAGCTGAAAAAGGGAGAAAGAAACCAGCACCAATTTGCAAAGCAGTACAGTCAGTGTAAAGCCAGAAAAAGGGTTGTGTGCTACTGGGTTGACCCTTCACACTCAGCCTTAATTCTGTCCCCAAACTGGCCCTGCGCCCCCCCGCCCCACTGTCTCTGTCTAATTTTTCAATATTGCAGAAGGTCATTGTTACCGAGCCATTTCCACAGAGAGGGGCCTTGTTGACCAACTCACTCAATATTGACTTTCTCCTGCCAGAAGACAGATGTCAAGCACACCCTCCAGGGAGTGGCCCAAAGGAATTCTGGGGCAAGTGAAATTAAGTCTATTAAGAAATATTTAATAAAGCAAGGTGAAAGTGGTTAAGAGCCTGGAATTGGAGCCAGACATCCTGGGTTCAAACCCCAGCTCCCCCACTTAGCTGCTATGTGACCTTGGGCCTGTCAACTTAACCCTCTCTGTGCCTATATTTTCAACTGCAATTTGGGGATAATGATGATATTTACCTGACTTGGTGTAAGCCCTGATAGTGTGTATTCTTTCTCTTTATTGTAATGAGAGTATCTGACAAGCTTTGATTACTGAGGCATCAACTTCAGCGAGAGCAACCTCGAGTAAACATTGCCAGCCACAAGATTAAAAAGCCAGGCTGCCTTCGCCCACTGAGGCTCCTTGGTTTTAGAGATCTTGGTTGATTTCAATAATTGACTATTTGGGCTACTTACCCAAGTACACTTGCTCTCTCTACCTGTGACCTCGTTGTGTGGTCCCACATGTGCTGTATAATTTCCAGGTCCTATAAGTAATAAATAAACCTTTATTATTATTATTTTTTAAGTTCCCTGATGGTTATTGCTGAAGGGCATCTTGAAATCTAAGGGCTGGTCCAGCCACAATATTGGTTATTGATCGGCTGAGACCAGCACAAAACGCCTGTATGTATAAAATAAATATTCATGAGTCCAGCAATGACCTAGCATGGGGTAATGTTTATAGGCTTGTTCTTTTTTCTACCTGGGAGACCTCCTATCCTCCTACTTATCCTTCAAGAACCAGCAAACAAACAAACAAACAAACAAAACCCTCCTCCAGGCAGCTTCCCTTCCTCCTCCCCTAGACAAAGCCCTAGCATTTTCTGTCCCCCACGTTTCCCCACCATTCTTGCCTCTGGCCCAGCCTTGCCTCGTGGAGCTAGAGTGTCTGTGTTTGGTTCTGTCTCCCCCATATTAGGGGCTCCCAGGATCTGGGCCCAGGGCTAGGTTTTTTTGGAATTTTCTGGGTCCACAGCATCACCTGGAGTTGGCAGGCATAGAGAAGGGTGCAGGATGCGTGATAATGAATAGATAGTGTAGTGATGAATGAAGCCATACTAAGTCTCAAATTCCTGACCCTAGCATGGGGGTCTCCCCCACCTCCTCATGCCCCATGTTCCAGCCCTAACAGCATCCTTGCTCTACCCCAAACTATCAAGCTCTTTCTCCCCTCCACACCTTTGCCCATACTGTGTCCTGCCGGGAAAGGCCCTTTCCCCAGCTCCAGCTCCATTTTCCATTTGTCACCTCCCAGTGCTTCCAGGAAATTCCCCATGTATCTCTGGTCCTCAACAGCCCTGTCCCTCCCGCTGGCCCAGCCTGGTCCCCGGGGTCTGTTTTCTAGAGGGCCAGAATGGGGCTGAGGCTCTGGGGTGGGGGGTGGAAGCAGCCTCTCGCAGCATGGGGCAGGTATAGGGGTGGCCACATGGTTGACTGAGGAGTCCCCACCCAGGGAACATACCTGGGAGTCCCTGGGAGGCCGAGGCCTTCGCTCTGGCTGTGCCCTGCGCCTGTACAGCTTAGGTTTCAATTCAGGGTCCACACGTCAGCAGGGGCGGGGTGTTGCCCTGGGGCAGTTCCTGTTTCCTTAAGCAGGTGAGCCCCAGGGTGGGGACTAGGACAACCTCAGTCGCCCTCTGTCTGAACTCTGACGAAGCCACTGAGCTGCAGGTGGAGGGGCACCCTCGCTCTACCCGGACCTCGACAAGCCTTTATTGAGCACCTGTTGTGTGCTAGATCTTCAGGGGACACAGACGAGCCTCCAAGACAGGCAGAGGCCCCACCCTCCTGGCATCTATAATCTAGCCAGCAATGAAAATTAAGAAATTATTAACGTAGTTGTTTAAAAGCGAACAGCTGGTCAGGAAGTGGGGACTGGAATTGCAAGAACCTCCCCCGCTCCCCCCGAGAGGTGGCCTAACTGAGGAAGGGGAACCTGGGGGCAGGTAGGAGTCAACCTGATTGGAGTGGTGGTGGGGGCAGCACATGGCTTTAGGTGGAGGGAGCAGCAAGAACGAAGGACGGGAGGGAGAATCGAGGCTGTATAGGCTCTGTAAAAAAAAAACCACCCAAAACCATTTAAAATTATGACTGTGTTAGCATCATTATTATGTATTCATTTTTTTTCTCCTGATTTAAAAAAACATTTTGAGGGACCCTACCCACACTGTGGGCTATGAATATAGGAAGCTGTGCCTAACGGGTCAATCGGCCCGGATGTGTGCTGGCCATCCCCCCTCCTTCTACAGCACATGGTCAAAACCACTTCCTCCTCCTCTGTGAGGCAGAATGGCCCAGATCCTCATGGCTAAGCTGGCGGGGTGGGGGAGGGGGCCTCCCTGCAAGCCTATCACCCTGGCCCAGCCGGTCTCCATAACCTCATTGCAGGCTCAAGCTGGGTACCTCCAGCGCCCCCTGCTCTATGGAGGGGGGTTTGTCTGGAGTCTGTGGGTCAATAAGCCCCAAGTAGGAGGCGTAAATGAACCTGTTTCTCACTCACTCACTGTGTGGCCTTGGGTGAGTTGTTCAACCTCTCTGGGTCTCACTTTCCTCAACTGTGAAGTTGCACAATAATAGCCCTCCTTAGACTTGTGATAATGACAGGCAAGGCAACCTTCAGGCGACAGCACCGGTTTCAGTTAAGAGTATTATCAGGACTCTTCACTGGGACTTAATCTGATGCGCTTTTTTTTCCTTTAAATTTTATTGGGGAATGGTCACTGGTTACACATTGCTTTCATGCTACAATGGCATAGTTGACTCTTTTAAGGAGGACGCAGCTCACAGTGGCCCATGCGGGGATCGAACCGGCAACCTTGGTGTTATCAGCACCACGCTCTAAACCAACTGAGCTAACCGGTCACCCCTAATATGATGCTTTTGCATCTGGCTGGGGAGACGCAGGCTTGGGCTCTAGGCCTCCCAAGTTGGGCCACCTTGGGCAACTCACTTCGCCTCTCTGATCCTCCATGCCCTCCACAGCCCAATGGGTTGGCTCCCAGCCTTGACGATGAGGAGCAACACTGTTGGGAGGGATCGTAAGTGTCCAAGCAACCCTTGTAACTGAGAAAGCCTGGCCATCAGGGTCCCATTGATCTCGAGTTCAGTCTCCAGGAACATGGGGCCTTTCAGTCCATGTCTGGCCCAGCTCCCTGAGGCCCCACTACAGAGGGCTCCATCCACCCTGACTCCTCTGACCTGCTTGGGGGATGTGGTCTCCCACAAACTAACGTCACCCTTGAGAATGTCACAACACAGTCACCCCCTCCACCTCTCTGTGACCAGTCCTGGAACCTGAGAATGGACAGGCAGCCCCCAGCGGAACTTCCGGAAGGGGACCAGCAGGGAGATCTGGGGCTGGGACGCCAAGGCCCCTCCCCCTCCAACACCAGGACTTCTCACTGGAGGCTTCGGTTGGTGATTGGGACTTCCACAGCTTCACGTGGGTGGCCCTGGGGGGAGGCAACTACAATGCCATCTCGCTGTGGATGTCAGGGGTGAAGTCAGGCTTGTGGAGCTGCCATGATGAAGGGGAAATAAGAGTTGGCCATGAGAAGTGAGTTCCCACAGATGCTATGAAGCAGATGAGATGGGAGGGAAGGAGGAAATGCCTCTCTGCAGAGGCAGCCTTGGGTGGCCATGACCTGATGGACAAGTGGGCTGTGCAGATTTCAGAGGACTGCCAGACCATGGGTGCAGCAAGTGCAAGGGCACAGGGGCAGCAGCAAGCATGGTGTAAAGCAGGAGAAGGCTGGAATGGTGACCCAGGGGACAATGGCAGAGACAAGGGAAGAGGTGGGCAGAGCCACAGCACGCAGGAACTGACGGCCCATGGTGGAGCACGAGTTGTATCTGAGCACAACAGGGAGTTGGAGGTAACACCACCTTATTTCTATTTCTTGCTTTCCTTTTTTTTTTTTTAAAAGATTTTATTGGGGAATCGGGGGAGGGGAACAGCACCGGGGAACCGGGGAAGGGGAACAGACAAGTTGCTGTCCTTTTGTTCTTCAGTCTAGTTGTGGAGGACGTTGCTTCACTGGCCCATGTTGGTATTATCATCGCTCTCTTCCCGGGTGAGGCAGTTGCCCGCCCATTGGACGGCCGCTCACACAAGCTCATGCCCACTGCTGGCCAGCCCCACTGCAGCCTGCACCGTCATCAGCGACTCACGGCAGCTCAGCTCCAGGTCAAGCTGTTGTTCACCATCTTAGCTGTAGAGGGCGCAGCGTCACCAGCCCTCATGTGGGATCTGAACCAGGGGCCCTGCTGCTCAGAGCTGGCGACCCAAGCCAACTCCTAACCAATGCACCACCCGGCCAGCCCATATTTCTATTTCTTAAGGACACCCTGGAAACAGACTGAAAGACAAAGGAGAGGCTGGGACAGAGGTCAAGGGAGTAATGGCGCCAACATGGGAGGGGATGGCTACAGGGTATGATGGAGAAGGAAGATGGAAACCAAAGTCAGAGCTCTCTCTTGGCTGTTCCATTTATGTTGCCGATCAGACATCTGAACTGGAATAGACAGCAGGCAGGGGGGACGTGGTGTCTGGCGCTCAGACTGGAGTCTGGGTTAGATCTGCAGTGTAGAAGTCACTAGAAGTCACTGGAATGTCTAAAGGCCTGCTGGCCGGACTGACCATTGGCTGGCATTCAGGAACTTGTAGGGTGAAGTTCCCCACACTGATATGAAACCTCCCTACATGAAGAGTGGCTCACAGCCGTGTCTAAATGTTTGTACAAATGGTGTGGTTTATGCTCAGCACCTGCTTCCTAGGCTGCTGGAATTCTAGTACGTGCCAGGCGGAGGTGCAGACATGCCCAGCCCCCATAAAACCCAGGGCGCCCTGGCAGGCGCTTCACATGGGTTGTCACAGGTTTGCGATGGAGGAACTCAGTGTGTCCTGTATGACCCCACATGGAGAGGACTCCTGGAGTCTTCCACCTAGTTTCCTCTGGATGTGGCGCCACGGGCCTCCTCCCTGAGCCCGTTTTCCTTTTGTGTCCTTTGGCTGTACTCCGCTATATGCCGAATCCCAGCAAGTCACCGACCAGGCGGTAGTCCTGGGGACCCCAACAGAGTAGAAGAAACCTGTTGCAGGGCCAGTCTGAAGAGGCAGTGGCCGAGCCATGTGCCAGAAGCCGGGAGAACCAGGATCTTGGGTATGGGGGCGGGGCAGGGGGTGCTCCCAAGAGGTGAGGAAGGGGGCTCACAGCTGAGCGTGTAACTTGCCAAATGGGTGTCAGCAGGGACCAAGACGAGAGAATCTTGGTGGCATCATGGGGTCTGTTGACTAAGCAGGTTCAGCAGGGTATGTGGTAAAACCCAAGTGGTGCTAAGAGTAGGGAACCATTTACCTGAGGGCTGGGGTAGAGCTGGGCGGGAGTGGGAAGCTTAATTTTCCAAGGCAGTCTTTTGATAACAGTGTTATCTTCTCAGAGCCTGGGGTACCCACCGCATCCACTTTGAGCCTGTCTAGACCTGAGGGCCCGACCGGCCTGGGCTGTATTTTAAATGGGCATCCTGTGAACCCAACACCTGGTTACATCTACCTACAGGGAAACTGGGGACATGAAAATCCGTGAACTTTAAAATAAGCTTTAACTTGTTTGTTTTCCTTAAGTGCGTTTATCGATGTAAACAGAGCATGTTAAGAGATTCCAGGGGAGAGGAGGCTATGGCTGGTATGTTGGTTTTAATTCAAAAAAGAAATTACGACGATGCCAATGACTTGGGTTGACAGCAGCTTGAGGGGAGGGTAAAAAAAAGAAAAAGGCTCCCTGATGACACCCCTCAGACCTGGTGACCTGGTCCCAACTGCATACTCTCTAGGGGGAAGCAGAGCTGTCAAAACAAAACTAGTGACGGCAGTTAAAAATCAGCCCAAATGGCTCTGCAGTCAGTCTGTACCAGGGACGCTTCGAGCTCTCGGCCACATCCAGCCACAGGTGTGCACCTGTCCCCAGTCATCCGGGTTTGCCACTGGAAATCAAAGACGGAATCATTTCATGGCACTACGGATCTGGAAAAGTAAAAATCTCAGCTAGAAAGAATGTCCAATTTGGAGGCTGTGGGAAGACAAAGAGGAGTGGGGGCTGTTTGGGGGCTGAGAAGGCAGACACCCCGATCATGGGTGAACAGTGTATGGTTGCACTTTCAGGGTTACCCGTGGGACACACGGTGCCCCGTCAGTGATCAGACGGGGACTGCCGAGCTGCCCGCTGACCACGCCCGAGGCCTGGCCAGACTAGACCGAAGCCTGGCTGTGAACAGGAAAGGCTCCTGCACTCCTCTTTCCTTCTGAGCACTGTACACAGGATTTCCTTAATTTGTGCTTCCCTTTGGTTTGAGAGTCAGAGAGAGTGGGAAAAAGAAACAACCGCTTTTGTCACTTGTCCAAAACGGAGAGGAAAGGTGAAAGTGGGCGTCAGATGTTTCCAGGGCCTGGTGTGGGTCACCTCGCTGACGGTGCAGAGCCGGGCACTCCTGGAACCATCACTGGCTTTTGGGGACCTCACTACTGCAGTGGGGCATGTAGATGGGCTTTCTGGTGCGGTGTGAGCTGTGTCACATCTGGGAGATGGAGGCTCACCTCATTCCCGTCTTTCTCTCCAGGTAGGTACACAATGCATGGGTCAGTTCGGCGGACGTCACAGGAAAAATAGCAAATCCTTAACTTATTCCATCTTCAAAGTTGAAAAAGATCAGACAGTTACTAAAATAAACAATTTCTCAATTGTGTTCTGGTGGCCGTGGGCCCGGTGGCCGCGGCAGGGATGTTGGAGGGGGTAGGGCCCCGGCTGAGTGAAGGGCTCACTCAGGACAGGCACAGTCAGCTCGGCTGAGCAAGGCTCAGAGTAAGGCGGCGTTCCTCACAGAAGAACACATCGGAAAAAGCTGGTCTTCTTCTGCTGGTCTGGTGTGATTTTGACTCCCTGGTTGCTCCCTTGGGGGCTGTTGCCTTCCTGAAGTTACAAAAGGTTTTCTGACATTACGGCTGAGCATCAGCACTACATCTCTTAACCAATCAGCAAGCCAACCAAGGAACCAACCAACCATCCATCTGCAAATCCATTCATCCCCTTCCATCCACCATCCATCCACCCCCTTCCTACCAACCATGCACCTGTCTATACTCTTCCACCCAACTCTCTATCCATCCAACCATCCCCTTCCATCACCCATCCATCCAACTGTCCCTTCCAGCTGACAACTCATCTTTCACAAACCTAGATATACTTTTCATCTACTGCTCATCCACCCTTTCAACCACATCCATTCTTTCACTTATTCACCTACCCAACCACCCCTTTCCATTCATCCCCTCAACACCTTTCCATTTATTCACCCATCTCACTTCTTCCCTACTTCCTTCTCCACGCACCCACCCTTCCCTCCTTATTTCTGCCCCTGTGCTGAGCACCTATCAGTGAGGCAGCCAAGGGGCAGCGGAAAGACTCTGTCCCTTAGGATGTGGGAGGCAGGGGGCTGGGTTCAAGGTCCTAATGCCACTCCACTTGGCTGGTCTCCATGTCTCTGTGCTGAGGCTCTGGCTTACCACCTCCTCCACAAGTCCACCTTCCACCCTGCTGCAGGTGATATTAACCCTAAACTCTAACCCTGTCCATGTAAGCCTTACTGAAAACACACCAGTGCCCCCCACTGTTTTCAGAGGACCGCCTCAAATCTGTCACCCAGCATTTGGAGCCTCTGTGATCTGGCCCCTGACAACCCTGGGAACATAAATCCTATTTTCTCCCATGTCACCCCGTTTGAAAAGGTTCAGTCCCTCTTCTTTGACTAATTCCTTCTCCTCTTTCAGCTCTTAGGTAAAACCTGAATTTAATGAACAGTAACTCTTGAACGCCTACGCTGTGTCAGGCACTTCCGTGGTCAATGGGCCTGCAGTGGCGGACAGGAGCCCCCTGCCTTGGGGAGCTCACACTGTGTGTGGGAGACGGAGATCACACAGGTAAACAAACAAGCGGTGATGTCCCGGTGGGGGGAGTAAGGGAAAAAGGAGGGCGAGGGATGGAAGTGTGTTTTGATGGTGATGTCTGAACAGGGGCCTCATGGAGTGAGGGAGTGACGCCTGAGACAGTCCAGGCGTGTGGTCAGCAGAGATGCCCCCGAGGACATCTGTGCCCTAATCCCTGGAACCTGTGAGTATGGTACCTGATGTGGCAGAAGGGATTTTGCAGATGTGACTAAAGTGAGAAGGGGAAAACAGGCTGGATCATCCCAGTGGGCCCATCTAATCCCGTGAATCCTTAAAGGCAGAGAAACCTTCTCAGTTGTGGTCCGAGAAAGAGAGGTGATGATGGAAGCAGGGTCAGAATGATGCTGAGGGGCTGGCTCTGAAGATGGAGGAAGTGATTACAAGGCTACAGATAAGTGTCCTCTACAAGCTGGACAGGCAAGGAAATGGATTCTCCCCTGGAGCCTCCAGAAATGAACGCAGCCCTGCTGACACTTTGATCTGAGCCCCAAGAGACCCACGTCAGACTCCTGACCTCCGGGACATTAAGAAAATGAGTGTGTGTGGTGTAAGCTGCTAAGCTGGTTACAAGAATCTTTTATGGAGGCCCTAGGAAACTAATAAGGGGGTAGAACCCCAAATGAAGGGGAAAGAAAGCAAACAAATATGGGGTGCTCCAAGAACAAAAGGCCAGCGTTGCTGGAGCACAGGGGACGACACGGTAACAGCAAGGGGACAAGGTAGAGTGGGGTGGCAGCAGCCAGAGCATGAGGCCAGGTGGCCACAGCAGGGACACTGGCCCCGGGTGTGGCGTCTGCTCACAGTGCAGTGAGAAGCACTGGGTCGTGCAGAGGAGGGTAGAACGCCAGAGGTCCAGAGGTGGGGTGGGCATGCGACGCTTTCAAGAGAGAAGAGGGGGTTGGGAAGAGCTGGCCATATCAGTGATGGAAAAGACAGATACAAACTTGCAACTCGTAGATAAACAACTCCTGGGTATCTAATGAAGAGCACTGTGATTATAGATAACAATACTATATTATAAACTTCAAAGTTACTAAGAGACTAGATCTTAATTGTTCTCAGTACAAAAAAGAAATGATAATGATGTGACACGACAGAGGTGTCCGCTAATGCTACCATGGTAATCACACTGCAATACACTAAAGTATCAAATCACATCGTGCACCTCAAACTTACAGAATGTTGTATGTCTGTTACATTTCAATTAAAGAAATGTTAAAAAGATTGATATGAAATGGCTGCAACTCTGAGTATCACAAAGGTGGTAGGAAATGGGTAGGAATTTAACTGTCAGTGATTTGCGACTCTGTTAAGAAAAAGCGAAATCACAAGGATTATGGCTGCGCACCAGCACTTCGAAATCTGTGCCCTGGAAGGACCTGGCACATCCTGGAGGAACCAACAGGCCAGTATCAAAAGCACAGGCCAAGGGTTACCCTGGTGCTCGGTAACTGCCAGTGGACAAAAGTGAGTCAGAAGGATTGTTAAGAATCAAAAATTTAATATTATTCTGAAGAGAAAAAGAATTTTAAGAAAATCACAGTTGTAAGAAGACGTTTGTAAGAAAAGTACACTGGTTTCTACGGACTGCTTCCCGTTTTGGCCAAAGAGCTATTAAATTGATTCTGTGCCTTAAGATTCAATGCATGGTATCTTAGAATTATGAAAATACACTCGTTTTAAATCAGGTGTGAACTACTTGACTGGCATTTTTTGTTTTATGTGTACTCTTGTGTGACGAGATGTAAAACGCTCCACAACAGAGCGCTTTATCCTTCTCTATCAGACCCGGAGAGGGTCACCTGGCCAGGAAAGAATGACCACTGGAACTGAGGCTCCCAGGCAACATTCATGACCCCGTTTAGGTGCTAAACATGCCTGAAGTACAGCTGAGCATTCCAACTCGACCAAGAAAGCATTAGTTATGCTGAGTGTTAGGAACTAGGAAGTGCTCTTGCGATGAGGAAAGGCAAACAGAAATAAATGACAGGGTGGATGGGAGGGATTCAGGCAGGACCTCCTGGGGGCGTCAAAACCCTGGGACGCACTGAAGGCTGTTTTGAACCGTCACAACCTGCAGAATTTGGGGCTGGAGGGGGAAAAAGGGAAAAGGCTTTCGACCTGCCAGACTCATCAGGATGGGTGCTGCCGGAGGCCATCGTCTCCAGAGGGAGATGGGAAAGGCCATGTGGCCCCTGCTGGCCCGTGTGCTCAGCTGGCAGAGCCCTGTCTGCCTGGGACAGCCTGGAGCTGAGCAGCTCCGGGCCATGGGGAAGAACAGAGTAGATGAGCGTGCCCAGGAGCTGATGTCCCGACCACACCTGCTATCTCTTCCTCCTTCCCAGCCTCGGGTCCAACTGGGTCCCGAAACGCAGAATGTGCTCAGGCTACGTGACACCACTGAGGCGGAGGACAGCAGGCTCCCACTGGGAGCCATGCGGAGATCAGGAAAGACATACACTCACCAATTTTTTGTCCATTTTTGCTTTGATGTCTCTGGCGAGAGTGAAAAATGCCTGTGGAATAAGGATGTTGTTAGCACCCCAGCAGTGAGCAGCAGGTGGGGGCTTGCTGGTTTCTGGGCACCACTGCGGAGTGGGTGTGGTGGGACAGTGGGGCGGGAGGGGGCCTCACCTGTCCAGTCCCATCAATGGCCCTGGGAGGTGGGGTCAGGGAGGACTGAGGCTCAGATGAGCCAAGTGACTTGTCCCAAAGCACCCAGTGGTTAACTGACCAATCTGGAAGAATCCAGGAAGAGAACCCGTCCCTGACTCCTGTGCTGTCTGCCTGCTTTACCCCCTTTCTGACGGTCAGGAGTAGGGCGGAGAGAAAGACAAGCAGCTCTTTGTCCAAACAAGTTTCATTTTGGGTCCTTGCCTGGGAGAGGGGCCTGAAAGGGCCAGGATGGGGTGAAAGGGTCATCTTCCAAGGATGGCGAAGGCGCAAGCTGGCCCGACCCTAGGCTGCTGCCTCCGTTGCAGCTTCCTGATTCTCTCCTCCCTTCCCTCGTCTGTTCTTTCAACGAATACTTACAAACCCCACTCAGTCCCCTGGGCCTCATACAGAGAAAACTCAGCCTCAGCATTTGCACTTGAGGGGCTTCTGGTTTGGTGAGAGGGGCAGAGTCTCAGCAAACACCCACATGATGTTCTGTCATGAAAGTTCTGTCATGGAGCAGGGGGCTTAGGGTGCTGGGGACCCAAAGTGGTAAGCCATCCCTATCTGGGGATGGCAGAGCAGAGGATTCCTTGAGGAGAGGCCTAATAGAAAAGGGGGTGCAAGGGAAGGGACCATAAGCGAAGGCTTGACGGTGGCCTGGGATGGAGCGTGGTGGGCAAGGCCTGCTGCATGGGCGGCACACCCCGTGCGGGGCCGGCTAGGGAGGGCCTCCCGAGGCAGACGTGGGGGGCTGGGGATGATGGGCACCCCGTGCGGGGCCGGCTAGGGAGGGCCTCCCGAGGCAGACGTGGGGGGTTGGGGCTGGGATGACATGGACGATCCGTTTGAGAAAGATCACGGAGTCGTGCGTGGGGTGGAGAAGGCAGGTCGGCTGCAAGGCTGGCGTCACCGTGGAAAAGAGAGGTCGGCCTAGATTCCCTGCTTCATCTGGGCTTGTGACTGGGACCTGTCTGTGTGGGTGGCACAGCCAAGAGCACCAACCCAGAGTTGGCCTGGGCACCAGCCAGCTGGGACTCTCTGAGCCTCTGTAAACCCCTGCCTGCTGCCCAGGGCTCCCCAAGCCAGAGAGAAAATGTCCTAGGTGCCTAGCCAAGGCCCGCACCTGCTGACATCAGAACACTGGGGCAATTTCCCCTGAGGTCACCTGGGCCTCACACACAGCCCTGCCCAGGAAGTGCCTCTTGGACGGATGGCCGACAGGGCAGCTGAGAGCCAGTGGCCAGTCCCTGTGGCAGAGCCTCTCTGGAGGGTACAGCCCGATCCTCAGCCCAAAGGGGCCGGTGCTGTGGGCCTGAGACTCACATTCTCCACGTTGATGTTGGCCTTTGCACTGGTCTCCATGAACTTGATTCCATAGTCCAGAGCCAGCTGTGAGGGAGACACACGTGCACATGTCAGCCGCCAGGCGCCCCTGACCCCCAGGAAGCACCCTAAGGAGGGAACAGCGATAGGGGGAAAGGCCCAGGGCTGTGGAATTGCTCCTTTGAGTCACCAGTGGACAGCAGGTGGTGACTGTCCTTGGCAGGATTTTGGAGGGGGCCTGGCTCAAACCATGGCTCCATCCTCTGCTTTGCAGTTCCCCTGGACGTCATGCAGGGACATGCAGAGCACAGCACAGAAACCCTCACTGCTGGCCGCTTTAGCCCAAAGCTTGACTGGGCACGTTTCCCACTCTCTCTCCCACGGCACGTGCCCCACTGGAGTGACTAACTTGCTCCTGTTTGCCCGGCGAAGTCCTTTGTTCTAGGACCCCAGTCTTGAACATGCCAGGATAGTGGGCCACCTTATACTCATGAGGATTCTGAGGGGTTCTATCTCAAAGCCGGCCTTCCCATCAGCGAGCAATCGGGGGGCCATTTGGGGCGGGGCAGGGCAGGGCTGGCCTCCATGCAGGGAACCCTTAAATCCCGAGGTCCCTCTGCCCCAAGGTGCCTGGCAGTGCCAGGCCCAAGCCAGTTGCCATGCCCACCTTCTCTCCCCGTTCCTTGGAAACTTGTCTCTTGTCATTCACGTCACACTTGTTCCCAAGTATCATCTTTTCGACGTCTGCAGAGGCGTGCTGGGGGCAGAAGGGCAGACAGGGGAGATGAGAGGCGTGGTCAGACTGGCTCAAGGCCAACTTACAGCCCAACCCCCAATATTAGAGTGGTGGGGTCAGGACTGCTAGGCACACCCTTGTGCAGATGACAAGCTGAAGCTCAGAGAGGCTGAGTGGCCCTTCCAATGTCACACAGCCAACACGAGAGCCAATTCCAGGGTTCTGGCTGCTATGACCAAGCACACACTTTCTGGCTGCTGAGGATGGTTTCTCTGTGGGCTGCGTCAACCAGGCTCCTGTGTCTTGTGCTGGGCTCCTGGTGGGGTCTGTGGGAGGTACCCCTGCTCATCTCCCTCTCCCTCCCAGGCTCCTCTGCTGGGGGCCTCAGCTGCTGTCCTGGGAGCTTCTGCCTTGCTCCAGCTCCCTCGCTTTGGGCTCCGGAAGCCCTGGGGTGGTGGCAGCCCCGGTGCTTCGCCATCCCCTGGTGTTCCCTTAACTCTGCCTTCACGCCTGAAAATGGCACCTTTGTCCTGGTCTCACTAAAATACCCTTCATGGCTTCCTTCCTAACTTCCTGCCAACCAAAAGGCTCTCTCGCTTGCTGGCCAGAAACAGCACTTCCACAAAGAACACCATGAGTATGGGAAGTTCCTTCTCAGCCAGGTCCAGCCTCCCGCCAGCAAATTACTGTCATCAGGGAGGTGACTCTGCAACTGCTCATAACCCTTGGGTCGGCAGTGAGTGACCTGCTGTGGCTGTCCAGGAGGGGAAAGTCCTCTGGCCACACCTCAGACACAACGCCCTACCTGGTGAGTCAACAAAAGCTACAAGCACCGCCATCCGGGATGGCTTTAGGTGTGAGAAGTTCTTTGGAAAGCAAGAGGGTGATGACGCTGGCTTTGTGACGGGGAGGTGGGGCTGGCCACCTTCTCCTCCCTCTCCAGGTCAAGGTCTCCCGTCACAGCCAGCTACAATCTGAGAGCTGCTGGCCTGAACACGAGGAGCTCATACCAGCTCACACCCTGCTCTGCTGTGGTTCAAAGTACCTGATGTAGCGTCTCACCACACCTTTCCAATATAAGGGCCATGCCAATTCTAGAACCTTACTTTTCTAGAAAGCACCAAATGCTCATGGTGACTGAGAGCTTGAGTATCACCTCTCTCTTAACCAAGACATCACCAAACTCAACAGCCCAGCTGGGGAGATGGGCTCTCAGAGCCACTCCGTGATGAGGCCAGGCCAGCGTGGTCTCAGGGACCGACCACCTGGGTTCCAGTCCCCACTCTGGCTACGTCCCTAGGTAATGGGGCTCTGGGCAAGCTCCTTGTGAGGGTCTTTGTACATCAGTGATCTTATCTTTAAACCAGGGGGCTCCAGGGTGAGGACCGACAAAAGGACAGATGGGAAGTTCCTGATGTGTGGATGGGGCCCACAAGCCTTACCTCCTCAATGTTCCGAATCCAGTTCCGGATGTTGTCAAAAGACTTCTCGTTGGTGATGTCGTAGACCAGCATGATGCCCTGAGCAGGGGGAGACAGAGATGCGCTCTGGACAAGCTGTGAGCTCTCTGAGGGGGGAGATCCCAGTTGGGGGGGGGGGCAGCAGGGACCTCGACATGATATCTCTCCGCACAATTCCCTCCTCTCCATCCCTGGGGCTCTTCTTCTGTTGGGCTCCAGCACCAGCCTTTCCATGGTCTCCCACGCTCCGGTCCTGCCCCCTCAGCCACCGAGTTGAGCCTTCACCCCACAGACCGGACCTCACCACCCACGCTCACAGACAGCTTTGCTGGCTCCCTACTACAGGCAGGATAAGTACGGCCCACTCACCCTGGCAGCCCCCGAGGTCTGCCCACCTCCTGCCATCACTTCCTGCAGCTCCCTCCCCAGCACCCACTGTGCTCCCCTCCCACACCGACTGCCTCTGCTGTGCTCGGCTGCTTCCACCCTCACTCATACCCCCGCCCTGGCCTAAGTCATCTCCTGGGCTCAGGAGCACCACCTGCCCCAGCAATGACCCTTGTTTGGCACCTGCTATGTGTCAGGCACTGCAGTGGGTCTCCCTGAGGCCTCACAGGCCCAGGTCAGGCGGTCCCATCATCTCTGCTCTGCAGATGGGGAACCTGAGGCTGGAGGGTGGCGTGGATAGGTCTCTTCTCCGCCCCCACAGCACAGCAAAGAGCACAATGGGGTCTGAACCCTGGGTGGCCTGACCTTGACACCCGTGTGCCTTCTAGGGACCCCACCAGAGTGGGGGCCGGCTTCAAGCTCAGGGTCAGGCAGCACTGAGGCCCCTGTGGTTCCATAATCAATGTGTGAGCACCTGGGTACAGTCCATGGGTCCCGAAAGAGGTGCAGAGCGACCCTGCCTCCACCTGAGCCCACAATCACCATTACTGTGAGGGGCAAATATCCCCATTTGTTAGAAGGGAAACTGAGGTCCAGAAAGAAGTGACCTTTAAGGTTTGAGCCCAGGTAAAGTTAAGCCTGAAGAAGCTGATGACACTAGCTCCCGTGAGGAACCTCTCTAGACCCTCCTTAGGAACAAGCACTGCTCAGGGCCACACTTGCACGGTCCTCATGCCACCCCGGACGTCTCGAGAGGTGCCCACGGCAAGCCCCCTGTGCAGCCCTGCACCTGGGCTCCGAGGCACCCGGCCCCAGCTGTCCTGCAGGCCCAGCTTACTTCATTCCCTCACGTTACCCGCTCCCAGGGCCCAACCCTTCATCCACAACCGCTGGTGTGGCCAAGACCTTGTCTCTGAGCCGCTTGAGTTTGCAGAGTAAGAACACGGGCCGTGTGTGCTGGGCAGGGAACTGTGGGGGCGAGGCTGTGTGACAACACCATGGAGGGCAAGAAAACCACAGCACTTTCAAATCCCCACTGTGACCTTAAGGATACGCACAGTGGCTGTACAGCCAGCCATGGCCCCTCAAAAATATGCCATCTGGGGCCCTGATTCAGGGGTCTCCTGGGACGACTGAATAGAGACTGCTGACGGAGGCCTGGCAGGTTTCAGTGGCTACAAAGTCTGCCTCACCCTGACCAAGGCCAGCACGGGCAGAAGATGCTGGTGGGCAGACTCCAAACATAGTCAGGGCCTCTGCCTAGCAGCCGTCCTCCCGCTATCAGGGCAAGAATGCCACAGGGCTGTGGGGCTCCTTTATCCAGGGACTGGCCCCTCTGCTGGCCTAGGATTCCCACTGCCACCACTAAGTTGGTGCCATGTGCCAAAATTGCAGGGTCCCAGATTTTTACTCATGGGGAGGAGGAAGGGAGAGCAGTGGATAGCTATTAGAAAAGAACACAAGTACCTGGAAAACACGGTGTCACCCTATTCCAGGTCCTCCCTGAAACTGCCCTTGGGGCTCCCAGTGACCTGTCTGGACACAGCTCCTCGTAGCTGTTTGTAAGCTCATAAGGGGGCACCAGACATCCAATGCCCCCATATTTGAGACCCCACAGTCTAGTACCACGTGGACAGAGATGATGATGGGGCTATAATGGCGGCAATGTTCCCTGCACTGTCCTGTGAGCTCACCCCTGGCCACACACGGCTCGGGGGCACCTGGAACACAGCTGGTGAGACTGTGGGGCTAGGTTTCCTATTTCAACCAATTTAAATTCAAATAGCTAGTGGCTTCTGTATGGGTCAGTGCAGGTCTAGGAGGATCGCAAACCACAGTCGTCTAGGAGCTGGACACGGTCTTACAAATGGCTCGGTCCAGCCTGGGCAGGGGCGGGTGCTAGAGAACGCCCTCCAGGACCGGCCCGGACACGCACCCTCTGCGTGAACGTAAGCTGGGTGTGGAATGGCGCTGAGTCTCAGCTTCCCCGTCTGTATAATGGAGATAACCATGGCGCCCACGCTCAGGGGAGTTCAGATGATGGCCAAGGCCTGGGCCCAGTGCCCGGCACAGGGAAGGGCTTGGTGAAAGGGCTGCAGGGTAGGGGTGGGGTGGGGGACTATTTCAGCCCAGAAAGGGACGGGGCCTACCTGAGGCTGCGCGGCAGAAGCTCCCCCGGGACCCGAGCGCCCTGAGGCCCCCGCCCCACCAGAGCACAGCAACATGAAGGGAAAATTAGTAAATGAATTTTAATGAGCAGCGCTAAGGTTGCAACCCTTGTGACTGAGTTTCTATTATGTTTCAGACACTGTGTGGGGCGCTCTAAATACTTAATGCCCCCACTCATTTCTGCTGTCTGGCAGCACTTCCTGAGCTCCCACCACATACTCAGCACCGTCCCAGGCACAAGGCATGTGGCAGTGACCAAGACGTGGCCCTGCCCTCACGGAGCTTATGGCCTAGTGGAGAAAACAGGTGTCTCTGCAGTTAAATGCCGGGGTGTGCCATGGAAAGGGCAGCGTGCGGTGGGATATGGAAATGGGGAGATGGCCGTCTAGCCTCTCAGCTGCCTGGGTGGGACACAGCCCTCCTGTTCTCTGTTCTACTCTCCAAGTAAGGAGATGGTCCTGGAGATCTGTGTCTGCTCCCTCTGGCCTCTGAGCGCCCCGCTTTGTACATACCTCACACGGGCCTGACCTGCTCAGGCCCGCAAGGGCAGTACCCTGGCCCATTCCAGGTCTCCCCTGCATCCAGTTCAAGCCTGGCCTGGACAAGGCACTCGGTAAAAATATTTGAGGGAGGAAGAACCAGTCTCCCGATCACATCACACTGCCTCAGGCCCAGGAAACGAATATAACAGCCAAGAGCCCAGAACAACTCAGCTCCTGGACCATCTTCAAGTTTTCAGTAGCAAATTCCACAGAGACCGACACAGGCCGTGTGAACACTCCTAAGTGTTGGGGCATGCCGTCTCCGATTGCACTGACCTCACCTGGAAGAACCGGCTTCCTGTGTCTTCCTTCATCCCCAAAGAATGAGGTTTCCTTAAACCCTGCATTGTCTCTGAAGCCAGCCAGACGGAGATGTATATACGTGGGGGAGGAGCACACAGCCTTCTCCTAAAACTAGCCTGGGACTAAGTACCCCCGAGGAGCCAGAGCAGGGGGCTCCTCAGAAACAGCCACGTTTCGGTATCCAAGCAGTGACATTCCTTCTGACTTAAAAAAACAAACACAAAAGAAAACCCCAATCCATACCATTGCGCCCCTGTAGTAGGCTGTTGTGATTGTCCGAAACCGTTCCTGGCCAGCTGTATCCCTAAAAACAACAAGGAGAGGGAATATTAGTGACGCTGTCACAGTGGGAACAAGGGGCATTAACCCAGGATGGATGCCCAGGTTTCTCAAGGGTCATCTCGGATTTGTCATCCTGCTGTGGGTAGTACCCGCTACTCTCCATAATGTTCCATCAGAGAAAAAAACTGGCCCAGAAGGCTGAGGACCTGCTAATGTCTCCCAGCTGGAAACGCAGAAAAGCCAACCTCTTCTGTACCTCTGCTTCCTGGGTATTCTCCCCGAAGCTTCTGGGTCTCAGAAGAGCCACAGTTGGATGTTATTATTTGTATAAATCCAGGACCACGAGTGTGGAAGGGGCGGGTCATATGGCATGGGAATACAGCTCCTGCTGATGGGCTGAGCTGCTGGGTGACCTCAGCTGGGGGGCTCAGGAAACACTCACACACCATCTCAGTGGATGCCAGGGGAGAAGTCCTTCCTCACTGGCATGGAGGTGACACCTGGGTAAAATAGGCCAGTGCCGAGCCTAGCTCCTAGCATGGAGGGTACTCAGTGTTTGGCTTAAAAGTGACTTCACAGATCAGTGGCAGAGCCAGGGCCATGTCTTTTTGCCTCTGGGTCGAGGGTTCCCCCTGTGTGGACTGTACATAACACCTCATTTGGGGCTAAGCTGACTTTCTGATGCCAATAGCAGGTGACGTTCACGGTTATAGTCATCTTATTCTCAACCATGGCCTAGTCCAGAAGGGTTTTAAGGACGTCATTAACTCCACTGAGATCCCTAAGAGCCAAAGCAGAAAGACAGGAGGAAAGGAAAGTGAAACTTGGCTTGCTGGTACAGTGTCACTTTGAACTTGGGAAGTGAGGTGGCTTGGGGAGTCAAGGATGGAAGTGGACGAACTTGTCTGGCTTATAACTCACAAGGTGGTAACTCACAGGTGGTAACTTACAAGGCAGCCAGAGCTGACTGACTAGGAGTTCTGTTGGATGGACAAGGTGTTAGGCCTCATCCAAATTTTGGTTCTGAAATCAGAGTCAGTGGTGAACACCACTGAAGTCAAGGGCACCCGAGAAGCGGGCTGGGGTGACACTCATGCTCTGAGACTTGAGGCGGGGAATGAGCTGCAGCCAGGAGGAGGTGGCTTCGCAGCCCATCTCAGGGCTCCCTCCTACCCACAGGCGCCCACCTGGACCGGAGGGATGGTGCCGCCCTCTCAAATACGACTTCTCTTTATTTTTGCTCAGGGCTCACGCTTCCCTGCAAGTATGTGGCTGCAGGGCAGGACTTTCCTACATCTGACCATCTGAGAACAGCCTGAGCTCCCAGCACCATGGGCTGCAGACCAGTCAGCATTAATGCCAGGGACTCACACTTCCCCAGTTTTAGGTGATACAGAAGTCGGCCCCAGGTGAGTGAAACAAAAACGGGTCTCACCACCAGGACCAGCCTCCGTTTATTTTTGGTTCTGGGGTTTCAGGTTTGCATGTTAGGAAGTGAGGCCTGGCCTGCCCCAGGACAGAAAAGAGGAAGTGATGCTGGCCTTCTCGGCGAGCTGACAGGCTCAGAAGGAAACGCCAGCCTGGGGAATCTCGCCGTCCTAGCAGCCACAGAGGGCTCTCTCCAAGTTCAATGGAAGCAGGCCACTCTGAAGCCCAGACCCAGGCCGTGCCCATATCAAAATGCTAAGCTAATGGGGACTTGTAGCTATGTCCCCAGAAGGTGCTGACATAGACTCTGGGCCCCAACAGCCAGCAGAGCACAGTTCCTGGGGCTTCTGAAGAAAGTATCTGGGTTGGGCACAAAGAGATGGAGGCTGTGATCATGGGGAGGGGGAGGGGGCAGCAGGGGCTTCCTCTTGAAGCACTCCCAGGTGAAGGCGCCGACGGAGGCAATGACTTACCATATCTGCAGTTTAATTCTCTTGCCATCTAGCTCTATGGTCCTAATTTTAAAGTCAATTCCTGAAAGAAAAGGAGAAAAAGAGGCACATCATTGTCAGACCATTTCCCAAGTGGCGTGTGAGGTGGGCACTGCCAACCTGTGCAGGTATTAGCTACCACGGCTTGTGGAGCACCTGGCTGCCACTGGGCATGTAGGGTCTTGGAATCCCCACAACAAATCTGGAGGCATCCGGAGAACTTTCGCCTCTCACAAAAGGGGAAGCGGAGGCTCAGAGGGCAGACAGGAGCTGCCTGGAGTGAAGCCGGCAGCTGGCAGAGCTAGAGGGCAAACCCAGGTAGTTCAGGTGCCAAAGCCTTGCTCTCTTTCCTCCAACGACAGGCACCTCACAGAGTGGGCCTTTGCAGGCCAGAGACCCCCGCTTTCTGCCACCCCGCCCCTGGCCCAGCACATGAGGCACTAGGCCCCAAGATGCCCCTGATGCAGGTGGGCCTCCAGCCTTTGCACACACTGCTCTCTGCGGTGGTCCCCACCCTGCCCACCTGTCAGCCTGGCAAACTGCTTTCTCCTTTAAGAGCCACTCAAGGGTCACCTCCCTAGAAGCATTCCTGACCCTGCCTTCCTCTCTCCCAACCACTGGCTTTAGTCCCCAGGACCAGGGTGACCTCTCAGCCTCCTCAGCTGCTCTCCAAGCTACCACCGTTGCTGCCTCAGTTCCCCCCGCAGCTTCCAAAAACACCAACTCAACTATGTCGCAAAGCTAACCTCTGCTCCAAACCTTCCAGTGTCCACCAATGGATGAATGGATAAACGAAATGTGGTGCATCCATACAATGGAATAGTACTCAGCCATGAAAAGCAATAAAGCACTGACACACACACAACAACACAGATGAACTCTGAAAGCATCATGCTGAGTGAGAGAAGCCAGACGCAAAAGGCCACACAGTGTGTGATTCCATTTATATGAGATGTCCAGAACAGGGAAATCCAGAGACAGAAAGGCAATTAGCGGTTGCCAGGGGCTACAGGAGGAATGAGGAGATGGGACGCCACGGGGTGGGATGGTGGTGTAACTAAGGAGCTTGAGGTTTCTTTTTGGCATAATGAAAATGTTCTAGAATCGATGGTGGTGATGGTTGTACAACTCTGCAAATACACTCAAAGCCACCAAATCATACATTTTAAACGGGTGAGTTGTATGGTTTGTGAATTTTATCTCGATAAAACTGATACAAAAACCCAAAGCTTCCCACCATCCCCTCAGCCCCAGAATGAAGTGAAAACAGTTGCCTGGGTGCTCCAAGATCCTGCCTAACCTTGTTAACTCGCAGTACCCACAGCTATGTCCTCCTCTGGCCACACTGCCCACGTGGCTGTTTCCTAAACATCCCAAGCACGCTCTGGCCTCAGGGCTTTTGTGCTTGCTCTTCCCTCTCTTGGAGTGTCCTTCCTTCCACGATCACCTGGCTCCCCCTCTTTTTACTCAGGTCCCTGTTCAAGGCACCTCCTCCAAGAAGCATTCCTGACCATCCTCGTCCTTTCTCCTTACCTGCTTTCTTCTTCACACACTTATCCCTGACATCGTCTATTTGGTTATTTGCTCCATGAACGTTAAAAGCAAAACCTGCTGATCTGAATGGCCTGCGTGGAGAGGAAACAGCCAAACCCAGTCTCTGCCCCTGGGAGTTTGTTCTAAATCAATGCCCGTGAAGCTCTAAAGCTCAGGCCTGGCTTGATCCCTCAGAATCCATGATGGTCATGCTAATTCATTCCTGCCCATTTCAGGAGCTGTCCTGGGGACCATGAACAATATAAGCCTGCACTTGAATTGTGTCCACTAGACCATAAGCTCCATGAGGACAGGGACTCAACAAGTTTTATGGCCACATAGCCAGTGACTAAGTGTGGCAGGGGTTGAATGCCTATTTTCTAGAAGCCAACTGCCTAGTCCTGCACACACACCTTGACTACAGGCCTTGTCACAGTTCTGCTTCCCTCTGATTCATCCGAGTCATCTCTGCAGTCCCCGTACCAAAGCACACAGCAGACATCAGAGAAAGATGCTTGAATGAACGAATTAAGAGAAACGGGATCTATGTGGCGCTGCATGGCTTAAAAAGCACCTTTACCAACATCATCAGTCTCCCTGAAAGAATGAATGAATGAGGCCCTGAGGAAGTAGTGAGGGCCAAGCCAGGCTGGGGAGAACCAATTCCCAGAGCCACAGGGCCAAGTTCACAACACATACAATCAATGGAGTTTACGAGAACAGGCTTTGGCAAACATAACCTGGGCAGAAAATGAAGAGCCACTTAATCCCTGATCTATAAAGAAAACCCAGAGGTACACTCAGTGCCAATGGAGAATCCCCTTGATGCATTACATTGTATTTCAAAACTACATGGCCCAGTG
Source organism: Hipposideros armiger (assembly GCF_001890085.2). NCBI lineage: Eukaryota > Metazoa > Chordata > Mammalia > Chiroptera > Hipposideridae > Hipposideros > Hipposideros armiger. Next base: position 217,611 of record NW_017731414.1, on the reverse strand, counting down.
TCGTCTCTTCCTAAAACATCCCCCATCTCGTCACAGATGCAAGGGACCTATGAAATCAAGAAGCACCATTCAGTCAGCAGAGCAACACAACATCGCTCTGTCCTGTCCTCCTCCAGGGTTTTATTAACACACCAAATTTAATTAGTCAGTGTAAAGTTTACGACACCTAAGAATTATGAGGCTATAACTTCAAGGTCAGGGTGAATTAAACTTTCCTAGAAGACAGAGGCCTGCAGGAAGGCTACAAGTATCATGAAACCAATACAGAGTGGGTGGGAGGGATCCTGGGTTCAAGTGCCATGCCACCTCTACCTCCCTAGGTGACCTTGCCAAAGCCATGTCCTCATCTGCAAGTAGAGGCCAGCCTCCCTGGAGCCCCAGAGTGCCAGCCTGGATTTTCTGGTCAAGAATCAGAAACCAAACAAAAACCCACCCCTGCATTGATCTCAGCAGTACTTGTGCTGAACAGGAAGATCCTGACACTGGGAAACTGAGATCTGTGTCAAGAGTGACCCACAGCCTGCCAGGTGTTAACATCACTTCCTGACTTGGGGGGGCCCTCAAGGATTATCCCAAAGTTTGACCTTGGAGTGGGGGAGGGGACGAATCAGAAACACCTACGCTTCAGGGAGGGACATTATCACTATAGAAGTCATTCTGCTTCCTCTAGATCAGCGGTTCTCAACCTTCCTAATGCCGCGACCCCTTAATACAGTTCCTCATGTTGTGGTGACCCCCAACCATAAAATTATTTTCGTTGCTACTCTATAACTGTAATTTTGCTACTGTTATGAATCGTAATGTAAATATCTTTTTGTTTTCCGATGGTCTTAGGCGACCCCTGTGAAAGGGTCGTTCAACCCCCAAAGGGGTCATGACCCACAGGTTGAGAACCGCTGCTCTAGATAGTCCCTGGTAGTGGTGACAACCTTCTATTTATTGTACAGTTCTGATCCTCAACCACTCAGGGCTCCACAGAGAGCACCACTCCTAAACTGAAGAAACAAGGCTCAGAAAGGTGAAGTGATTGTTCAAGGTGAACAGCAGCTGGAAATCAGGCAGAACAATTTCCTCTACTTTGCACCTGGCACCTAATTGTTTTATAAATGCAGCTCCTGGAGGAGGGCAATCAGCAGCTCATCGTGGGGTTCAGGAGATAAGTTCATTGGGTTCAAATTACACAGGGGTAAGGCAGAGCCTCTTCCCTAGATTTTCTCCATTCAGAATTAACTCCTGGGCTTGGCAACCGTTTCCAGCTTCTCCACTGCGGAGCAAGGCCGGATAGATCAGTGTTACTCCCAGGTCAAACCTTTTCACGTGGGCAACAGTGTGGCATGGGGAGAAGTCAACTCCATTTTTGTGGCCGTCAGAACTGAAAAGCAACAAGCCAATTCTGTTCAACCACAATGTGGGCTGGCCTTGCGGGAAAGGCTGTTCTGCAAAGAGACAACCGGTATATGGAGCCTCACGATAGGGAAGTCAGGGCTGTTTGTGGCAGCGGCTGATATTGGTTTCTCACTGAAGCTTTTTATCTGGCATCTCCTTAGGGATGATAGGTCCCAAGGATGGCAGCTGTCGCCTGCCAATGCTGACCCTTCAGTGGGATGGAAGGCAGAACAGGGAAAGGCTCTGGACTCCCTCTCACCATTCCTTCTAGAGGAAGTTCACCTATGGGGGAAACAGGGTCAGGGATTAGAAGCTTTACCCCTGATTATTCCTGAGGAAAGAGCAGGAGAGGTCTAGGTTAGAGTCCTGGCTCCAAGGTGGATCAGCTGTGCTTGTCCTGTGCTCCCATTCTCTGGGATGGCTGAGCCTTGAGTTTCGGGGTCAAACACGTATGGATTCAAATCCCATCTCTGTCACCTACAGTCAGTATGACCTTGGGCGAGTCCTACGCCTCCCTGAGCTTCAAATTCATCATCTGTGAGATGGGCTCACAACAGACCTAACACAGAGAACTGGAGAGTGTCATAATGCACATACAGTGCCTGGCACAGTAAATTATTAATAAACTCAGATGTCACGGGCCTTTACCCACAGCCAACTCCACATGCCTCAGTTTCACTTCTGCAAGATGGGGACCTCAAAAGAACTGCTTCAAGGGCTGCTGTGAGGACAGGACAAAATGAAGGGCGCCAAGACTCCAGCTCAAGACTCACTTAACAGCGGGCTCAGGATTGGGACCTCAGTCTCCTCATCTGCAAAATGGGCACTTGGTCTCCCCCCCCCATGGCCCAGGGACGCCCGAACGCTGGCCGAGGCGGCTGCTCTTCCCCCCTCGTACCCCCTCGACCATCTCAGATCTCTAGGTCCGTCCAGCCCGGCCCGTCCCTCAGCCCCAGTCCCTTAGGGGCGCGCCCGGCCCCGGCCTCCGGCGACCCCCGCCGCTCCCCGGCCCCGCTACCTATGGTGGAGATGAAAGTGGAGTTGAAAGCGTCCTCGGAGAAGCGGAACAGGACACAGGTCTTCCCCACCCCCGAGTCCCCGATCAGCAGCAGCTTGAACAGGTAATCGTAGGTCTTCGCCATATTACACTCTCTCCCCGACGGGAAGTGAAGCCAGCGCCTCGCCACTGGCCGCTGGCCCCGTCCATCAGCGCCCAGCCCACCTCCCATTGGCTCCCGGCCCGCTGCGCGTCACCGCGGCCGACGCCCGCCACCGTGCTCCTCCCGTCGCGGGGAGATCTGGGGAAGGGGCGAGCGGGGCCCGGAGCCGGAAGAGGCCCGAGAGCGCCTCTCATTGGCCAATGCTCGGGACAGGGCGGTCTACGATTGGCCAGCGGTGAGGAGTCGAGGGGCTTCAAATGAAGACCAGGGTAGGGGGCGTGGCACCCCGGGTCCCCGCCTTCTTTCCCCGACTCCGGGGAGGCCCCGTCCCGCCCCTGAGGGGCGGGAGTGCGGGGAGCGGCGCCAACGGTTCCGCGCGCCCGCAGCCTGGGGGCGGGGTCTGGGGTGCGTGCGCACGCGCGCCGGGGAGACCGTTAGGCGCCAGCAGGGGGCGCACGCTCGTAGAGGGGCTCTGGCTCCCGCCTTCTGGGTCCACACAGGCTCCCTAGGCACTAGGGAGAGCGCGGGAATGTACGTTGGTTTTGGCGGTGTTTTCTGGGGGCCTGCATGTCAGGCCTGGGTAAGCCGAAGAGGAAAAGATTGAAGAGAGATCGTCACAGTCGAAGCGAGGGCCCCCGAGACGTGCTCCGGGATCCCAGCGCTGGCCAGGGGACCTATTTAAAGACCCCCAAGCCGCTGCCACCTGAGCGTGCTAAGACAACTCAGGACACGCCCTCGGACCTAATTAGAGGTTGTCCAGACTACTCTGCTTTCAGTTCTTCCCCTGGAGCCTGCCCACCCCATCCCAGCCAGCCCTTTGAGGTTCAGAACCTGCCGAGGGAGTTAGGATAGTGAGAATCACAGGTAATATTTAGGAACATTGGTTCTGTGCCCGCCAGTGGTGTCAACACTTAATAAAACAAAATATTTAATTCCCACCCCAACCCATTGTGGGGTAGGTATTGCTGTTTAACCACGTTTTACGGTGAGAAAACCGAGGCCATAGAGGCCAAGTGACTTGCTCAGACCCCAAAGTGGGAAGTTGGGTTTTGAATTCAGACCACAAGCTGCAGAGGCCAAAGTCTTGATCCCTAGGGTTTCCTGCTTCTCAGATGGGACAAACCCTCATTCTGGGCCATCAGAGAGGCCTCGGGGCTGGCCTGAGGATCTTCCGAGAGATGGCCCTGGGGCTCCCCTCCCTTGCACTTCAGCTCATTCTATTAATCTGTTTCGGAAAAGCTTCACCCAGAGCCATGGACACCTTGTAGGCTTCAGACCCCTTGGTATTTCATGCTGTTGACCACCTACTCTGGCAATTCCTTTTCTTGGTACTCCCCCATTTTAATTGCCTGTTTCTTTACCTGCTACTTATACCTCCCTTTCTCTGGGTGCTGCTTCTCAGATTCCCTTAGGGTCTTTTTTTGGGGGGTGGGGTTATTGCTTGTCCCCTAGATGTTCATGTTCCTGATGGTTCTTCCTGTCTCTGTTCCCACTTTCTGAGTGATCTTACTTCCTGTGGCTTCAAGTATTTCCACACTAGTGATTTTCACTTATAAAAGAATTCATCACCCTCCCAGCCGTCCCTCAATGTCCAACTACTTTCTTGACATCTGCCTTTGGATTCGTCAAAGATACTTCAAATTCATCATGTCCACAACTGACCTCGACATCTTCTACTCATACAACTTGTCCTGAATTACCTTCTGGCTGAAACCTAAGTTGCCTTTGAGACTTTTCTTTCATCCCTCACATCCTGGTTCTCAAGGGTCTAAATAGCTCTTGAATCTTGCTCTTCTGTTCCCATGGCCCATCAGATCATCACATCTCTCCATTGGTCTCCCCGATCATTCTCGAATCCAGATTCCACCCTGCAGTGTGCCCATTCTAAAACACTTACCCAATATCCATCCATCCTCACATTCTGATCCTAACCTCACCCTGTGTTCCACCCACACTTCATGGGACTGGAAACTCCGAAAAAGCCGAGACAGGTCAGTTGAATAAACATTGAACACTTGTGTTACATGCTGAGGCACAAGGATGACTAAAACAGTATCCTGGGGTGAGTAGGAGGGAGAGAGAACTTCAATCTAGTATTGGTAGGGCACTTGGATTATATTTTGACATTCTCCTCATCTACCATCTAAACGAGCTCAGTTGTCAGCCAAACGTAGAATAGCAGGAAATGTTTTCAGTTGTACTTGGTAACAAAAAATTGTTTGCATACTACATCAGTGTTTTAAAGGCTTTCATTTCTCTTTTTGATTCCCTACCCTCCTTCCGCAAGATCAGATCTTGAGGCAAAATACCAAAGCAATTCAGATAGTGAAACTACGGTAATCTTTGCCACTTTTAAGTTCTCTGCCATCCAGTCAGCTAAATATTAAGATTACTTCCTTCAGATCACTTATTCCTTCTTATTCCATGGCAAACACTTCCCTGGATTAATGGAAACATCTTCCTAACTGGCCTGCCTGCCACCAGTTTACCTCCGTTCTAGTCCTTCCTGAAAACGAATGCTAAGTGGGTTTTCCTAATGTCAGTGGCTCTCCACTCCTGACCAAATTAAGGTTCTCATCAACGTGGATCCAGCCTACCTTCCAGCTTTCCTATTTCTTTCCTTTATATATGCAACATATAGAAGACCTTACCCAGGCAGGCCTTTTGCCTTCCTGACTCAAGCAACAGGGACCATCTTTCCTGCTATCTCATCTATTTAAATCCCACTCATTCTTCACAGCCTGGCTCAGCAGGATAGGGGATAACAAAGGACCGGAGCTTTTGAGTTACTGAAACCAAGTGTTCTCACCTATAATAAAGAGATCATAGTCCTTACATTATGATGTTGTGGTATAAAGCCAATAAATAAAATTTGCTAAGTTTGTGGCATACCTCTCTCTCCATCCCATTCATTCATTGAACCAAAAATGCCCTCCATCTCCCCACGCATGCTATAATCAACACAAATTATAGTTTATGTAAAAATTTATTTGACCAAAATGTAGAAAAAGTGATACTATTACATATGATACAGCTGCAAGAATCTAAATGAAAAGTGTATGTTCTATTCAATTGCACAATTTGCTAGTGTATCTCCTGGGTAGTGTGATGCGTAAGAAATAGGAGTGAGGGGCAGAGGAGTCAGATAAGCTAGAAACAGGGTGATTTTGAGTCAGAATTGTAAACTGGCCCCCCACACTGCTGGGGAATATGGAATGTTTCAGCTCTTGAGATGTTAACCGAGAAGGCAAGACTATAACAAAGCGAAAACGTGCAGCCTTGTCTACAAAATACTCCATATCCAGTTTTAATCAGGAGTTTCCTGGTCTTTAATTAACTTGGTCCTGAAGAAGGAATTAAAGTCCTAGATATGTAAATCTTCAATTTACCGTTCCCTAAAGTACAGAGGAGATGAAGTTAGGCCAGTTACTGTATCTCTGCTGCCAGAGGCCCCTTCTGACCAGTATTAATAGAAAAATGCTCTTGCTCAATTATTGACAGTGTGCAGTCCCATGAACAGGCTTAAATTCTACCATATTCATTCCTACTCAGTGGATGGCCTCTTATCAGAGTAGTATGACTATTTCCCCAGCATTCTCATACTGACTGCTCAGAAGATGTTTGTTCTGCATAGTAGCATGTGGAAAAAAGCCAGGGTGATTAGGTTAATCTACCTGTGGCTATGACTTCCCACAAAGCACCACCCCCCTTTTGCCCTGGATGGAAAACCCCCACCCATTTTAATGTGATGGTTCCTGGCCTCCTGTAGTGTGTCCATTGGTGACTCTGAGGTTCTATTCTTCAACCTTTTAAATTGACCAGTGACTAGATATTGGAGTCTGTGTTTTAAAAGTGTGGCGTTGTCTAATCTCCCCAGGAACCAAATGCCCTCAGTATTAAGAGACTATGTCCAATAGGAAACACCCTGCCTACCTTAGGAATAAATGCAATTTAAGAATAAAAATAGAGCTGAAAAAGCTGGTGCCATTTGAAAAAAAAAATAGAAAGGAATTAAATTTAACTGGTGCTCAAAGCTTCTCTGATACAAAAGATTTGGTCACATATTCATAATTTGCTTGACATTTCCAGCAAAGCGCAGATGCAGTAACAAAAGAAAACTTCTTACAAGAGAAGAGAAAGACACGGAGGTCTGGAGCTTCTGTTGAAACAACTCTTCCGCTTTGGTTATATACAGTTAAGTTCATTTAGTGTCTGATCCAGTGTCTGATGTAAGCCCACGTTCTCTTCTTTGGCCTGGGCAAGTTTTTCTGGTGAGAATTAAAAGTGGGAGAAAAATAAATGAATAAGCATGTTTGTTCAAGGGGAAAAAGGTTTTCTAAACTCCTCACTGCCAGAGCGAAAGTCATAGCAGAGAAAGTACTTTACATCTTAATAAGAATGGAACACCATGGAATAATTGAGACCAAGTCCCAAATTTGGGAGTCAGATAGGATTGTAGGATAAAATACAGGGTGTTCGTTAAATTTGAATTTCAGATAAACAAAATTTTAGTATAGATATATCCCAAATGCTGCATGAGATAAGCCAAAAAATTATTCAGTGCCTATCTGAAATTAAAATGTAACCGGCGTCCTGTATTTTAATCTGCTAAATCTGGCAATACTGGTTTTGGAGTCAGAACACCTGGATTTCAGCCCCAGCTGTGCTACTGAAGCCACTGAACCTTTCTAGGTCTATTTCCTCATCTGTCAAATGGGGATAACAATACCAATGTGTGGTATGGGGGTTATTATGAGACATGAGAAATGCTTCAGGACTTATGAAGCGCTACACAAACATAAGATTTTAGTCCTAGATATGGGTAACTTACTCCATTTTCCCCTTTGTGTCAGCTAATTAGTCCCTGAGCTTTGGGGAGGAAAATATAATCCTGCAACCCATCTTTCCTTTGGTGTTTCTGGGAATGGCTGTTGAAATTCCAGGCATAATTGTGTTATTGTGTCCGTGTCCATAGCAGTGTAGTCAATCCCCAGGTAAACACAACACAGACTATAGGTATGTTATTAAGTGATTGAGCTGATGAAACACATTTTTTTAAAAAGTAAGATGCCATTTAGGGCTATGCATGACAGAGCACAAGGGAGAACTGGTTTGCCGTGAGTGATGGCCGATAAGGGATTAGGCCGAGGCTCATTAAAATACTGGAGGGGAGCAAAATGTCTTATAAAATGTGATAGGATCAGCTTGGAAATTTTCAGAAAGAAAAAAAGTGACTGCAGAAGATAGCAGCCTTTCAACTACAACTATTGGACCTTTCATTTGATGAGGCACTTAAAAAAAAAAAATCGAGCCACTCTAATCTGGGAGGATTCCATCAGAGAGAACAGCGACCCAGGCCTGTTCAGTCTGGGAGGACACATGGTAACTGAGTGCCTACTATTGTGTGAGCTAATTTCTCCACTCTCATTTAATCCTCGCAATAACTGAGATGCCACCATTTTTTTTTTTTTTCCAGAAAAGCTAAGTAGCATGTTCAAGGGCACACAGCTAATGTGGTAGAGCTAGAATCTAAACCCAGATATCCCAAATCCTGACCTCACCTTGCCACTAGATTCCTGGCATCTACTTTGTTATTAGGTCTGAGATAAAATAACCTTCCCTGTAAGTGTTAATTGCCCTTGAGAATTGTAACAGACCCATAGACTGTCAACAGGTCATAGTAGATCCCCATTGCCCAACTCTCTTGTCAATCAAGTTCTACTCAAGTGCTTAGTTAAGCAGAATGACCGGAGAGGCAGGGCTGCAGTTATTTTCAAAGAGGGGAGGCTACAAATGTCTGGAAAAATACCAGGAACAAAAACACGGAGCAAATAGAAAACACCCACTCCTACACAGTCTGTAATATTTCCAGGGACGGATGTATGGCACTGTGTGAGGGGAGTGGTGTGTGCATTCGTTTCCAGTGGGTGGCAGTTAGGAGTAGGGAGAGGCTGGGTGTGGAAGGGTCTAGATTGTTCAGGGGAGACGTATTTTGGAGCAATGAATATGAAAAAAGAATCAGGACACAGGTTCCCACCTGAATAAAAAATTACAAAATAAGGAATGAAAAGCTATAGGGACCCAAAATTCATCATTCTAATCGGAGATTTTCATGCCATTTTCAGGTTCATGGGGCCGTCTGGAAGATGTGGCTTAGACATCATCATGTCAGTGTTTCTGGGACAATCTGAGGTGGTGGAGGGTGGGGTGCAGGGGAGGACTGGATAGACTATTTGAAATTTGGACTCTCTTGGAAAAATCTACGAGCTTTTGGTCACTATAACCATGACTTTTTAACACCCACAGGCTAACTTGATGAGCTCTTCCTCCACCAAAGCAAGGCTCCCGGTTCTAGTTAATTCAAGTATGAGGGGATGTTAGATTCTCAGGCAACTGGAACTCAGGAATGGAGCACCTCACCTCCTTTCTTTGGCATTCTAGCAGCTTCCATTCCCTTTCTGTCTAATGCTCTTTAATTCTGTTTAGGGTTGTTTTCTAAGGGCAAGGCATAGAGGTGAGCTTCATGAGTGAACTTCCTCCCAGGGGTGGGGGGTGGATAGATGTTCCATGAACAATGAAGACACAGGGAACCCCAGGCACCATTCTCAGAGTATAACACAAAGAAACAAATGCGAAAAAAGAGGACTCAAGAGACCAAAATGCCACTGCTGCTGTTTGAATCCGTAGAGCAAACCCCATTCAAGGGTAGCTTTCTTTTTAGCCACAAGCCTGCTGGTTTCTGCAAGTTCTGCCAGCGCCATGAAGCTGCTTAAGGTGGGTGAGTCTACACTCAAACCAATTCCTATTTAAGGAAAACCCACTACTGGCATGCAGATAAGAGTTAGCTAACCCCGAGTCTGAAAGCTAGTGCCAAATGGGCTTTTGTTTTCACGGCATCAGAAAAGTATCAGGTGGGCATAATTTTCTTTCTGAAATGAGCTCTCCATCTGAACCTCCCACTTTCTGTTGCAGCCCATTGTCAAGGGCATCATAGCTACTAGGGCTCAAAAGCAGCAAGTGGAGAAAATGAAAATGAGAGGGTATGAAGATGAGGACCGCCTGTTTTTATTCCGGTCACAGACACAGCAGAAGACAGCTGGAAGGATCAAACGAGGAAGCAGGACACGGGAGCTTCTAGAAGCCCACGGAACGCAGGCGCCACAGTGAGAAGGCAGACTTCAGTACTGTTAGGACAGAGGGCAGCACCCCTGCTGCCTCTCAGAGAGAGGTCATGTCGTTGAGAGCATGGTCTAGCTCCTCGCTGATAGCCTTGTACTTGAGCTTCTGAGCATACAGCTCGTCTAGAGGGCGGAGGTCCCCAGGGAGAGTTCGGAAGAAGAGGTACAGGGGACAGAACACGAGGGTCGGAATGGTGTGTCACAGATGAGCAATGAAAGGAAGAAAAAAAAGTGAGAAGAAAACAAAGCATGAACTAGGAGGAAGTTGTGTCCTATCGAAAACAAACGAGAAAACAAAAGAAAGAGTGATTTCTAAGTGATTTGAGGTTCTACAGCGGATTAGCCATAATGAACCTTTAGGAATGGTGACCAGAAATGCACAGAGCTTTTCCTCACCCGTCTCCCACCAGGCGTTGTCTGACTGTCAATTATGTCACCTGGTTCAAAGGTCATACTTTGGACCAGGGGCATTTCCCTTATATGGAAACCTCACTTCGCAAACCAAACATGGGACACATGATCTGAGTGAGTGGTTCGCACCTTCTCTGGGTGGAATAGGCAGCTTGGGAGGTTCTGTATGAACCCCACAATCTGCAATTCCTGAATTATTTCATGAAGAACACAGGACAGAATTTTTATAAAAAGTTGGAACTCTACAAGAAATTCGGGGATCAGTGGGCACCAGGCTAGCAGACTAGAGTCTTAATTTAGTCTCTACATTCTCTATATTTCCTTTTTCTCAGCTGGTGATAAGCTGAGCTCTCTGGGAGAGAGCTTCAGTAAAAATGCAAGGCATCTAAAAAATGCAAGGCATCTCTCAGAAATGAGGAAATAGAGGGCAATTCTAAAGATTTTTTTTTTTAATCAGACATATTTGGGTTTCTGTACTCACATGTGGAGCTAATTAAACAGACAGTTTACTTCTCGAAAAATAGCAACCCAAGTCTGAGTCTGATTGGCACTATCCAATTCCAGTGTGTGACGTCTTCCAGGTGTGACGTCACAATGCATTCTACTATCCTAAGGCAAACAAAGCCGAACTCGGCCTCTGCACAGATCTCCCCCAACTCCCTGTGGATGTGTTGGGATAGGGGGAGGCAGAGCAAACATAATTACATGGTCATTTCATACCTTCCAGGTCATCAATTGTCTTTTCCAGTTTTGCAACCGTTCTCTCTGCAAATTCAGCACGGGTCTCAGCCTAAAGAAAAAGATAGGAGTCGCTATGATTGCTTCAAGACCAGCCCCAGGAGAAACCCAATCAGCTGGGTGTGATTACTCACCTCTTTCAGTTTGTCAGACAGAAGTTTAATTTCTTCTTCATATTTATCCTCCTTTTCAGAATACTGTGGGAGAAACCAAAACGCTGCTTTTAACAAAAGGAGACAAAAACAAAGCATAAAAGAACACCGGTTCCCTGCTCCTTGGAGGAAAGCGTGTGCCTGAACATGCCTAAGAAGCAAAGTAGAGGCAGGTACCTTTCCAAGCAGAAGACGTGTGCAAAACTCAGAATCTTTGGGCGAGCCCTCCGTGATGGTACTGATCTGAAGACCTGAGCCGGTAACTTGAAATAAAAGTGTGATGAAGGTGGGCCGATGATTGAATGGAAATGCATGCTACTCAAGGCCCCTCACAGCTATGCTTCCAGCCCATTTCCTACCAGCTTCCCCAAGACACTGGCCACTTCCTCAACAGATTCTGTGTACTGTCTGGTCTCCCATCCCTTGTCTATGATGGGGTCCTCCAGGACAGAATGTTCCTTTCCCCATTACTCCCTGTCAGAAATTACATGTCACCTGAAACTAATAAAAAAAAAATTTTCTTAATGAAATAAAAAATGACTTTGTACTGTTTTAATAAATGTTATTTTTTTAAAAAAAGAAACAATGTATGTCTGTCAAGGCTCACCTCAAATTAATATTAGCATTTATCAACTGCTCGCTCTGTGGCTAGAGATCCTCAGCCCCATTTTACAGATGAGTAAAGAGTTGGCTAATTTGTTTAGGGTCACATGGCTATCAAGTGACCCAGCCTCAGCTGGAACTTGATTCTGGAATTTGAGCTCCTGGCCATCACCATGCTCTACAGCCTTTTTAAAGGTCACCACCGCCTTGTGACACCTTTCCCAGCTTTCCAAGGTCCCTCTGTTGAAGTCCCAAAGCACCTTGTTATCTTGTCAGTCTCTTCCACCCAACTGTGAGCTCTCAGAGGAGCAGAGGCCATACTGTCCCTGTAACAGCTGTCCCTGTGGGCTCAGGTAGCATCTGGCACACACATCTGGACTGTATTTACTCATCAAATATTCGAGTATCAAATATATGCCAGGCACAAGGCTAGGACTAATGGCACAGCTCTAAACAAGTCAGATAGGGACTCTGTCCTTAAAGTTTACTATCTAGCAAGAAAGACATGCAATTAATTGAGTAATTATAATAAATATTATCAACCATCATGATGGGAAAAGACGTAGGTGGGGCTACACAGCTGAGAAAACGCCTAACCTAGATGAGCAATCAGGGAAGGCTTCTCATCAGAAGTGCTTTTTAATTTTGCTGCATTAATTGAGTCCAAGTTTTTTTCCCCAAAATGTGTCAGAAATCCACAAAAAAACAAAAAGTTGATATTTTGTTTATTTTATGCATTTAATCATAACAACTTGCGGTGCTCTGCATATAAATGACATTATTTTTATGTATAAAAATTTGAGATATAGTCATTCGGATATATCCAACCATTGTGGCAAAAGGGTTAAGCAGAGGCCTAAAGGATGAATAGGAGTTTATCAAACAAAGAGAAAAGGAAAGGCCACTCCAGGCTGAGTGGACAGCAGGTTCAAAGAGCTGGAGGTGATGAGAGAACAGGAATGTTTGTGAAACCAAAGTTCAGTGCAACCGGAGGGCAGTAGGTGGAGGGAGTGAGGAAGAGATGAGGATGGAGAATTCGGTGGGGTGAGCCATGGAAGACTGCTGATATGATTCTATTCTGTAGGGACTGCTCTGGGTACTGTGTCAACCCTAAAAAGCCCAATTCCACCTCTGATATCTGCTGCATGATCTTCAAGAAGGTATTTCTGGAGGAACCAGGAGATTCAAAGGAGAGTGGGGCTCTGTACTGATAGGATTATGCTCAGATGTCCCCCAGAGGAGCCTGACTAGGCACAGATCTCACATTCCACCTTCACCCTAAGAAGTGGAGATAAAATATGGCGCTAAAAGACCCCACGGAAGAGGGACATCCAGCCGCCGAACACCTGGTCCTATGGGGGGAAAAAATGAGCTACTGGGCACCAAAGCTGCTGTTAGTAAATACAGGTCAGATCGCTAATACCCCCGGTGGCGTGCTCCTGGGTACCCTGGGGGAAGAAAAGAAGCAAGTCTAGCCAATCACCCTCCAGCTCAAGCCAGCCAACCTTTTCAGAGGCAGCCTCCAGCGACTTCAGGTTGTTAGTGACATTCTTGAGTTCTTCTTCCAGGTCACCGCATTTTCTGCACAAAGACAAAGGATTTTTGTGTCTTATCCTCCCTCACAGCAGGCAATTCCCCTCAAAGCAGTTTTCCAAAGGAAGACTGCCATACCGCCTGGGGCCCCCATGAGGAATTCTGGGGAAAAATGTTAATGGCCTTTTCTGAGCTGAGTGCTGTGTACTTATCAAAACCCTATCATGCCAGGCGAAGGCGCGGCAGGCAGGCCGAGGATATTTGGAAGGTTTGTAGAATGCTCCTGGGCTCCTGCCAAGTCTGAGGCAACAGGGACTTGCGGAATCTATGATTGATGAGGCCGACTCTGACTCCGGAAGGTGTAGCAATGAAATGGAGAGCAGGAGGCTGGGAGACTGCAATCAGAGTCTACACTGGACACTCCAGGAAGCAAGCTCTGAACAGATTTGCGAAACTGGATCCCTCTCAGTGCTGCGGGATGCGGGATGCGGGATGCGGGATGCGGGATGCGGGAGGCTCCGTGGCGCTGGAAGGCCCAGGAGAGGATTTTTGTTTTTCTGGCGCTTGTGGGATTCTGGTAAAGCTTCTCACCCTACCCCCCCCCCTCCCAGAAATGTGTCATGGCCAAATAATGACATCAGCAGCAAAGCATTTTCAACACGGGGGTGGGGGGGTTCG
>NW_017731414.1:195866-203702 GCF_001890085.2 Hipposideros armiger | reverse complement strand
TGCCTCCCATAGGCCAGCTTTCTGTTAAGAAGGCACAGCTTCCTGAGATACCCTCCCTGGGAGAATGAGACTTCTGGGCCTCTCTGCTACCAGCTGTCTCACTCCTACTTCTCAGTACCTTTGTGGAAAGAGTCAACGCGTGCACAGCAAGGACAAACAGTCACCATCTCTCTTTGTCAGCCACAGAGGCCAAGAGGCGGGACCGAGCAATAAGTCCCAGATGCTCATCCACACTTGACCAGAGGCCCTGGTCGGTGTCAACCAATTCCCTCCCACCCCACCCCAAGAGCTGAGCTGGGCCGCTCAGTCTTGCTCTGCCACTCACAGTTCAGACACCTCGGCACGCTCCTCCGCCCTCTCCAGCTCGCCCTCCAGGATGACCAGCTTACGAGCTACCTGCACAGACAGAAAGGCTCGTCAGAGACTAGCCCCCAACAGCCACATCTAGTAGGATGCCCTCCCCGTGCAAACAGCAAAGCTGTGCCCAGACTGTCTACCAGCATGGGGCTTTCTGCGGCTGCTTCAACTCAGTCCTGGACAACACCTAAATCCTCTCTCAAGCCCCAGAAGTGAGGCAGACAGGAGAAGAAAGAAGAGCTGAGACTATGGAGGCAGGCAGGAGAGGGACTGGGCGTTTTTTGTCAAGACCCGCAGCCGGGGACCACGATTCCCAATTTTAGCCTAACTGTGCTGAACCCCCCCAGCCGCAGGACAAAAAGTGATCTGGTGAGTTGGTTTCCCCACCAAGTCAGACAAGCGTCACAGAATTCCCCGGGACCTTTCGGCATTGTGGAAGATAAAGTTCCCAGCCAAGTGGCATCTCTGGAAAAACAGATGTGGATGCAGATGGACAGCTGACCTATCCGAGAGCTTCCTTTGGGCGGCCCCAGGGTCTCCCTATCACACATCCATTTCCTCCCCACTTCCTGCTGCCGCCGCCATCTGCCAGCCCCACTCACCTCCTCGTATTTGCGGTCGGCCTCCTCTGCAATGTGCTTGGCCTCTTTGAGCTGCAACTCCTGGATCTCCATCTTCTCCTCATCTTTCATGGCCCGGTTTTCTATCACCTTCATTCCTCTGCAAGGAGCAACCTGGTTGTTATGTACGCAGTACTGCCTCATCACACACCTTCACATCTGAACACGTCCCGGACATCTGCCAGGAACCAGGCTCCAAAGAGGAAACTGTGGAGTTGCTCACATGCACTTCATGTGTAAGGCACTGCTCTAAGTGCCTTAAACTTCCCAACTGCCCCATAAAGTAGTAGGTACATTGATTGACCCCATTTCACAGAGGCTGAGTGACCAGCTCAAGGTTACAGTGCAGAGTTGGGACTCAAACCTGGAGTCCGTGTTTCCATTCTACACCACCTCTAACTAGTAACAGGGTGTACTTGTACTCCAACTGTGACTACCATGCGGTTAGAGGTCTGGACCATCTTGGCTATGGGAAAAGTGACTTCCGCTGCAGTGGGGGAGGAGGTGTGCAGGTGTCATGGAAGACTTTCCAAAACAGAGTCCACAAGTGAACAAGGGAAAAGTTAACTCTTCAGCGAGGGAGCTACACGAGCAAGCCCCCGAGGAATGACACGACATGGCAGGAGTCAGGGTGGCCAGACGACAGGCAGGGTACCTGAAGATCAAGCTAAGGGTTTTATGCCGAGGGAACAGGGATCCACTGGAAGGTTTCAAAAACAGGAGTGGGTGGAAACCAAAACCAGAAATGAATTGCAGTGGAAAGTCCAGGTAAGAGGCAGGTACCAACAAGGTGAGGGATGAGGAGAGCCTGAAGTGGATACATCCTGGAGACAGCCGAAGTCTCACACAACTCTGCTGGCTGACCATAAAATGAGCTCACTCTGGCCTGCACTGCCGGGAATGGACCAGATAAGATCAGTACCTCCGAAGAGGCTGACCCAGGATAACGTGTATCAATGTGTGTCTTGCCTGCCCAGAGCAGAGGACCACATACTTCTGTTGTCTAGTAAATATTTCCATTTGGGCTGTCACTATTCAACTGACTGTCACAACACCCTGTATACCTGCACATGGCCTCACAATCAGCAGGTGAGCAAGCTTAGAAAACCCTCTGTGGTCCTGGAGAAATCAAAGTGACCTGCCCAAGGCCATGTAGTAAGTGGCAGTGGACAGAGTTGAACCTAGACTCTTTAGCTCCTGAGTCTAGAATTCCTTCTACCAAAAAAAAAAAAAAAATCAGCCTCCAACCACAGTTTCACCAAAGGCTTCTGGTGACATTATATAAGTGAGGGAGGGGCCTTCCCAGGCTTTCAGAGTTTGCCCTGGGGATGTCCTGGAAGTGAGACATCTGGCCAGGCTAGTCTGACAGTGTACATGGGCAGCAGTTAAGCCAGGCCCCAGGCCCAGCCATGAGCACTGTGTGATGGAATCCTTCACATTTCCCTGTGGCTGCCCCCTCTCCCCCTACTAACAGCCTGCCCTGGGGTCTGTGCCCTGGGTCTGTGCCCTCAGCACAGGCCGTTCCACTGCATGGGAAGAAATTTCCTGCTTGGGCAACTCCCAAAGTTGATCTCCAAGATTCCCCAGTTGGTTTTTAATCTCCAATTTATAGTCACAACAGCACAATCAGGAATGAATCCTTTGGAGTTCATCCTGGAAATCCATGATGGATGGGTCAAGTGGGAATTCTGGTGGGATTGTGTGGCAGACATGCAATGACCACCAGCCCAGCCCACACTGTTGCCACACAAGGAACCCATTTACACCACACAGAGACGGCTGCTTCTGTGAATCACAAGCTGAGAGAACTGCATGAGAGAAGTGTTGTGCTCCAGAGGATGGAGCACTTTGCTGGAGGCCCAAACGCAGAATTCATGCCACAGAGGAAAGGAGCACCGTCAGTTGCAAGTACATCAATGGGGCCAGTTTGCACATGCCCCTGACATACTGTTGTCACCGTCCAGTAGCCCAAAGCCTGCCCAACATCACTGTTAACAATCATCTATGCAGATGGCCCATTCCAGGTTTTCATCTGCCCCCGGACATCACCCTGGAAATTGATGTCTTGAAAACATGAATGAGGCGCACAGTGGTTTTCAGGCTCTGCCAACTGATCACCGGTGACAGTCACACTTGCAGTTCTATCTGCCCATATTTTCTGCCTTCCTCTGTCTGATAGTTTTTCTCTGTCACCACCACCACGACAAACACCTCTCTACACACAGCGGGATGGTTTATAAGGGTCCGTCACACATTGTATGTATGTGCACACGTTCACGCCATGTGATTTCACTCACTCTCACCCCAGCTATGCAAGGTCAGCCATCCAGTTAGACCCCCATTTCCCAGAAGCCATCACCAACACCACCAGGTTCAAAGCATCCTTACCTCTCGCTCTCATCAGCGGCCTTTTCTGCTTCCTCCAGCTTCTGCAGGGCTGTGGCCAGTCGTTCCTGAGCCCTGTCCAACTCCTCCTCAACAAGCTGGATGCGTCGATTGAGAGCCGCCACATCTCCTTCAGCCTGAGGAGGTCAGAGGTGCAATCAATTTAGAGGGTAACGGGCCAGCCAGAGCCCACCCAGGAATCCAGGCAGTAAGAAATTCACCCTCTTGTTTAGATAATGTGAATTTCTGTCTGATCTTCCCTGAAAACGTCAGTGATCACCTGCCACTCAATGATGAAGGTGTGTCCTAGTACAGGATGGGAGGTCAAGTCAACATGGAGGAGAGAAAGTACACTATATGCTGTGAGAGGACGGTGCTGACCTCTCCTTGCATGGGTTCCTGGAGAACATGGCCACCAGTAACCCGGCTCACCCTGTCACACAATGCCTCCTCCCAGTCACTTCACTGGCAAGATAAATGCCAAGAATATGGAGCACTCAGTTAAATGCTGGCCGTACACTGGGGGAAGAAAGCAGCCCAGATGGAAAACCATATTTAACCAAGTTTGGCCAAGAGATGATGAGACAGAAAGATATAAGAAATCTTGGTTACAGGTGTGGAGGAGATGTCTGAATAACGTTACTGGCTTTCCAAGGTTACTGGTTTTTCCCCATGAGGAAGATAATGTGGTGGGATGTGCATAAAAACAAAAATTCCAGGATCAAAAATTGCTGGCTTGGGCTGGCCGAGTGGCACATTGGTTAAGAGCTGGCTTGGGATGCCAGAGGGCCCCGGTTCGGATCCCACATATGAGGGCCAGTGACACTGCCCTCTACAGCTAAGATGCTGAACAACAGCTCAACCTGGAGCTGGGATGCCGTGAGTAGCCAGCGACGGCGTAGGCTGCAGCCCCTGCTGCAATGAGTTGCCATGGGCTACCGTGTGTAGCCAGCAGCCAGCGTGAGTGGCCAGCAGCCGCAGTGAGCAGCCATCCTGAAGCCGGCGACTGATCTGCCTCGCCCGGGGAAGAGCACAATGATGGTGCCAACTTGGGCCAGTAAAGCAACGTCCTCCACAACTAGACTGAAGAACAAAACGACAACAATTTGTCTGTTCCCCTCCCCCCAATTCCCTAATAAAAATCTTAAAAAAAAAAATTGCTGGGTTGCTTTGTCAGTTTGTAGCCACGTGGCGTTGGGCTGTTGCTTCACCACTCTAAGCCTCTGTATTCCATCACCTGGTTACGTGACACCCACACTGCTGTGAGGACTGTCATTGAAGGCTGAGGCATTGCACTTGGCATGGGGAAGTCCCACTAAAGGGCAGCTCTTATGGCCATGACTTCACCTCATTTAATCCTCAAGTATCCCACCCGTTTTACAGATGGGAAAACTGAGAGGCCCAGCGAGGCAAAGTAGTTCTGTTCGGTGTCACAGAGTTGGTAAGGGATGGCCTCTTGTGCCCCAGCCCAGGGCTCTTCCCTTGCTGAACCTGCTCCCTGAGTCCTGCAGGGCTTGGAGGCCAGGCACACTCAGGAAGGGATATTGAGAGTGGGTGAACCAAGGAGAGAAGTGAGGGCCCAGGTAAAGCCACACTGGCTTCTTCATATCAAAAAAAATAATCTCCGAATGGGGGCAGGCTGTAAAAATGAGTGGGAAACTGCTCCCTTAAACAGGAAAAAAAAAAAAAAAAAAGGAATAACAGAATGAGGCCAGAGTTGCTGAATGCTGAAAAACAGAATCAGGCAAACTTCTCTCAGCTCCAGAGTCCTAGCAGCAGATGGAAAAGCTCCCACAGGTGTTTCTAATGGCAGCCTCCTCTGAAACACCAGTTTGAAAAAATCCATTAAAAACCACTGAAGAACTCTTTTAAGAAATGTCACCCACTCCTTCCAATGAGTGAGTGCCTTTTATTCTTTTTAGATTATATGAATCTTAACTCCTTCAGCAAATGGGGCAGGCACTGAATTCCCCTCAATGTCTTTTAAGTACAGTCACAAAATTATGCAATAAACACCACTAATTCCAGAATATTTTCACCACTCCAACAAGAAACCCCATACCTGCCAGCAGCAGTCAAGGAGCTGATTTTTAAGATCATATAGAAGGTCCTTGATTTAGGAGACATATTTTTCACAAAAAAAAAAGTGAGCGGCTCCTATGTGAGGGATTCTGAATCCTGACAACCACTCTTTGGGCACATTTTCAGCTATCTTGAATTGAAAGAGCTCTGAGATGTATTCATCTATGACATATATATATGTACTTTTGAAAAGCTGCTAGTCACTGCTAGTCATCCTGGGCTCCACCCCTTCCTGCAATCAAAGCTTCTACACTCTACAAAGGATTTCCCTTATAAGGTAAAAGAGGCTTGCTAGATACATGTGGCAAAGGAACAGGAAGATGTCGGTTAATCACACAAAAATCTAAATGAAACCAGCTGTCAGAGGCAGCCCCAGAAGTCTGCCACACGCCGCTCTTGGCTTTCTCTACAAGGGACTGAGAAAGGGTTTTTTTCCCTCCCCCCGCCCCACCCCTGGGCTCCATTCCTTTGCCCAGGAAACTTTTTCAGGCTTTCCCACTCCTAACCAAGAGAAGCATACTTTGAAAAGTGAACTTTTTAAGAAGTCTGCAACTTTCCAAAAACATCTATCCTCCCAACTGGATTGCCCCACTCCTGTCTTGGCTCACGGCTGAGGGCCATTTTTAAGCAGAAGTAATTGTCCTCCAGCGAGATAACTTGGGATGAGATCAGAGGGAGGGTTACGTGTGCGCAAGAGGCCAAACCAGCTTCTGTTGGAGGCTTACACTGGGGCCAGAGCAGCCCTTAAAGAATTCAAGGCTGTGACTTGGGCCAACCCCAAAGCAGTCTGGGGCCATTCCACTTGGCTGGGCATCGTCTTCATTTCTGGGGTCCCCACCCAGCTTTCAGGATCCCTAGGCTTCCACCCTCTCCCCCAACTTTCTTGCCTTTGAGTCTTTGCACAACCAAGTGTCCTGTCCTAGGAAATTCTAATTTATTCTATAAGACTCTGCTCAACCTCCACTCTGAAGCCCCACTGGATGGCTGCTGCCCTGCTCCCAGAACAGGGATCCCTGGGATGCAAGCAAGTCAGCCTTCTGTGTTTGTCCCTCTTACTCCCATCACACTGTGAGCGCTTATGCGGATAGAGGGAGGGGAGAAAAACAAAACTGAACACTTATTTCCCAGATGCCATGACGGGAGGTTTTACTCCTGGGACCCTCCTAGCTATCCTAGAGTGGTCATTATTATTACCCCTACTTTACAGATGGGGAGACTCCTCCTAGGGGTTAAGGGCCAGTTCAGATCTCTCCCCAGCTCCGGAGGTTGCCACCATCTGTGCCATCCCCACGGACAGCCAGGGAATGGAGAGAGGGCAGTGAGGCCCCCTCCTCATTCAGCCCCATTATCTGCCACAGGCCCCGCAACGTGCAGAGGAGGCACACAACGACCCAGGGGGATCGAGGGCCCGGCGCCAATATTCCATCTATGACATATGGATGTACTTCCCAGGATAGATGGACTGAAGGAAGGCGGAGTCCCTTTCGTGGCCCTGGTTCCAGTAGGGACCAGCTGGGAAGCTTAAGGCCGGTGGCTCGGGGCTGGACTTCCGCCCCTTGCAGGGAGCAGACACGTCGCCGCCGCGCCCCTGGGAACAGCTGGGAAAGTTTAGCGGGAGCCGGGAAGCCGCAGAAGAGGCGAGAAAGTGCGACGCAACCCCCCTCCCCCGCACCCAGTCAAGTTGGCCAGTTCAACCCCAGACAATGGAAGCTCGTTTCCACTCTCACTCCCGGCTCCTAGGTGCAGCTGCAGGTCCTCCCGGCTCCGGACCCCGGCGCCAGCCTCGAGTCGGCTGGCTGTGCGGTGCCCCCTACCCCTTACCCGCTCCGGAATCGCCAACCCCTCCGCCCCATCCCCCCATTTCCCGCTCGGCTGGCCCTGCCCGACCCTGCTGCGGTGCCCCCTCCCCCGTCCCAGACCCGGGAAGGAGGAGGGCTGTGGAGGAAGGGGTCTCAGCAACCCGCCCGGAGCGGGAGCGGGAGGGGGGGAGCGGATCGGCGATCGGGGGCGGCGGGGGCCACGGGCGCCAAGGTGGGATAATGGGGGGTGGACACGGCGGCGGCGGGCGGGAGCGCGGGAAGCGAAACGCGCAGAGAGAAGGAAAGAAAGGAGGGCGCGCGGGGCCGAACTAGGGAGTGCGCGGGGCGGGGGCGTGGGGGCCCGGAGGGCGCGCCGGCCCGGGGGCTCGCGGGACCAGGGCGGGGGTCCCGGGCGCGGCTCTCACTTTCTCGCGCCGCTCGCGCTCGCCGTCCAGCTCCCGCTGCAGGCCCTGAGCGCGGTCCTCCGCCTCGTCCGCCTGCTGCTGCAGCGCCTGGATCTTGCGTTTCACCGCCTCCAGGGAGTTGAGGCCGGCCATGGCGCAGAGGCGCGGGGGCGCACGCAGCGGGCGCTG
>NW_017731414.1:170702-195271 GCF_001890085.2 Hipposideros armiger | reverse complement strand
CCCCCCGCCCGCATTCACAAGGGTCCTCTGTCTCCCGGCCTGTTTCCTCACGTATAAAACAGGAATAACAACATTACGCACCACTCAGTTGCTACCTGTTAATATGGTTTTCACATCCTTACCTTGTCCTGGGATGAGCTGTGCTTATTTTAATGAACGTCCCCCAATACTCTTGGGGAATAGAGTACAGCTTTGGGGAAAGGAGTCCTGATATGTTTCTCAGAAACACACATTCAGTTTTGCATCCCAGTTTCAGCCTCCCTGTGATCTGGGTTAGACTAAAAGGGGGTCTCATACTCTAGGCCTAGACCATCGCCCTACCCCCAGCCTATCCCCATCTGGTTCTGCTCCCCCACACTGGCAGCCAGAGAACCTCTCTAAGTGTATGTTTGTCCTCCCGCGGCCTAGAACCTGCCATGGTTTCCCGTTGCCCAAGAGAGTGGTTCTCAGACTGTCTCACAACAAGACCCCGAAGGACTGAAAAACTCAGACCCCCACTACTCCTGGACTTTGGGGGCTTGGCTAGAAGACAGCTACCCCTCAAAGTCCACTTTCTTCTGAGGCTCAGGTTAAACCTTTTAAATTCTTGCACATCTGGCTTGTATTCATTTTGATAAAAATGTCCCCTACTTTTCCCAAATTTTGAGTCATTTTTGTTTATCCTGAGAGTCTTGCACCCCCAGTTTGAGAAACTCAGGTCTATAGGATACAAGCCACACACCCCTTCACCTCCCCATCTCTACTGCTCCCTGGCACATCCGTCAAGGGGTCAGCTCAGGAAGTCTTCTCTGCCACACCCAGGTTGCACCTCCCTCCTTTGCCCCTAATTCTGGGCTGGGTGGCCAGTCCAACACAGGCATTGATCTGACTTACTCATATGTCTTTGGTGGTTTGAGCCCTGATCCTGTCCATGCCCCCAGGGTGGGCAGGCAGCCCCCCTTCATCCTCCTGCTCCGTCTTCACAGCAGGAAGCCCGGAGAGATAGACACTTTCCCCGGGCCACACAGCACAGAATTTGAACCTACTTCTAAACAGGCCCTCCTGCCAGGCCTGCTTTCCTGCATCCCCCTCTGACTTCTCTTCCTTCCCAAAGAAGGGTGTGTTATAAAAGCTGCTGTGCTTGCGGCTTCTAGATCAAGCTCAGAATCTGATCTAGGTTACATGCTCACCCTAGAGATGAGGTGCAAAATGTGTGAGTGTGTGTGTGTGTGTGTTCTTAAAAGTGCAAATTCTTAGAAGGGCCCCTGTCCCAATGTGATATCACCCAGCCTCCCATCCCACACTGAGCTGGGGAATGGGGAGGAGGTGGGGGGGGGGTTTGAGGAGGGGGACGGTGGCAGCAGCTCAGGCCTAAGTCAGGGTCTATGGGACCTGACCTTGACCTCTGGGCAAGGATCCCAGAAACCTGACTCCAAACCCCAGCTGTATGACCCCTGTCCTCTTTCCTAGCCTCAATTTTCTCTTCTGCAAAATGGAAGCCTTGACGTGGTGGTCTGTGAGCACCCCATCCGGATACAAAGATGATTGGGGTTCTGACAGCTTTTTCTGGCAACGTTTGGACAATGGGTGGGGACTAGGATAAAGTGAGCAGGGGGTTATGAAGCATTTAGAATGTGTCAAGCCTATTATTGAAGGCCCATGCTACAGAAGGGTAAGCTGAGACCCCAGATGAGGAAGGGACTTGCCCCAGGCCATACAGATAGGGGATTTGAACCCCTGTCAGACTGACTTCAAGCTGGTTTGTTTGACTGCTAGACTATGCTATACCCACTGCCCAGCACACCCTCCGCCCACTGACCCTCCACACCCACTGCCAATGCCCCCTCCCCTGGGCAGTTTGCTCTGCTGCCCTGGGCAAAGCCCTTGCCAGCCCCTTTGGACCCTCCAGTCTCTGTCTGCCCCTCACCTAGCCCTGACCCTGGAGGCAGGGGACATCCCTCCATGTTTGGCTCTGCCTCCCCCAGCCTGGGTCTCCTTGGGAGTCGGGCCAGGGGCTAAGGTCACTGCCCAGCATGGGGCTGAGCCCAACACTCACAGAACTCTAGGGGAAGTTCTCAGAGTGAATCAATGACACAACCCTAAACCTTTCAGTGGCTGGAGCCCATATGAAAAATAAATAAGGCTGACACAAATCTTTCCCTCTGAATTCCACACACAAAGCGTGCACTTGTGTATGACACCTTGCTGGGTGGGCAGAGCCTTGCCCTGGCTCTGGGAGGTCTCAGACAAGTCACTTCCTTCTCTGGGCCTCCGTTTCCCTGCCTGTAAAATAGCTGGGAGGGTCACGGACTGCACACCTTAGTCTCTGTAAACGGGGGCTTCGGGTAGGGCTGAGACAGGATGTGGGGTCAAAGACCAGTTGTGGCGGATGTCACTGCCCTGGGAAGAGAGCGGGCAGGAAGCAGGCAGGGTGGAGGATCTCTCAGTCCTGTTCCCACACTGGACAGATGGGGCCTGGAATCGGGACTTCGCTACAGGGTCCCTGAGGGTCAGGCAGGTCCCAAGATCCATGCTCTCTGGTCTCCCCTGAAGCATAAGGCACACTGGGTAAGTTGAGACAGTCCCTCATCGCCTCCTGCCTCTGTTCCCAGGCAGGACTGGCCATCAGCCCCATGGAGCTCTGCTTTTGCTTGGGACCTCTGGGGTCTTGGGCCCCATGCCTGGCCATCAGTAGGCATTGTTTGCCCCATGTCTCGGATGAGAACACTGAGGGCTCAGGAAGGGGCAGCAACGCGCTCTGAGTCGCGAAGCTAGAAAACAGCCCTGCCTAGATTTGAGCACAAATCCACCCCAGTAAGAGGCTTTGTGGGGAAAAAAAGAACAGAATGAAAATCCGGCTGAAGTCCAGAGAACCTGTCCCTTCTTCCCTGGCCACACAGTTGGCTGGAGGCTTTGGGAACCTTCCCTTTTGAACTTGTGTCTGCCTTGGTAGAGTATACTCTATTTCTTACTCACTACACCTTAGTGAAAATTAGAGCCATCAAGTTGCTTGACTCCCTAACTAAGCCCTTCATGGTGAGGGCTGAATGATGGACGGAAGCAGGCAGGCTCAGGGCCAGCATAGGATGGGCGCCTGTGTTTGCCAGGGAGGAACACAGGGAGGGAGGAGGAGCATTTGTGCCAGGGAACACTGGGGTGGAGCTGGCCTATGGATGTGTCATAGGCATTTGGGCAGCCAGCCCCAGGACACCAGGGGATGGAAGCCCAAAGGGGAAGTAGGGCGGGGCAGGAAACAACCCCTCATTTATTGAGCACTTACTTTGTGCCAGGTGTGGGGACAAGGGCTCCACCTGCACGTTCACCTCTAGTCCTCTCATGGTGGTAAGGGAGGCACTACTGTCACTTCCCTAATTCATACACGAGGCCACAAAGGCACAGAGAGGTGAAAGCGTTTGTTCCAGGGTGCTCAGTGACCAAGCTGTGAACTGGGCCAGTCTGAGCTCAGGGCTTGTGCTTTTACCTGCCAAGCTGGCCTAGTGCCCAGGCTGGGCAGGGCTGAGCACTTTGTGTGGCTGCCCTGGGTGGTTCCGGGGGCTTATTTGAGACCCTAACAGCTCCTAAGGGCTTAGTGGTTGACCTGGGTCTGTGTGGATGAACCCTGTGGGGTGGCAGGGCACTATGGAAGGGGCAGGACCCCCTTCCCTCCTCCAACTGGCTGCTCTGGCCACCCACTCAGACCCAGACAACTGACTTCTGCTCTGCCCCACACCATGGCCTTGGGAACGCCCAGCCCACACCTCTGCCACTGCCCCTCCATGAGCTCCCCAATGTACCTGTATTGTCAGAGACTCCTGGGACGCTCATCTCCAAAGCTCTGGGTCCAGGGCCTCTGCCTACCACAGGCAGCCCTGACAGGTTTACAGCAGGGACAGCAGGGGTACCCCAGATAGGCAGAGCCTCATGGAGAAGCTCAACTCTCCACCCATTCAAATCTCCAGACCCTCATCCAGCTGCCCCTGCAGCCACAGCTGACATCGCCACACACCCACACTTGGCCATCCTCCGAGGGCAGTCACCTATGTGGACCCACAGGCTCAAAGTCACATAGGCACAGGGTCACCCATGCACACATACAGCTCTGCGCTGCCACCTTCACCTCAACAGGTGCGTGCGCGTGTACATACACACACACACAAACACACACCAACAGAAGCAGTTACGCCAACAAGCACACGCAGGCCAACACCAATGCAGTCACCCCGAGACACACACAAACTCACTCTGACACTCGCACATTCCATTAGTCATGCCAATTTTTGCACAAGTACACACAGCCAGCCTCTCCCCGTACACACAGCACCATGCTGATACCACCATCTACACACATGGACTCACAAGCACATCCACACTCTTTCACACCTGTTTTCCAACAGCAACACGCTTGTACTTCTCTTTGCACAGCCTCATTCTCACAGCCGCTGTCACCCCTCCACACTCTCTCCAGCAGAAACACACACACACACACACACACAACACACGCGTACACAGAATGCTCAAATACACACAAATACACTCAGACACACACACAGCATCCCCCAAACACCCCATCCAGTACACACCCACTCCCCCCAACACACCTACACACACTCTCACATGTGCACACACCCAACCACC
The DNA here is from genome assembly GCF_001890085.2 of Hipposideros armiger. Taxonomy (NCBI): domain Eukaryota; kingdom Metazoa; phylum Chordata; class Mammalia; order Chiroptera; family Hipposideridae; genus Hipposideros; species Hipposideros armiger. The sequence goes on along the minus strand of NW_017731414.1, from coordinate 190,657 downwards.
CCATTCAGTACACACATACCCACACGGATACACTCCCCTCAACACAACTACACACACTCACATTTGCACACACACATTTGCACACACAAAGGTCCCATCTTTCTCTCACTTCCTTGGTTCCCATTGGCCCTGTTGGGTGGGTCCTGCCACCTTTCCCTCTCCCAGCCCAGGGGCCTCTCCAGGGAAAACAATGGTCCCTTCACTCTCAGCTGGAGCATTACCACCCTCTGTCCCCTTCCCAACCTCCAGGTAGCAAGGTTTCTGAGACCCCCACCCTCAGCCCAGAGCCTCACCCGGTGCGACCGAGCGGCTGGCCCCTCACCTGCTTGCACTTCTCCTCAGCAGCTTTCTTATCTGACTCAGCCTGCTCGGCCCGGTCGATGGCATTCTCTTTGTCCAGTTTCAGCATTTGCATCTTTTTCTTGATGGCCTCCATGGCTGGGCTGAGAGGGGTGCGAGTGGCGGGGTCTGTGGCAGGGTCTGCAGGGTTTGTCAAGTGAGCAGCAGGGCGGGGGGTAGAGGCCCTTATAGCCTCCTGAGGGTGTGCCGCCCTGCCTGGGCGAGTCTTGGAGGAGGCCCAAGCCCAGGCTGGCTGGGCCAGCCACCACTCGCTCACTCAGGAGGACTTGGCCAGCTCACCGTCCGCCCCGCAGCCCATGCCTTATTTGGGCTTAGGATTTTCTCAAAGGAAAAAAAAAAAAGGTCCGACCTGTTTCCATTTTTAACCTGGTGACACAGGTCCTGTGTGAGCGTGCAGGCACAGTGCTGGCCCAGGAGGGTCCCCTGTAGCCTGCTGGCTGGCCTCGATTTCCCCATCTATGGTTGGGAGGGCTGAAGAGGGCTTGTGAGTGGGTGCAGAGTAGGAGCGTAGTAGGCTGGGGAGGCTCCTGTCCTCCCTGCTCCTCCCCGCTGGGCTCTGCTTCCAGGAACTGGGAGTCAGACCCCATCCCATCTCCTGCTGCTGCCCCAGGGACCTCTTCCTGGGGGGCCTGTCTCACCGTCTTCTCCCTCTGTCTCTGTTTCTGTGTCTCTCTCCATCTCTGTCTCTTTGTCTCTGTCTTTCTCCCTCTCTCTTTTTATCTGTGTTTCCCTTCATCTCTCTGTCTCTCTGTGTGCCTCTATTTCTCTTTTTGTCTCTGTGTCTATCTCCATTTCCCTCTCTCTGTCTCCCCATCTCTTTCTCTCTCAGATTTTCTCTGTATCTCTTTGTCTCTCTCCTTCTCTATCTCCTCAGGTTCCCCTCTCTCTTCTTCTCTCTCTCTTTATGTCTCCTTCTTTATGTCTCCCCCTCCCTCCATCATCTCCCCTCCCCACTGTGGATCGGGCTCACCAGGGTGAGATTGACCTAGGCCATCTTTTTTATTGATTGATTGATTGATTGATTGATTGATTGATTGGTTTTTTAATTGGGGAATTGGAGGGAGGGGAACAGACAAGTTGCTGTCCTTTTGTTCTTCAGTCTAGTTGTGGAGGACGCCGGCGACTCACGGGAGCCCAGCTCCAGGTTGAGCTGTTGTTCAGCATCTCAGCTGTAGAGGGCAGTGTCACTGGCCCTCACATGGGATCCGAACCGGGGCCCTCTGGTGTCCCAAGCCAGCTCTTAACCATCGCGCCACTCGGCCGGCCCAACCTAGGCCATCTTTCTCTCAGAAACTCTCAGAGGCCAAGGCAGGCCCAGATCAGACCCTGACCTCTCTCTCCCCTGCTCAGGATCCTGCTGTGACTTCCCAGCACCCTCAGCAACAGGAAGCCTCAGCCCTTCTGCCTTTCTCTCAAGACGCCTTCTCACCCCCACCTCACTCCCATTCTCTCCAACTCTGAACTCAGAGTTCTTCCCACTGCTTCCCAGGCAGGGCTGCCGTTTCCCACCTCTAGGCCTTTGCACTAGGTCCCCTCTGCCCATTAAGTCTTCCCTCTCTCCTCCAGCAACTGGGGCAGGATTCACTGCCTTTATTTATTTAAAAAAAAATTTTTTTTTTTTTTTAGCTGAGCCAACCTGCCACCTGTTGGCAGCTCAGTGGCAGCTCAGCTCGGGCCCGGCATTGAACTGCTGTTGCTCAGAGCTTGCACTCTTGAGCGAACTCTTAACCAACTGAGCCACTTGACCAGCCCAGGATTCACTGCTTTTAGAAAGATTTGTTTGCTCATTCATTCATTTGACAAACACAGAGTGCATTTCATGTGCTGAGGCCCAACAGCACATGCTAAGAATGTGGGAGCTATTACTCTTATTGTTATTATTTGACCACCTTTTTTAGACTGTGAGATGCTTTGGGACAGGCCTGTGTCTTCGTCTTATCTGTGGGTCCCGAAGATCAGAAAATCCTTGAAAATTAAAATGAATGATCCCCCTCTATATACACACACACTCTCTTTCTCACACACACACTTCTTGAACTAGGAAACTTCTATTCATCCTTCAAAGCCCAGATCAGATGGCTCCTCCTCCAGGAAGCCTTCCTGGACAGAGCCCTAAACCCCCAGCTCAGCATCAAGACTTCTATGTGGGATGGAGGGGAGGTAGTGAGGTTTCTGTGTTTCCTGCCCAAAGCTGAATAAGGGAGTGAGATAAAGAGAGACTGGGCAGTGGCCAGTGCCACTGGGGACTTTGGGGGCCAGCCCAAGATCCAGAGTTCTCAGCTTCCCTGTGCCCCATCCTAATTCCTTCACTGTCACTTAAGCTAGCTTCCTTCTTTTTGTCATGGTTAGAACTACCCCACCTAAAGGCATGGGGGGTGAATATGGTAGCAAATAGAACATTCTGGAACCTCCCTCATGCTCTGAGGACATTGGTTTCTCTCTATGTTGGAAAGCCGAAAAGCTCCAGCCCAGACCCTTCCCAATTCTATTCTCCATCCCCCTCCCCATTTCCTGGCTGTGCAGAGTAAAGAGGTAGATAATAGAATGTTGTTTGCTGAGAGCCCACCATGTACCAGATGCCATTCTGAGCACTTGACTTGCAGCATCTCACTTCAGCCTCCCAGAACCCCAAGCGGCAGGGAACTGTTTTTATTCGCACTTTATAAAGAAGAAGCTGAGGTCCAGAGTGGCCCACCCAGAGTCACCCAGCCTGTGAGTGGCAGAGCTGGAACCTGACGAAGCTGACTTTAGAACAGGGCTGGAGAGAGGGCCTAAGACCTCTCCCCACCATGCCTTCCCCCCAGCATTCCCTGGCTGTCTCAGGCTGAGTCATCAGAGATCAGCTCCCTCTACCCCTGCTCCCCCAGGGAGACCTGGGACCCGCCTCACCGCAGGTGGTGTGGCTAATTCCAGGCCTGACACCACTAGCTCTGAAAAGGATCCCTCCCTCAGGAGATGCCCACTCGCTCTGTGGCCTTGTAGGGCAGACCCTTGTCCCTGGACCGGCCTCCTGCTCAGGGAGCTCCCGGAGGAGGAATCTAATGCCTGAGACGGAAGCCGGGAGCTAGGAAAGGCTTTAGAACCAGCTGTGACACTCCCACCCCCACGCTGCAGTCTTAGGACTGGAGTTACCTCCTCTCTGTGTACCTGCCTCAGGGACACCCCAGGAGTCCTGGCTAAGCCTGAAAGGTCATCTCAGGTTCCTGGCCCCTGGGGGCCCTGGCTCAGCTGTCCCGTCTGCGTGGCCTGGGGCCTGAGGCAGGTGGAGGCTGCCTTTTATAGCTTGGAAGGAGTAAGCTCCCCTCCTGCACCGCAACTCTCCAACTGGGGGCTTCTGAGGACCCCAGTGCAGGCAGAGCTCTTCATGATCATCCTGGCCACCTCATAGCCAGGAGACTCAGGGTCATTTATGGGGCATCTACTACATGCCAGGCACTGCACAGGTTTTGGAGACACTAAGGTGGACACGACTCAGGCCAGTGGGGAGACATGCCTAATACCTGCAAACAATTACGGAATTCATTAGGATAAGGCAAACTGGTGTCTGAGGTTGGGTTCCCCTCAAAGCAGATGCTGAGACAAGAATTCAGGGGCAAGTAATTTATTTGGGAGGTAATTCAAGGAGACACCGGAAAGGGGTGAGAGGTGAGACAAAGAAGGGAATGTGGCCAGCAACCACAGTAATGAAGCCAATTACCACTCTGGACAACTGGGGTGCAGTCCTACCAGGGACCTTTTGGGGACAGCAGAGAGCACACTTCTCAGAGTCTTCAGAGCTGAGGGGCGTGGGAGCTGGGGTGTTTATCCACCAATCCCTATCCTCGTTCCTTGAAGGCTGGTCTCTGATTGGGCAGGCCGGAGGTTGTTGATTCCTCTGCACTTCTGGCCTGAATTTGCATGGGCGGGGTTGGTGGTGGGGACAACCCACCCCCACCCCAAGATCTACAGTTGCTGGAAGAAGGAATCCTGTGTAGGAGTGTGGTGGAGTGGAGAACAGTGGAACCTGAGGGGATCTGGGCAGCACCAAGAGTTTCGAATAAAAATGTTAATGGATATGTAACATGGGGACCTAATGAGCCTTGGGTGGAAGTCAAGGAAGGCTTCCCTGAGGAGGTGGCATTGAGGGGGATGTCTGGAGGGGGACTGAAAGGTGTGATGGAGGTGGTGGAGATGAGTGTTATATATGCGAAGACCACAGGTGGGAGGGACTGAGTGTACCTTGGGATGAGGCTGCAAGGCTCAGACAACAAGGAGCAAGGAGCGAATGGGGGTGCCCCTGCCCACCAACGTCTTTCCTGGTGTTTGAGGCATGCAGAGACATGGCTGGGCCAGAGTGAATTTATTGAGTACTGGAGGAAAAGAGCAAAGGTGTTCTCAGCTTGAACTCAATGGAGGCTTGCTCACTGAATAATAACAATGACTATGACAATCAAAATGGCAGTGGCTAAGGATGACTCACAGTGTGGGCTGAGCAGGTCACATGGGGCGTGTCGGGGTGGCGGGAATAGGGGATTCACTTTCCCTTCACTTAGGACATTGTGTGGTAAGTACTTGTAGGTCCTCAACTGGGAAGTTGCTCACCAAACTCCCACAGCTGGCACATGGTAAAGGCAAGATCTGAACCTGAGTCCCTTTGATTCCCTGGGACCTGAAACCACCACTGCTGCAGCCCCGTAGCCCCATTTTTTTAAGTCAGTGTGGGGAGGAGTGAGCAAAGGGCCCTGGTGTCCTCCCCGAATTCTCTGAGACAGGCTCCAAGGGAACTGTGTGGGTTACACAGCTTGCCCACAAATGCAGAAAAACAGGCATGACCACAAGCTTTGCAGCACTGTCATGATAATTAATAATAATTATAATTAACACTGACATGGCCCTCAGTCTGCCTGTGCTGTTCCAAGTACCTTATATAAGCTCATATATTAATTTTCACGATAACTCTATGATATAGGGGCTATTGTTGTTTTCATTTTACAGCAGGAGAAACTGGAGCACAGAGAGGTCAAGTTACTTGCTTAAGGTCATACAGTGAAAAAGTAGCAGAACCAGGACTTGAACCCAGTCTGTCTAACCCCAAGCCTGCACACTGAACCACTACACTATCCCCTAAACAGCCTCAGATACATGACTTCCGGCCCAAACTACCCTTACAAATGACAGCCACTGCCCATTGGGTGTCAGTGCTATTACTATTGGGAGACAATTCTCCCTGAGTTTCTGGTATTTTCATATAACTCACATCACAAGCAAGATATGAGCAGCTTTTGTTCCATCTAACTTTTCAAAGGTATTTATACAGCAAATAGCCCTGGAAGGTAGAGTTTCTTCCTGTGGAGAAGAGGGCAGGTTTGTTTGCTGTCCATATAATAAAGATTAACGTCTCCTCTGAGATAAAGGGAGAGGGCTGTTTAGGGGATAGTGTAGTGTAGTGGTCCGCTTGAAAAGACTGGGGTTTCTAAGCTCGGAATTGCTCAGCTGTGATACAAACTCATTGTTCACCCATTGCCAATCTGGGTTCCCTTGCATCATCCCAGTGGGACTTAGGAGGAACCGGCACACACAGTGTATGCTGCCTGCTGTGCTGTGAACAAATCCTTTGTCTCTGACCCTGAAGTCTCATATCTTCTGCCAGCATTGGGGAAACCATGGTAGGTTCAATTATCAGCTTGAAAGTAGGGAAACTCCCAGACTCTTTATAGTTCTTGATACCTGTTTACTCTCTCTGTGATGCAATCTATTATCAATGTGTCTCTCCTGGGATTCTGGATTTAGCCTGTTTAAGTCCCACTTCAGCTGCTGCCTTTCTGACCTGGTGCAGACCGAGGTGGTGAAGAGTTAAAGCATGCCAGCCTTTAAGGCTGATTTCTCAACCTTGGCACTATTGACATTTGGAGCCAGACCATTCTTTACAGTAGTACCAAGCTGTCCTGTGCAGTGGAGGATGTTGAACAGCATCCCTGCCCTCTACTCACTAGATGCCATTAGCACCCCAGTCCTAGTCATGACAACCAAAAATATTTCTTCACATTGCCAAACGTCCTCTGGGGGCAGGCTAAATCATTCTCTTGGTTGAGAACTACTCCTTTTTGGAAGGACCAACACCTTGGGCGTCCAGCAAAGCTGCTTTCTTTGGCTTAAGAACTCTGTTTTTCTGAGGAAAATCCTTCTATATTTCCACATTGAATTAAATTATTTTTTTGTTGTTGCTGCATTTCAATAAAACTTTATTTACAAAAACAAGTGGTGGGCCAAATTTGGCTGACTCCTGTCCTAAACAACAGCTCAGCTTGTTTTGCTTTTTCTTTAGTTTCAGGTGCACGACATAGTGATTCGCTATTTGTATCTATTGCCAAATGATCACCACAATAAGTCCAGTTCACGTCCATCACCACACATTGTTACCATTTTTTTTCTTGTCAGAACTTTTAAGATCTCCTCTCTTAGCAACTTTCCAATATACAATACTGCATTGTTAACTAAAGTAATCATGCTGTACATAATATCCCCATGATTTACTTATTTTATAACTGGAAGTTTGTACCTTTTGACTACCACTTTTCCTACCGTTCATCCCCTGCCTCTGACAACCACCGATATGTTCTCTGTATACGCACATATAAGTATATAATTAAGATCAAACAGTGTTTGTCTTTCTCTGTCTGAATTATTTCACTTAGCATAAGGCCCTCAAGATCCATCCATGTTGTTGCGAATGGCAGGATTTCCTTCTTTTTTATGGCTGAATAATAATTCATCCATCTTGAATCAACATATTGCCAGCTGTATGACACAGATACTAGCAGAACAACCAGATAAAGAATTAGGCCACCCCCACCCACAAAGATCCCTCTTTCAGAAAGCCCTGGGTGACCTAGATAACTGACCGCATGAGTGACCCTGCTTTTCCCTTCCTGCACCCGAATTCCCACTCTTACACTTTAAATTAGCCAATAAAGAGTAAACCCACAAAGCTTTAGACACCCCACCCAGACCCTAATAAAGGCAGAGCCCCAGGTCTTCTCTCTCTCTCTCCCTCCCTCTCTCTCTCTCTCTCTCCCTCCCTCCCTTTCCCGCCACAACCTTGCTGTGTGGACCCCAGATGTGCAGTGCACCCTATTGGACCTGTAAGTAATAAACCTTGTTTTTTTCAAACTTCCCTGATGATTGTTGCTGAGGCGTGTCTTACAATCAAGTACTGGTCCAGCCACAACATAGGCTCAGCTCTGATGGGGAAATGTCTGTGGGGGTTGCCACAAGTAGCCCAGGTGATAGCATCACTATGGATAGGCTGAGGCTTTTGTATCCAATTTCCTCAGGTGGCCATTCTTAACGTGACAGACCTGAGTCATTCAAGGAATGTAACAAGGAATGAAAGAACTTTGGGCGTGGTTACTGAATGGAAACAAATAGCCTACTAAGTGTTCTAGAGAATTACCTTGAAATTTTGAACCTAGTTTGTGCCTGTTTGAGACTTAAAACCACTATCGAGGTTTCTAATTTGCATGAAGGAATCACTCTATGAGGGCTGCAGAGTCCCCAAGACAGGACTCAACCACCATACTCACTTCAAATGTGAGGGAAATAACCGCGGAGGGTAATAACGAGGAAGATCATCTCAGATGGCAAAACCGGAGATCACAGTGAACAACAGACAACGGGCTCTCCTCCAGAGAGCCAAAGAATTTATTCCACTTCATAGCAAGCAAGTCTTAAATAAATCCTTCCCTGTGGGATTCGATTTCTATTAAAGACCAGCAGCTGGTCTCATATTGTGCATTATGTGAGATAAATGGACTTCTCATTTATAAATTACTGGATCAGGGAGAAACTTTCCACCCTGATGACTCTAAGCTGAAGGCATGAGTTGGATGGGACTTCAGGTTGTCTCCTTCAGGGTGGGTATAAGTGGGTTGTATGGGTGGAAAGCAGCATGCTTTCGTTAACAGGCAGACCTCAGAGATATTGCAGGCTTGGTTGCAGACTACCGCAATAAAAACAAATATTGCAATAAAGTGAGTCACGTAGATTTTTTTTGGTTTCCCAGCACGTATAAAAGTTATGTTACACTATACTGTAGTCTGTTAAGTGTGCAATAACATTATGGCTAAAAAACAATGTACATACCTTAATTTAAAAATACTGTATTGCTAAAAAAAATGCTAACCATCATCTAGGCCCTCAGAGAGTCAATAATCTCTTTGCTGGTGGAGGGTCTTGCCACAATGTTGATGACTGCTGACTCATCAGTGTGGTGATTACTGAAGGTGGTGGCTGTGGCAATTTCTTAAAATAAGGCAACAATGAAGTCTGCAGCATGGATTGACTCTTTCCTTCACAAATGATTTCTCAAAGATCACCAATCACAGATCACCATAACAAATACAATAATAAAAAACGTTTGAGGGCCTCCCGAGCGGCTCAGTTGGTTAAGAGCGTGAGCTCTGGGCAACAGGGTCGCCGGTTCGATTCCCACATGGGCCAGTGAGCTGCATCGAGCTGAGCTGCTGCTGAGCTGCCAACAGACGGCAGGATGCCCAGCTGGTGAGAACACGTGCTCCTAACAACAAGGTTTCTGGTTCGGCTCCCACATGGGATGGTGGGCTGTAGCTCCCCCACCTCCATCCCCATCCACCTGTAACTAAGATTGAACATGGCACCTTGAGCTGAATGGCCGTGAGCTGCCGATGTGCAGCCGGATGGTGACTGGACTTGGAGCTGAGCTAGCTGCGTCCTCCACAACTAAGACTGAAGGACAACAAGTTGGCTGTTCCCCTTCCCTGATTCCCCAGCACTGTTCCCCTCCTGCAACTCCCCAATAAAATCTAAAACAAAACAAAACAAAAAAACATTTGAAATATTGCAAGAATTACCAAAATGTGACACAGAGACATGAAGTGAACAAATGCTTTTGGAAAAATGATGCTAAGAGACTTGCTTGACACAGGGTTGCCACAAACCTTCAACGCAATGTCTGTGGAGTGCATTAAAATGAGGTATGCCTGTATTTGGTGGCTGGAGGGATGGAACATGGACTGCTAGCTCTCCAGAAAAACCTACTCTCTCCTCCTTCCGTAATAACAGAATCACAGCCTAGCAACACAGCTGACCACCTATGCCACATTTCCTGGCCTCTCTTGCAGCTAGGTGCAACCAGGTGTGGAAAGTGAGAAGTACGTGGCATTTCAAGATCACAGACTTGCCTCCCCTATGCTCTCTGATTATACATTTTTTTTTTGTAATCTAGAGTTCACAGTTTCAATCTCATAGACAAGAATAATGTCCTGGGGAACAGGCAAGAAATAAGACCTAGGGAACTTGGGTCTGTAAATGACTTAAAAGAGCAGAGCCACCCACTGACCTGGAACTCTCACTGTTACATGAGACAGAAACAAACTTTTCTCTATTCCTTTAGAGTCCTTCTTTGTTCTTTTTAGCAAATGTTATGGGTTGAATTATGTTCCCTTCCCTAATTCATATGTTGAAGTCCCAACCCCCAGTATTTCAGAATGTAATTTTATTTAGGAATAGGACTGTTGCAGATATAATAGTTAAGATAAGGTCATATTGGAGTAGGATGGGCTCCTATTCGAAGATAACTGGTGTCCTTATTTAAAAAAAGGGACATTTGGGGCCGGCCGAGTGGCGCGATGGTTAAGAACTCGCTTGGGGCGCCAGAGAGCCCCGGTTTGGATCCCACATGTGAGGGCCAGTGACACTGCCCTCTACAGCTAAGACGCTGAACAACAGCTCAACCTGGAGCTGGGTTGCCTTGAGTCGCCGGCGACGGCATAGGCTGCAGTCCCTGTGGCAGTGGGTTACCATGGGCTACCGTATATAGCCAGCAGCCAGCGTGAGCGGCCAGCAGCCGCCGTGAGCGGCCGTCCAGAAGCGGGTGACTGATCTGCCTCGCCCAGGAAGAGTGCAATGATGGTGCCAAATTGGGCCAGTGAAGCAGCGTCCTCCACAACTAGACTGAAGAACAAAACGACAGCAACTTGTCTGTTCCCCTTCCCACAATTCCCCAGCACTGTTCCCATCCCCCCAATTCCCCAATTAAAAAAAAATCTTTAAAAAAAAGGGACATTTGGAGACATACATGCACACAGAGAGGATGCCTTGTAAAGATGAAGGCAGATACCTACAAGTCAAGCGACACTAAAGGTGGCTAGCAAACAACAAGAGGCTAGGGGAGAGGCCTGGCACAGATTCTCCCTCACAACCTCAGAAGGAACCAAGATGCTGACCCCTTGATTTCAGACTTCTGGTCTCCAGAACTGTGAGAGACTACATTTCTGTTATTTAAGCCACCTAGTTTGTGGTAGTTTGTCACAGAAGCCCTAGAAAACCACTACAGCAAGTAAGCTATTTATCCTAATACAAAAATTGGAACCAGAATTGGGTGCTGCCACCACAAAAAACGAAAAATTATTTGCGTCAGCTTAGTGGTCTGGTGGTAAGGACACATATATTGCAGGCTAGGAAGCTGGTGACCTTTGTTATACCAAAGAACAACATTTGGTAATACCATCACCTGTGATAACCTGAGAGGTAGATCATATGTCTATGGAGCCTATGTTTCTAGAAGTGATTGGGAAGAGCTAGAATGTCACTGTGCGTTGGCTGCGCCTTGCTGATTGTAGCAAGGAATTGCAAGAGCGAGATGATCGTAGACAAGAATTGGCCACTTTTCAGAGTCAGCAACATTACCAAATTGGAAGAGTCAACAGTTTCCTGTTCCCCCAAACAGTATAGAGATCTTGCCTCTCGCCCAAGGCTATTGTTTTAGAAGCCCATTAGCTGGGAGTGACAAAGATGTAGGTAGTTTAAGAAGGCAAATGAGGCAAATTAAATAGACCCAAGAACTATGGCTAGAAAAGAACATTGGATGTGGTGCCTAGTGATGAAACTAACTAGAAACACCTAGACCAGGTGCCTACTAAGCTTTTCAAAGAAACTGTATTACTAAAGTAATAATGAGTTCGGTTAGCAAAATCTTATGACTTTTGAGTCTCTGCATTTTGGGTCTTTTTGTCGTAGAAGCTTAACCTGAACCTTAGCCCAAAGTGGGGCTTGAATCCTGATGTCTCTGGTTTCCATGATGTGTTCTTCAGGCTGCGGTGTAAGCACAACAAAATCAGGAGTTTTGTTTCCTACTGAATGCTCAGCCCTTCAAAGAGTTCCTAAAATGTAATAGATGCTCAATAAGTAGCTATTGGAAGGAAGAAGAAATATGCAAATAAGCCAAGAACAATATGAAGGAAATATCTAAGATTGGGACCATGCAGGGAAATTCAGGCAGATGGGTACTCTTTGCAGACACTCAGATGTCCCAATGCTGTAGTAATCAAATAAAAACCGGCTTCCTGCCGACAAGGGCCCCCAGGGCGCCCTTCATGTCGCTGTTGAGTAGACTGTAGATGAAGGGGTTCAGCATGGGAGTGACCAGTGTACATCACTGCAGCAGCCGTATCCTTTTAGGCCATGTGGGAGGACATGGGGCTGAAGTAAACCCCAATGAGCATCCCACAGAACAGTGACATCACAGAGAGATGGAGCCACAGGTGGAGAGAGCCTTCTGCTTGCCTGTCGTGGACGGGATCCTCAGCATGGTAGCAAATATGTGTGTGTAGGAGACCAACGTGCCCACAAAAGGGTGATGATGGGCAGAGCATCCACGGTGTATACCATTGCATTGTTGAGAAAGGTGCTGGAGCAGGCCAGTTTCAGCAGAGGACTGAGGTCACAGAAAAAGTGGGGGACCTGGCTTTGGGTGCAGAATGAGAGTCACGTCAGTAATTCTGTGTGGGTCAGGGCATTCCCAAAGGCTGCAGCCCAGGATGCCACCGCCAGGAGGCCACAGAGCTGCAGTGTTACAGACGTGGAGTAGTGCAGAGGGTGACCGATGGCTGCATAGCGGTAGTAAGTCATGAGGGCGAACAGGAAGCTGTTGATGCTGGCAAACCAGATGAAGAAGAATATTTGGATCAGGCAGTCAGAGTAGGGGATCCCTCTGTGTCCTGACACGTGGTTGGCCAGCATCTTGGGAATGGTGGTAGAGGTGAAGCAAATATCCACGAAGGCCAGGTTAGCAGGGAAGAAGTACAGGGGAGTGTGGACCCGGGTCTCAGTGGCGATGGCCAGGGTGATGAGCAGGGTCCCCAGCCCTATGACCAGGTACGTGCTCAGGAACAATATGATCAGCAGCTTCTGTTGTTTGGGGTCTTCTGAGAGGCCCAGGAGCAGGAACTCAGAGACCCAGGTGAGTTTTGCCTCTTCCATGGCCCTCCTGTATCAACCAGAGAGGAAATGGAGGAGCTGTCCGTGGTCCTGGCCAACGGCAGCCCCTTCATTGCACCCTGGATCTCAGCCCCTTCATTGCACCCTGGATTTCATCACCAATTGTTAGTTCAGACATTCACCAATTCTTCCCACTCTCTCCTGCAACAGGATCCCCCCCCCCAACTCATTTGCTGTGTCATTTCCATCAGTGAACACACCACTCATTACCCACAGCCCACCTGCAGGATGTCACCTGCAGTTCGGTGCACAGTTCCTAGGCACACTGACCATTTCTCACCTCCACCATCTGTATTTCTATGCCCCAGGGCTTTATCTGGCCACAGGAGCAGGGTCAGCCCACAGGTGGCGTAACGTGGAAATGCTGGGAGTTGACACCCCCAGCGAGGAACAGGGCTGATTGGGTGGATCTGGCTTCATCACTCCTGAGTAAGGCAGTTCTGGGGTGTGTTCTACATTCTCTCAGAGATCATTCTCTCAGAGATCCCCAAAAGGGTCACCCCTCAGTTACCCAGAGTGGGAACTTCTCATTCACACCTTTCTTCCCCAGACACTCATTGGGTCTTCTGGGATTATCTCCTAAATAAACTAGATGCATTCAACTCCTTGACTGAGAACCTGCTTTGGTGAGAATCCAAACTAAGTAAGATGCTAGGGTTCCAAAATTTCTTTTCCATCTGTGAAAGAATCCCTTCTTCATCCCAAATACCCCTCCAGCTACTGCTCCCTTGCTCTGCTCCATTGGACCCCAACATTCCTCAAAACATTGCCTGTCCTTGCCTGTCAAGAACAGCCATGACCTTCTATTGCTAATTCAAGTATACATCCAGTATGCACCAGTACAATTGTCCCATTGAAAGAACCCAGAAATATTTGGCACAAGCTAGAAAATACCCATATAGTCCTCCCCAAAAATAGAAAAATTAATGAACAATATGAATTGTAATGTAAGCTCAATATTTCAAGCTAATTGTTGTTGAATGTTGCAATGAGCTTTGATGCATTTGCAGTATCTGAGAAACATTTGCAAAATTTTTTGCCAGTTTGACTCTTGTCCCCATGAGCAGCCTGGTTGTGTGCATAGGAAATGCTCTGGCCTATCGGAGAGGTGCCAGTTTATGATTATCTTCAAATTTCAAGATTGATTCTGGTTGTAAGTAGTTAAGGTTTATTACTTTGGTTTTTATTGTTTGTGCATTGTAAATTTTAGGGAAGTTGCCAGTGTTTTAAGAATTACAAAATCAAAAGTCTATAATAAAACATTAAAAGAAAGCACCCAGAATGAAAAGGCAACCAAGCTTGGATAAGCTTTTTAATGATCCTATTAAATATCATGAATGACACTTTGCTATGCTTGTGGGAGCACGAGAAGTGATATTTACAGTGAACTGCAGTCCTGGCACATCTGCAGAAGTCAGAGAAACCTGGAACAGTTTGTCTACTGTTTAAGTTTAAGACTCTCTGTAAAATATAACAATTAATTTATATTTTTTGGAATAAAAACCAAAATTAAAAAAATAAAACTGCGGTTAGTTTTTCATAATGGGGGATTTAAATATTGGATGCAAATGTTGTTCAGAAGCTGTTTGTTAAAGTTGGAAATGCTGATGCTTAAACATTTCATCTGAATGGCAATCATATTTTGTTCATTTTGGCTCAAATAAAGAAAATGTTTAATAGTCAATGAATAGGAATTCAATGTCACATTAAAAAAACATTTGAACAATAAAAAGTTCTGGAAAAAAATGTTTTATGTCAAAGAATGACGGTAAAGAAGACAGAAAGCATTTAGAAAGTAATATAAGACTTTTAAAATACTCTAATGTATGGTTAAAAGTAATTGAGACTTTTCAGATAGGAAATAATAAAACTTCAAAAAACATAATATCGATATGGGATTGATGTTGCCACTCAGTCTCACGGATCTGCTCGTGGCAAAACCCATTTACCGAAAAGAGCAGAGTTCTGTGGAAAACTACATAAGTCGGTATCATTTCAACCATGATCAACGAAGCTTCAACAGTGTCACAATTGATTCCATAATTTATTTAAAAACTGCAATTCAGAATTTGAAGGCAGCTTAAGGTTTGTTGTTAATCACATGAGGCGGTGATTTATTTCAGGTGTTCTACCTGAAATAAAAAGTAAAAAAATAGAATTAAATTCATTGACTCTAAAATATGATCAAGTGAGGTTTGTGATATCCTGGTGGTGGTTTAGAAATGTCATTGCAATGAAAAATATTTATGTGAAGACTTTGTTGGATGTTGTACAGGTATCATGTAATCTGGAGTTTCAGGAAAAATTGCAAAGCTTGCTGGATGTTTTAATTTGGTACCATTCAAGTGTCTTTGTTAGGTTGTCTCTGGGTGATTCAAAAATGATATAGCTCAAATGAAACACTTGAAACATTTTTCTCAAAACTTTATATATGCCACCATGCATCCAATAAACAGGATGTCAAGGAGATATCATCACCCCCATGTTCATTGCAGCATTATTCACAATGGCCAAGACACGGAAACAACCTAGGTGTCCATCAATGAGTGAATGGATGGAGAAAATGTGGTATATATACATAACGGAGTAGTATTAAGCCATGAAAAAGAAGGAAATTCTGCCATTTATGACAACATGAATGGACCTTGAGGGCCTTACTCTAAGTGAGATAAGTCAGACAAAGGAAGACAAACACTGCATGGTATCATTGTATACTTGTATGTGGAATCTTTTTTTAAAACAAGTAAAAACCCCCCAATCTTGCAAAGTCTAGCCCCTGCCTATCCCCTCAATCTCCACTCACATCACTATCCCCCAGCCACATAGGTCTCTTGGTCCAAGATTGGTTCTACCTCTGGGCCTTTGCACCTGCTGTTTCCTCTGCTTCTAATGCTCTTCCCTCAGGACTTCTCTCCAGTTTTCAAGACCTACCTCAAATCTTTCCATCTCCTATAGCTCAGTCCAGAGTGGCTACTCAATCCTCTACCCTATGACTTATGACCTGGAAAGGAACTTTCTCCTTGGGTCCCTCTGCTTGCTGCTTGTTTCTCTCCTCCTCTGCCCAGGAAGTCTACACACCCCTTTTTTCTTCCTTGTTGATTAATCGATCACTTATTAAGCATCTTCAGTGAGGCGTGCCCCAAGCTGGGGATAAGAATTCTGATACAATGACAGAGACAGGGTCCCCCTCTTGACCCAGGAATTCCACCACAGAAAGATTCTCTTGATGGTGCACAGTGAGGCACGTTCAAGAACATTTGGAAAGAGAAGTGTCCACCACAGCAGGGGTGCATCCATCAAATATGATCCTCCCACTCCGTGAGAAATTCTATAGTCACAGAAATGGAGAAAATGTCAAACTGCTTGCATCAACTGGATGAATCTTAAAAGCATCATGCTGGGCAGGAGAAAAACAACCATAGAAGGAGATGCACAGAATAGTGGCACTTATGTAAAGTTTAAAAACACGTAACACAATTCTATATATTGTTCATGGATATAGCTCGTGTTGAAAGGTGAAAAATGTGCATGGGAACGATGAACACTTGATGTAGGATGTTGATATCTCAGAGAGAGGGAGAGAGGGAAAGAGAGAGAGAGAGAGATCTGGGGAGGGAGGAGGGAGGAGAGAGAGACAGGAAATTAGGAGTACGGGAGTAGGGAGATGTGCGTGGATGTTTTATTTCTTAAGCTGGGTGATGAATACAAGCTGTGTTCCAGCTTGAATTATGATCTATGCTTTTTTGAGTGCCTGAAATATTGCGCACACACACACACACACACACACACACACACACACACCATGGCCCCCACTTACCCTCAAGGAACTCACAGGAGAGGAACAGATGAATGGGCAAGTAAATGATGGATTCCACCCCCATTCTCTGGTCAAGGTCACTGGTCTCTCAAGCTCTTATCCCGAAGTTCCAGACATTCCTCTTGGGTGCTCCAACTTTGCCTAGCCCACTACAGACCCTGTGTCTACCCCAGTCCTGTTCTTCCTCTGTACCCAAGTTTAGCATTGGCCCTGCTGACCACCCAGCCATCAGGGCCAGTGATGCAGGTGGCAGCCAGCTCTCCTTCTGCCCCGCTTACTGCATCCTGCTGACAGTTTGACCTGGCCTCTCTATCTTCTTCTTGACCCTTCCTCTCCTTTCCAGCACCCCACCAGATTCTTATCTTGTGGCTCTTAAATGAAAACCTGTTCTTTCTCTGGTCCCTTTGGCCCCAATTTGCTCTTCTAGTTCAGTCTCCATAGTGGCCACCATCAAGGTGAAATGAGCTGCCTCTCCATTGCTTAAAATCCTGTACTGGCTTCCTCTTGTCCTGCTATTAACAGCAAACATTTCTTACATGCTTCTTGTATACCTGCCACAATGACAAGGAGTTCGGCTTGCTTTATTACTTAATCTTTTTTTTTTTTAAAGATTTTATTGGGGACTAGGAGGAGGGAACAGCGTTGGGGACTCGGGGAATGGGAACAGACAAGTTGCTGTCCTTTTTGTTCTTCAGTCTAGTTGTGGAGTTCGTCACTTCACTGGCCCATGTTGGTATTATCATTGTGCTCTTCCCAGGCGAGGCAGTTGCTCGCCGGCCATTGGACGGCTGCTCATGGCAGCCCAGCTCCAGATTGAGCTGTTGTTCACCATCTTAGCTGTAGAGGGCGCAGCGTCACTGGCCCTCATGTGGGATCCAAACCGGGGTCCTGCTGCTCAGAGCTGGCGTCCCAAGCCAACTCCTAACCAAAGCGCCACCGGCTGACCCCACTTAATCCACTCTTACCTCCATTTAGAGGACAAAGAGACTTGGAGAGAATAATCAGCTACCTAAGTATCTCACAGCCTCTCTTGTTCCAAAGCTCTTAAAACCTTGATGAAAGACCCAAAAGCTGGAACCTCTTAGCAAGGCTTACACATACAGGGCGCTTCCTGTTTTATTTTGTTTTCATTATACAGACAAATGAACTGAAGCCCAGGGAGGCAAAGCCACTTCCCCAAGGTCACACAGCAGGCCTAGCTGGCAACTCCACAGCCCCCAGCTTGCTGATTTCTTTCCCTGCTGTCCTCTGTCCCCACTCACCTGTGGGAGGTGCCCCTCTGGTTACAGAGATGCCCGGCAGGAGGTGAGCCAGCTCTTGCTAGGAGAGTGTCCGGGCCAAGTGTGGCTACAGCCAGGTCTTGGGCCCTGTAGGAAGGACCTGAGGACCTGGCAGAGGCCAACTTATTGTCCATCCTTGCAGCTCAGGCTCAGTCCCTCATGTCTTATTAGGATGCCTGCTAATTATCAGCCCCACACTCTGTCTTGCTGGGCCTGCATCTTTGGGAGAGAGGCAACAGCAGCTTGTCCTGGGCTACTACTCCTGAGACTGGAGTGGTGGGGGCTCCAGGCATCTTTGGGGGACCCCCCGCTGCAGGGCCTGGGCACAGCAGAGTTGCCCCAGATTTACTGGACCTGCCAACCACTTGAGTATATCCGGGGTTCCTCACCACTGGAGTAATGGCTTCCTAACATTTATTTTTTAATTGCGTTGAGATTCACACAACATAAATTAACCATTTTAAAGTGAGCAGTTCAGTGGCATTTAGTACATTCACAATGTTGTGCAACCACTACCTCTATCTAGCTCCAAAACATTTCCATCACTCCAAAAGGAGACCCCATTAGCAGTCACACCTCCCGCCCTCTTCCCCCCCCCCCCCCCGCCAGTCTCTCTCACACACACACACACCTCCCACAGCCAGTGACAGCCACCAGTCTGCTTTCTGTCTCAGTGGAGTTGCCTGTTTTGGAGATTTCATATAAGTAGAATCCTACAATGTGTGACTTTTTGTGTCTGGCTTTTTTCACTCTGTAATATTTTCAAGATTCATCCATATTGTAGCATGTGTCAGTGTTTCATCCCTTTTTTATGGCTGAGTAACATTCCAGTGTTTGGACCACATTTTGTTTATCCATTCACCCTTTGATGGGCATTTGGGTTGTTTCCACCTTTTGGACATTCGTGAATAATGCTGCTATGAACATTGATGTGTAAGTTTCCGTTTGAATTTCAGTTCTTTTGAATATATCCCTAGGGGCAGAATTGCTGGGTCATATAGTAATTCTGTGTTTAGCTTTTTGAGGAACCGCCAAACTGTTTCCCTCAGTAGCTGCACGATTTTACGTTCCCATCAGCAATGCACAAGGATTTCAATTTCTATATATCCTCATGAACACTTGTTATTGTTTATATTATTATTATTATTTATTTTTTTTATT
This sequence comes from Hipposideros armiger, assembly GCF_001890085.2. NCBI lineage: Eukaryota > Metazoa > Chordata > Mammalia > Chiroptera > Hipposideridae > Hipposideros > Hipposideros armiger. The sequence goes on along the minus strand of NW_017731414.1, from coordinate 171,745 downwards.
ATTATTATTATAGCCACCCTAATGGATGTGAAGTGGTATCTCATTGTGGTTTTTTTCCACATTTTTGAATTGTGTTAAAATACACATAACATTTACCATCGTAACCATTTCTAAGTGTCCAGTTCAGTGGCATTAAGTACATTCACACTATTGTGCAACCATCACCACCATCCATCTCCAGAACTCTTTTCATTTTGTACAACTAGAGCTTTGTCCCCATTAAACACTAACTCCCCATTATCCCTCCCCCAGCCTCTGGCAACCTCCATTTTACTTTCTGTCTCTAAGATTTTGACTACTCTAAGTTCCTCATATCAGTGGAATCATGCAGTATTTGTACTTTTTTGTGACTGGCTTATTTCACTCAGCATAATGCCCTCAAGGTTCATCCATGTTGTAGCAGAATTTCTTTCCTTTTTAAGGCTGAATAATATTCTATTGTGCAGATGGACCACATTTTGTTTATCCATTCATCTGACAGTGGACACCTGGGTTGCGTACACATTTCAGCTATCATAAATAATGTTGTTATGAACATGGGTGCACAAAAATCTCTTCAAGGCTTCACTTTCAATTCTTTTGGGGATCTACCCAGAAGTGAAATTGCTGGATCATATGGTCACTCTATTTTTAATATTTTTAAGAACCTCCATACTATTTTTCACAGTGGCTGTATCAATTTACATTCCCACCAACAGTTTCTCCACATCCTCACCAACACTTGTTGCTTTCTGTGTGTTTGGTTTTTTTCCACAGTAGCCATCCTAATGGGTGTGATGTGTTATCTCATTGTGTTTTGATTTGCATTTCCCTCATGATTAGTGATGTTGAGCATCTTTTTATGCTCTAGATATATTTTTTTTAAATTGGAGAATTGGGGGAGGGAACAGTGTTGGGGAATTGGGGGAAGGGGAACAGACAAGTTGCTGTCCTTTTTGTTCTTCTGTCTAGTTGTGGAGGACGTTGCTTCACTGGCCCAAGTTGGCACCATCATTGCGCTCTTCCCAGGTGAGGCAGATCAGTCGCTGGCTTCTGGATGGCCG
>NW_017731414.1:163309-168922 GCF_001890085.2 Hipposideros armiger | reverse complement strand
CAAATAGATTGAAAATGGTGGCTGGACATGGAGCTGAGCTGCGCCCTCCACAACTAATATTGAAGGACAACAACTTGACTTGGAGCTGATGTGTCCTGGGAAAAAACACACTGCTCCCCAATAAAAAGTTAAAAAAAATTTTTTTAAGTTTAATTTTGAAATAATTTTAGACACACATGGAAGTTGCAAACACAGTACAGAGCTGTCCTGTGTATTCTCCACTCAATCTCCCCTTATAAAAACATCTTACAATTATATAATTATATATAATATATATAATTATATATTATATAATATATTTATATATCATTCTATTTTATATTTGCATAAAATATTATAATAATTATATATTTATAGTATAATTATATAAACCAGGACACTGACTTTGGCACAATACTATAAACTGAAGACTTTAATTGGAGTTCACCAATTTTTATATGTACTCAATTGCTTTGAAATGCTCTATGAAATTTTGTCACTTGTGTAGATTCGTGTAACCTCCACAATCAGGACACAGAACTGCTCCATAGTCCCTCTTGCTGCCTTTTTGTAGTCATCCCCACTTCCTTAATTCCTGGCGAACGTAATCTGGTTAACATAACCCCCATGTTTCTGTCATTTTGAGAATGTTCTGTGAATCATATCATATATTGGGTTGTTGGAAAAGTCATGATGCATTTTTGCAATGAAAAATATGGAAAAAATACGTCACGACTTTTCCGACAACCCAATAGTATACTACCTTTTGAGACTGGCTTTTTATACTTGGCACAAGACACTTGAGAACCATCCAGGTTGTCACATGTGTCAATAGCTCATTCCTTTTAACTGCTGAGCAGTATTCCATTGTATGGATGGACTACTGTTTCTTTAGACAGTCCATAGTTGAAGGGATTTGGATTGTTTCCAGATTTTGACTATTATAAATAAAGCTGTAATGAATATTCATGCACACACATTTCCATTTCTCTAGGCATGAGATTGCTGAGTTATATGAAGTGTAAATTTAACTTATAGAAACCGTCAAACCGTTTTTCAGAGTGGCCACATCATTTTGCACCCCCACCAATAACATATGAGAGTCCTAATTGCTCTGCACGCTTGGTAGCATTTGATATTGTCAGTGTTTTTATTTTAGCCATTCTAATAGGTGTGTCATGATATCTCATCATGGCTTTAATTTGAATTTCCCTAATGGTTAATGACATTGAACATTTTTTATGTGCTTGTTTGTCATCTGTAGATCCTTTATTTTTATTTATTTATTATTTTAGCTGAGCCATCCTGCCACCTGTTGGCAGCTCAGCGGCAGCTCAGCTCGGGCCGGGCATCGAACTGCTGTTGCTCAGAACTCACACTCTTGAGCGAGCTCTGTATATCCTTTTTGATGAAATGTTCAAATGTACAAGCCTTTTGTCCATTCTCTAATTATTATTCCTTAAAACATTTTTTGAAAGATAAAAATGAATGTGAATGGATGTTCTTCAGTTTTCGCCTTACATGAAGTGCCACTATATGACATAATTCCCTTGTGTGTGTGTGTGTGTGTGTGTGTGTGTGTGTAAACACCCTTCTCCTTGAAGTCTGTGTGAATGGCACCCCCAGTGCACATCCTGCTCCACTCTTCTCCCAGCAGCCCTGTCTGACTCTCATTGTAACAGCTTGCCTTCCCCACTTTGACAACAGCTGACGCTGGTCTATCCTTTGCTGTGGGATGTGGTCCAACCTCTCTTGCTTGGCGTCAGGGTCATTTATAACATAGCTGCAGTTGACCTTTCCAGTCCACCTTGTAGTCAGTTCTCATGCCCTCTCTATCATAAAATCATGCTTTCTCAAGCCTCAGGACCTTTGCATATGCAGCCTCTCTGCTAGAAATGCTCCCATCCTTCCAGACTAGTGATTGCTCATACTCTGCTTTCCAGGCCAAGTCCAAGGCAATTCTCCAGGATGTTTTCCCTTCACTGCTCACCAACCCTGGGAACCTCACTTTGGCCCACCCTGAAACATGTGCTTCCACCCTGGACTGGAACTTCTCAAGAACAGCATCTTGTACTGAGCTTTCTCTGCTCCCCCAACACCACTCAGCATTGGGGCTGGGCACAGAGGACCGGCAGGAGGACAGGCACTGTGGCTGAAACAATAAGCATGAATTTCAAAGAAGGCCGTGTGAGCCAGTATTCAAAGTTTTGTCATAGGAATATATGAATTATGAATTGACTGAGAAGATTGTACAAGAACAGGTCTACATGCTCAGGCATCTGTTCGTTTATTCACTCTCTCCTTCATGCATGCAATTGTTAGTGAGTACCTACTAGGTGCCAAGCCCTAGGCTGGGTGAAGAAAGCATTTCACCCCTCACCTAGGTCACAGGTGAGTGGAGGAGATGCCCAGAAATCCAATCTTTGCACAAATCATAAATTTGTGGTTATAACATGACATAGTCTATGAAGCGCATGATGCTAAGAGAGAGGATAAGGGGGCTCCAATTTGCGGTGTGAGGAGGCTTCCCTGAGGTGGTGACATTGAACTGAGACATGAAGGATGAATGTGGGTTTGGTGGACAAAACTGGGAAGGGAAGAGTGATTCCGGTCAAAGCAACAGCAGGTGCTAAGGCAGGAGGCTGTGTGGGTCATTCCTGGGCACCTACTTTCTCTGGGGGCCTGCCTTACCTCGTAACAAACATATTAAAAAGCACCCACATTATACCTATTTCTTCCTCTGCTTAAGAAAAGTAGAAAGTATAATTATACTTTTTCTTTTGAAATTATTTTGGTGCCATGAAAACTTATTTCCTTATTGTGCATCCACAGGAATTTTTGCAAACGGAGACCGTCTAACCCACAGATAACTTGCCAATGTAATGACATTTGGGGTGAGTGTTAAAACCAGCAATGAATGAAGTTGACATCATGGTAGCATAAGAAGACATTTCATTCAAACGTTTTATTTTGATTTTCCAGCCTTGCTTTTATGTTTTCAGACATCAGACTGTGTAGTTTTTAATATTTTCTTCCCGGTCTTGAACATTTTCAGACTTTTGGAAAACCTACTGGCGCGGCGATATGCCAGCGCCCTCCAGCGTCCGGACTAGGAAACGCATCCTGCGAAGGTGTTGATCATCCCCAACTTGAGGCTGCAGAAAAATCAACCTACGGCCATTGGTGGCCTCCCAGCTCCTCCTCTTCTCTCATAGTTGTCCCATCTTCACGAAACCCAAGCTCCAACTATTACAGAAGTGTTCTTCTCCCCCGATACAACATTCCTTTTACACACTTCTCCACCTTTGCACCTAAAATTTCCTCTCCATTCTTCTACTTATTTTAACGTTACTCCTATTCTTTAGAGGAAGACTCTGAGGCACAGGGAGGTCTAATTGCACAGATCTTTTGGTTCCAAAGTCCACTCTCATTAAACATTACGATATAGGAGCCAGCATGGTTTACATATATGAAGACTTTCTGGTCCCAGTTATACAATATGAAAATTAACTAATCAGGACTCAGAGAGGCAAAGTCATTTGCCCAAGGTCACACAACAGGTTTGGTTGACTCCAGAACTCCTACTCTTTCTTTCTGCTTCCACTTGTTAACCTTTCTCCCCACTAACTTGGCACTAATGATGTCAGGCACTAAGCCCAGGGTGACCCATATATTTCTGCTTTCTGGATCTGGGGATACCTGTTAAGGGGTGAGCTGGATCTCATGGAAAATGGGGCTTGGGGCTTTGAGTGATGGGGGTGTAAGTCTGTGCTCCCTCAGGAAGGAACTTTAGCCCTGTGCCCTGGGTTGAGGCCTCGAGGGCCTTGTTAGGGAACCAGATGACAAATAACTGTTTGCCCTAAACGGAACCACTGCTAGATGTGGCTTCTTGAGGTAAGCAAGCGACACTCATTGGTTCTTTCTTTTTTCCTTTTCCTCCATTTCTGCTGATCCTGGGGTGGTCAGAGACTTTGATCTCTGAGGCACTTATCCTGGGGAGAACTTTCTGCAAGGGCCCTAGAAACGGCAGAATTCCCTTGGCACTTTTGGGTCATTGTTACAAATCCATGGTACCCTCCTCCACCTCAAAAAACTCACCATGATTTCATACTTTTGAACACAGACTTTTGTAAGTAAAAGCATTTGGGCCATATAGTCACAATCATAAATTACGTACATCAACCACAGAGATAATATGTAATACTGTATAAACCATATACTATAAATATTAATTTACAGAAAGCAAGAATACAATAAATTCTATTTAAATGGATTTATAATTCTGAGGCTTCATAGGGTTCTTAGCTTAAAGTTCAAGGTACTTATCACGGTTAACGTCAGTGCATGCAAGTCTGCATATCTGATAGCCTTCTTGGCGTTTCTGATGTTTTTTGCAGGGGAGGCCGATTTCCATCCCAGCTGTTTCAGTTATCAATTGCTGTGTAAAAATAACCCGCAAAGTTAAATTAAAACAACAATAACGATGTCTATTTTGCTTGTGAATTTCTTTAAAAATTTTTTTAGGAGGGATCCCCTTTCCAGTTTTACTGAGGTATAATTGACAAATAAAATTGAATATATTTAGGATGTACAAGATGATGATTTGACATATGCATACATTGTGAAATGGTTACCATAATCAAGTTAACTAATGTAACGCATCCAGTACCTCACATAGTTACCATTATTTTTGTGATGAGACTGCCTAAGACCCACTCTCTTAGCAAATTTTTGTGGGCTATATTGGCATTTTTACAAATGCTAAAGCCAACATTTAGTGAAGTTGAAGTAACATTTCATCTGGTAGTCATTTCTTTAAACATTTATTGATTTCAATTTTGTGGTTTTCCTTTCGTGTTTTGGACCAAAACTCTGCTTCATTTTTTGTTTGTTTGTTTTTATCCCTTGATCCCAATTATTTCCAGAATCTCTTGGGAAGCTGCAGAGTGGGGGGGGGCAGGCACTGCAAGGCTTTGATGTTTGAGGAAAGAAATAGCTGGTCCTGGCTAGATCCCCAGTGGCGAAATATGCCTCTGGAGAATCTTGGGAACGACCTACTTGATTTTGAAACGCTAGCGCCCTCTATCTGTTGGTTTAAATACACACCACAGAAGAGTCAGGGATCAACGTGAAGGGGGTTAAGAAATGAATTCATCTATATTTATATTTATATCTTCTTGATTAATTGACCTTTTTATCATTATGAAATGTTCTTTATCTCTGATAACTCTCCTTGCTTTCAAGTCTGCTTTGCCTGAGAGTAATCCAGTAGCTCCCCTTATCTGAGGTTTCCTCTTCTGTGAATTTAGTTACCCCGTGGTCAACCAAGGTTAGAAAATATTAAATGGAAAACTCCAGAAATAAACAATTCATAAGTTTTAAATTAGGCAATGTTCTAACTAGCGTGCATGATGAAAGTTTGTGTCGTCCTGCTCCATCCCTCCCAGGACAAGAATCATCCCTTTGTCCAGTGTACCCACGCTGTATGTGCTACAGATCAGTCGCTGGCTTCTGGACGGCCGCTCACTGCGGCTGCTGGCTGCTGGCTACACACAGTAGCCCATGGCAACCCACTGCAGAAGGGGCTGCAGCCTACGTCGCCTGCGACTCACAGCAGCCCAGCTCCAGGTTGAG
>NW_017731414.1:146291-162699 GCF_001890085.2 Hipposideros armiger | reverse complement strand
GAACCGGGGCCCTCTGGCGTCCCAAGCCAGTTCTTAACCATTGCGCCGCTCGGCTGGCCCCTTACTGACTTAATCTTGGTGGCTTGTACAACTGCATAAAACATTCCCTCCACACCTCACTTACCTGCTCAATTCTTAGAGCAGCAAGACCATGATAAGGGCTTCTAGTTTTGTCTCTGACCTTCATTTATCCAACTATGACCTCATAATGAGACCAGTTCCCCTACTTCCCAGCTGGGTGACCTTGAACATGTTACTTAACCTCCCTGTGCTTCAGTCTCTTCATTTGTAAACAAGACAATAATAGTATGTACTCATAGTATTGTTGAGGGTATATACTGTGATAGCAGAAAATCCTTGTGGCTTTACTAATAAAAGCTCATTTATTGTCCACATAAATTACAGTAGTGGTCATCCCTGATACTATAATACAGTATTATAGTGATTTTATACTGTAGTAAAGTTATGATATTATACCGTAAGATAGTATACTACAGATATCAGTTTTGATGCCTGTATTGACTGGTCCCAGACAGCTTTGAAAATAGGGCTTGAGCTTGAGTGTGGGCTTGATGGCATTGTTCAAATCTTCAAAAGCTCCCTCTCAACAACCTCCTTCCTCGACACACACAATACCCCCACCCATAGTTGGCACCTGTCATTCAAAATGCTTAGGATGGCATGTCAACTCAGCCTTTGTATGCACAGAAATAGCTCTGATTATTAATCCAAAGACACACTAGATAAACACCTCTGCAAAAATAAAGAACGGATGTATCATTCCCTTGGAAATCCTTAATTGAGTAATCTTAACTCTTGTTCCCATTGGTGGTGGCAATAGAAGTTTAAAAATGCCAACATCAAATCTTAGATGGCCCTGACATTCAGTCAAGAGGGCGCTTCACCATCTTACATCTCTGCTCTATAATAATTGAGACAGCAAAAGTAACACATGCTTGGACTGACCAACCAAGGTCACTTGGGTGCAGCATCCCACTTTCTGTAAAACCTAAACATATGACTCAAAGAAAGACTGTGCTAAGAACCAACACAGGAAGGGACTATCTGAGTATCACTGTCAGAGCACCAGCTTCTAGATCCCTTTTCTTGCCTGGATTTCAAACATTGGCTCCTAGAGCCTTTACTCACTGTGCAGAAATGTATAAGAACAGGTGTAAATCAGGACACTTAGAGGTGGCCAAAATATCCATGAGCTGGGATCCATCTCTGATGTGTTGGCATTTTTTTTTTAGCTGAGCCATCCTGCCACCTGTTGGCATCTCAGCGGCAGCTCAGCTTGGGCCAGGCATCGAACTGCTGTTGCTCAGAGCTCACACTCTTGAGCGAGCTCTTAACCAACTGAGCCACTCGGCCAGCCCTTGTGTTGGAATTTTTGTAGTAAAATTTTTCTTGTTTAAGACTAAATATATAACCCAATCACCCCTCTTGTTTAAGTGATGGAGATCACTATGTTTGTTTCTTACAAATCCACAAGAGAAAAAGTGAGTCTGGGAGGAGGAAGGGAGCTGGTCACAGAACGCCTTGCATCACATGAACTGCAAATGAAAGAAAGGTCTTAGCTGTAAGGGAGGGTCCTGGATCAATCCAGCATCCCCCATGATGTCTTTGATCTGAAATCAGTTCTGCCAAGGACTTTGACCAAAGCCACTCGAACTTCTCGGTTCCTCAGGCTATAAATGAGGGGATTGAGGGTGGGGGTGACAAGGCTATAAAAGAGGGAGACCACGTTGTCCTGCTGCGGGCTGTGGTAGGTTCCTGGCACCATGTACATGAACACAGCAGCCCCATAAAAGAGCCCCACTACAGTGATGTGCGAGGAGCAGGTGGTGAAGGCCTTGTATCGGGCCTCAACTGAGTGCATGCGGAGAACGGCCCCCAACACGTAGCTATAAGAGGTGACAATGAGGGACAGGGGTAGCAACAAGATCAGAACCCCCGAGATGGACAGCGCCAACTCATACCCAGAGGTGTCCACACAAGAGAGCTTCAGCAGAGCAGGTAGCTCACAGAAGAAGTGGTCCACAGTGTGTGAGGCACAATAGGGGAAGTGCAGGGTGATGGAGGTCTGGATGGAGGCCACAAGCACACCTGACAACCAGGAAGTGCCTGCCATGAGCAGGCAGACCTGGTGTCTCATGAGCACAGGATAATGTAGGGGGTGGCACACAGCAACGTAGCGGTCATAAGACATGAGGGATAGCAGGACACCTTCAGAGACACCCAACAGCATCAGGAGGAACATCTGAGCTGCACAACCTCCAAAGGAAATGGAACCTTCTCCATGCAGGAAGTTGGCTGCCATCTTGGGGATGGTGACCAGTGGAAAGCCAACATCCAACAGGGAGAGTTGGCTGAGCAGAAAGTACATGGGTGTGTGCAGCCTGGAGTCTGTGCAGATCAGGAAGAGCAGGATGGCATTGCCCAGAAGGCCCATGGTGAATATGGCTGCCACAAGGGAGAATAGGACCAGATGTGGCCCTGAGTGGCTGAAGAGCCCCATGAGGGTGAAGTCCAAGGTCATTGACTGATTTGATTCCCCCATCCTCTGGGAGGCATCGTTCATCTGCAGGAAGAAGATACTTGGTAAGGAGTCTCAGTGGGGGGTAGTTTTACCTTATGTGACAATTGCAATTGTTTGATAGTGACTGCTGGAGTCTTGAGAGGCACGATGAGCACATTCACTCTCAATAGGAAAAAAAAATTACCATAATTGATCCAGTCTTCTCTGGCCAGGAGATAGGGAACAGCAAAATAATGCCCCTATTTTGCCACTTCTGTGTAACAGTCTTGCCTCCACCCTTCAGGTAAGCACTACCCAATGACACTTGCAGTTAAATTGTCTGTCTCCAAGCTAGAGAGTGCAAGTCAGCCCCGGTGGAATATTGGAATACGCACCATTGCAGGTGCCCGAAGAGACAAAGCAGAGGTGGAATTTTGAAGAGACTAGAAAATGAAGTAAGGAGATCTTGCCAAAGATGATATGTGCTGATGAGGATGGGTCAAAAATTAAGTTCAAGGGGTGGCTGGTTAGCTCAGTTGGTTAGAGCACAGTGCTCGTAACACCAAGGTTGCCAGTTCAATCTTCACATGGGCCACTGAGGTGCACCCTCCACAGCTAGATTGAAGACAACTACTTGGAGCTGATGGGTCCTGGAAAAACACACTGCTCCCCAATTAAATTTAAAAAGAAATTAAGTTCAAAACCATGAGGAAAGGCCCAAATTCACTGGGAGGACCAATGTCTGTGAAGAGTCAGAGGTGAGATAGCATTTAGAATGTGGATCCAAAGCATCTATCTGTAAAGGGACATGTGAGTGACAGAGGTTGGAACCAAATGGTCTAGGGTTGTGGGTGATGAGTTGTCTGGAATATCACCCATCTTTTTGAGGTTTAATTCCATAGGGTGGGAGTGCAGAACCTTATGTTTAGTGAGTGTTAAGTACTCAACAAAATTTTGCTGAATGAATGCAGTGGACAAGGAAGAGGAAGGGTTAGGAGGGACTGCCTCCACCTAACTAGGAATACTTATACTTGGCCTTCTTACCTTTAATATCACCTCTCAGGAAAACTCAGATCATCCTGGGATGCTGTTCACACACATCATCTCCAACACGGAGAACTTCTGGGCCGAAGTAGCATGTGTTGCCATCATCAATGGGAAAGTACCAAGACATGTACAGAGAAGTACAGAGAAGCCAGCGTTTTAAGACCATGAGGGTTCAACCTTGCATAGATCCTTGCAGAGGTTTGCTTTACCAGATGTCATAAAAAGGTGGGCTGCTTAGAGACCAGGAAAGGTCAGTGTTGGGTGGGTGTCTACTCAAGACCCTCTGGTGCCCAAATCACTGCTGGCACATACCTTAGATATCTTTCATCTTCTCTGACTTGACTCTCTCTAATCATGAAACTTGGTCAAGGGCTTTCCTCTTGCCTAGCTGCTGGCTGTCCCCTTCTTTCTATCATCATGTTTCTGTCTCATCCACATCAATGCCACACTAAAGCTGGCATGTAAGCCCTTCTTAAATTACTGTCTATTCTGATTTTATATCACATTAAGGCCCTTCATTATCCTGTCTCCAACTATTCATTCGTTCATTTAATGAAAATTGATTCAGCTCCTCCGAAGTGCTAATCGCTAAAGGAGTCATAGGCTACAGAGTGGCGAAAAAGATGGGGAAGGTTCCTGCTCTCGTGAGAGACATAATAAGCAAAGAAACAAGTAAACCATATATTTTAAAGTAGAAATAAGTGTAAAAAATATAAACAGAGTGACCTTGTAGGAACTTACCAGAGAAAACATCTTTGGATGATGTGGTTGAGATGAGAGCTGCCCTCAAAATCTAATTTATAAGAAGGAGAAGGAAGACCTAACTACCTGATTCTACCTCTGGGTGGAAACCAGACAAGACATTTATGGTTCTGACTAACAAAAAATACCCCCAAATGGAATGGAGAGCTTCATGAGGTAGTGTCTGTTTTATTCAATCCATGATGTATGAGCTGGAAATAAAAAGACCTCTTAGCACTGCCCTCACAGAGCTTAGAGTTTGATGGGAGGTACAAGTAGGTAAGCAGATAACTTTGGGACAGTATGAAAAAGGATGCAATAAAAACATATATATATATAGTGCTGGGGGTTCCCAGGGGTCTAGAGCTCAACTCTGCCTGGGGAGAAGAGGAGACTTTTGAGCTGAATTTTAAAAGCTGGGTAGGGTTAATTTTTAGGCAGACTGAGACAGGAAGATCATTCCAAGGAGAAAGAGTATGGTGTGTGTGTGTGGATTTTTTGGCGTATAATTAAGAGAATAAACTCTGGGCTTAGAGGAAAATTTGAATGCCAGCTCAGCTTCATCGTAATTTATTGTCTTTTTGACTTTGTAATCTTGGGCATGTTATTTAACCTTTCTGGGACTCTGTATTGCCATCTGTCTATGGGGCTAAATCACACCTTCTTTGTGGGAGTAGCTATGAGCATTAAATGATAAAATGAATTAAAGAGCTTAACACAATGACAGGCATATGGTAATTTCTTGATTTACGCCCACAACTATGATTCATATTGTAGAGGAAATGTAAACATCAAAAAAGATCAGCTGGGTGACTTCTAAAACCCTTCTTAGGGTAAGATAATGTATCCCTGGGGCTTAGTTCAGTGTCTGGAATATAATAAGACCGACCGATCAATACACATTAGCTTTTTTTGGTTGACGTTATTCAACACTGTAACACTTGTCCAACTGCATGGCAAAAACCCATCAATTCAAATTCATTCTCAGGCATGCTCTTTTGAAATGACAATTCTCCTGTTATTAGTCTTACTCAGTGATTCTCAACCAGAGCTGACTTTGTCTTCTTTCCTGCCCAGGGGTCATCTGCAATGTCTGGAGACATTTTTGGTTGTCATGACTGGGAGTGTTACTGGCATCTAGTGGGTGGAGGCCAGGGAAGCTGCTAAGCAACCTGCAGTGCACAGGACAGCCCCACCACAAAGAATTATCTGGTCCCAAATTTCAACGGGTGCCAAGGTTGAGAAACGCTTCAACTGAAATTCATCACCCTTCTCTGACCTTGAACGGAGCCTCTGGGAAGCCTCTTGAGTCCATTGACTTAGTCTTTCAGCAGAGATGAGCTTCATGTCCTATGCACGCCTAGAGATTTTCAAATACATTTAAAAGAAAATATTAATTAAACTAGTCCCAACCTAAATCCCTGGAGAATTGCATTGTTTCCATATCTCTGTGTAGAGAAGTGTTTGTTCTTTAATCATTATCTTTTGGGGCCAACTCATAGCCAAACCATCCCACTGGACCTTGTCAAAGGATTTTCAAGTGGACAATGTACTTGGTTCTTTTCTTTTCACCCATGTCTTCTCCTCTCCCCCTTGTGCTTAAAGAAAAGAAAAGGGAATTGATTTCTATTAAGCATTTATTATATGCACTGGGCACCAAGCTAAGGTCAGAGAATGGCTGATGGGTTTCTTGGCATTATTGACATTTTGGGTTGTATAATTTGAAGTATTTTACAGGCATATTTTTTTCACTTGATTCTTACCAGTCAGTGTTATTATCTGCCTTATATGGGAGAGGGAACAGAGATGAAAGAAGTGCAGTAACTGACTATACTGGATTGAATGAATAGTGTTTTCCCCAATTTCACATCTACGTGGTACCTGTGACTGTGACCCTATTTGGAAAGAGGGTCTTTGCAGATGTAATTAGTTAAAGATCTCAAAATGAAATTATCCTGGATTTAGGGTGTGCCCTAAATCCAATGACTAGTAAGTATCCTTATAAGAAGAGGAGAGAATACACAGAGACACAGAGAAGATGGCCATGTGAAAACAAAGGCAGAGATTGAAGTGACCCAGACACAAGGCAGGGAACATCAAGGACTGCCAGAGCCACTAGACTCTGGAAGAGAGACATGAGACAGATTCTTCCTCAGAGCCTCCAGAAGGAATTGATCCCGTCAACACCTTGATTTTGGAGTTCTGGCCTCCAGAACATGAGACAATAAATTTCTATTGTTTTAGGCTGCCCAGTTTGTGGTACTCTGTTACAAGAGCTATAGGCAACCCACACATCAACCTAAGATCACCCAGCATACAAGTGGTAGGATCAATTTGTAAACAACAGCTGGTGTAAGTCCAGAGTTCCTGTATTTCCCTTTATATCTTACTTTCCAACAAAAAGTAATGGATTGTTCAGATCCTGCTTCCCCAAGTAAACCTTTGGCCTTTCGGCTCCAATCATGTTATATGTACCTCCTTGATTTGATGATTGTCTTACTGCCTGGCCTGGGGCAGAAGCCACCTCACAAGCTATGCAGTCCAGGGCCCTCTTAGATCTCCTTGCCGTGGTCACTCACCCAGCTCAAAAATGGTGGTCATCTCAGCTCATTTGTCAATGGCCACTCAGTCTCCGCCTTGAGAAGATACCATGTAGATCAACTCTGGTTTACTTCCAAGAAGTGTTGATTGGTCTGAAACATGATGTGAATTTAATACCACTGGCCCTGGTGCTTCAGGTCCTCTACCTCTGAAGAATATATAGCATCCCCCAATGCCTTATCCATAAGCGGCCCCCTTCCGTCTCTCATGCACTCAACACTGTGTTTCTCTGACCACACCTTCCCTTCCATAATCACCAGGTGGTCTCTTTGCTAATTATGAATCCACAGAGCAGCAATTCCCTTCTCTGGCTTTTGGGATGCTCTGTAAATAGCTTCTCCAATAGCATTGTGATCCCCTTGCCCTGGGTTTTGCACACATTCTTCCTTCAGGGCATTTTAGTGAAAAGACAGGTCCCTCCACTAAACCCACCTTACCGAGTCAGGCAGGCAGGGCTGTATAGAGACAAGTCTCGGCTTAGGGTTTGTGATGTCCTTGTCCTAAACGAGCTCCTTCATGCCTCAGGTTGAAGAATACCTCCAGCGAGTTTTTTGAGTTGACTTTTGAAACCCTTTCTTTTCACGTTTTCCTCATTGCTACCTGTACGTATTTCAGATACGACACCCTTTGCTGAAAATGAGAGAAGAGGCCTTGGGTTAGCTGACTCCCTGTTGCCAATAAAACCTTCACAGCATCTCTCACCTATGAGGGAGAATGAATGAGCCCTTTCTCCATCAGACAGAAAGCCCACGAAAATGGTTTGATTTCTTTTAAATTCAGAAGAAAAAGATGACCCTATCCAACCTGAAGTCAAAATGTCTTTATACCAACAACGAGCTGTAAAATACAATTTTTAATGTTATTCATTTATTTACTTTTTTATGGAGGAAGAAGTTCACAGAAGCAAAAGTGCCTCTGGCTCATTCAAGGTACACAGCAGCTCTGCCCCTCCGTCTCCCTCTCTTGGCTAGTTTAGTAATCAAATAATGAGTGACTTGAGAGCCCAGTTCACAAGGCACTTTTGCTTTTACCGTCTATTTGACTCTCACTCCCAACCATACAGCACACCAAGTGCGTAGCCAGCACTCCATGAGCATTTTCTGAGTGAATAAAATCTGTGAGGGAAATTCTTAGTGTGATGACATGTCTTAAGGTGGCAAAGGGATTGACTGGCAGAGCTTGGAGCTGAACCCATTCTGACTGATTCCCAGTCATGTGTTCTCTCTCCTCTGATGGTTCAACAGAGGTTTGGCACTTTCTGCTCTGGCTCTTAAACTATTCTGATTTTATCTCTGAAACTGGTTCAGGGAGTCACTGTGTTAGACTGTCCCTGGAAGGCAGCTGAAGGAGTGTCTGGGCTGTGCCAGGAAGCTTGTCCTAAGTCCAACCTCTCAGCAATGATCTAGAGCTCCAGGTCTTCTCAGCTCAGCAGCTTCTAAGCAAGTTCAAGTATGGGCTTTAAAATAGATGACCTCCCCGGAGAGTCTGGCATACTCAGGCTCATGGCAGTGCTGACTAACTGAGAAAAAANTCTCCCTTCTAACCCTCTAGGTTGTCTTCAAAAATGAAAATGTCCCTTCACTGGAGCTTCCAGCCATGGCTGCTCTGCTGCTGTAGCACAAGACGTCCCTACCCCACGGTTACAGCTCTTTGGGTTAGTGTGCATCTCTAACTTAATATGAATCAATCAGGTTCTTCCTATGGAGTTATCCATGCCGGAAATCAGAGGCAGGAGAATGTGTGGAAATAATGTTCTCATTTTTTCCAGTTCCCATGAGGCATGTCAGTACATTCTGAGGCAATGCAACATAGCCATCAGACAAAGGGATGTGGGAGTCAGCCAACATGAGTTAGAATGCATGCTCTGCCTGTCGTACAAGCTTGAGTGAGTTTCTTCACCTTTCTGTACCTCCATTTCCCCTTACCTACCTAAAAGAGCTGTTGTGAGAAAGAAATGAGCTATTCTTAGACTGTGACCGGGCACACAGTAGGTGCTACCTATGATAATTAAATCAATGCACCAAGTGAGCAAAGGTACATAGCCTGTGATCAGTAAATAACATCAGTTTAATGAGATATCAATGTTTCTTTATGACTAGCTTAACTATTTTTAAATAATTTTATTTTATTAGGCAATATAAAGTACAAAAGGCAGTAAACTTCTAATCTCCATTCTGTCTCTGAATTTCCCTGCTCTGGACATTTCATGTCAATGGAATCATACAACATGTGGGCTTTCATGTCTGGCTTCTCTCACTCAGCGTGATGTATTCAAGGTTCATCCAGGTTGTAGTGCTTCATTCCTTCTCATGGCCAAACAATATTCTGCTGTGTGGATGGCCCACATTTTGTTTATCCATTCGCCATGTGATGGACATTTGGGTTGTTTTTTTCACTATTGTAAATAGTGCTATTATGAACATTTATGTAGCAGTTTAAAGCCTATCAGCGAGGGCCGGCCGAGTGGCGCGATGGTTAAGAACTCGCTTGGGACGCCAGAGGGCCCCGGTTCGGATCCCACATATGAGGGCCAGTGACACTGCCCTCCACAGCTAAGATGCTGAACAACAGCTCGACCTGNCCAAATGCCGGCATATACTCAAACTTGGTGTGACTATGAAAATGAATTATAAAACCACCAGTTCCTGGGGCTCTTTCTTGCTACCAATATCTCCTCTCTAATCATACCCAGACCTCAGAAAGCCCCACATGCAGTGGGGTTCCAGGCTCTCAGCTCTCCTTGCCATGTTCCGGGAGACTCCCCTCCCAGCCCCTACATACACTTCAGCTCTTATCCTGGGACGCAGCACCTTCAGTTAATGGATCTTGCCTCGGTCTGTTGAGTGACTGACAAAATTGTCTGAGGACAGAGGCTCTGGGGGACAGCATTGCATCAGAAAGCTCCTCTTCACCCCCATTTTCTGTCAGAAAGAAAATTAACAACCATGGGAGCTAGAGCCCCTGAGACTGGAATTACCCCAGGGGATACATTTCCCAACTCTCAGTTCCAGGAAAGCAGGAAGCATGTGCCTCTGTTTAGGTCTTCATTAGATTGGATGAGGCCCACTCACACCAGGAATGGCCATCTGCTTTGCTCAATCTATTGATTTAAATGCTAAACTCATCCGAAAACACTCTCACAGAAATACCCAGGGTAATGTTTGACCAAATATTTGACCAAATCAAGTTGACAGACATAATTAACCACTACAAGGTTTACCCATATTGTAGCCTGTATCAGCACATCCTTTTTATGCCTGAATAACACATTGATTACATACCATGTGGTATATTCCACATGGCATATTACAATGTGGTACATTACATATACCAGTTTGTTTATCTACTCATCCTTTGATGGACATTTGGGTCATTTCCACCCTTTGACAATTGTCAACAGTGCTTCTTTGAACACGTGTGTACCAAATATACACTTTAGTGAATATTTTAAAATGAACACCAAGTAGCCCAGGTCAAGAATCAGAACATTGAAGACACACCAGAAACCCATGTGTTTCTTTCCAATTCCATAATATGGAGAATGCTAATCAATGAGCATGGTTATCTCTCCATTTATTTAGATTTAAATTTTTTTATTGGGATTGTTTTGTAGTTTGCAGTGGAGACATCATGCACGGCTTTCATTAAATTTATTTCTTGTTTTTCTTTTTAATGATGCCATTATAAATGACATTGACATTAAACACTTTCATTTTCTAATTATTTATGGCTAGTACATCCACATGATTTTTGTATATTGGCCTTGCATTCTCTCACCCTTCTAAATTCATTCATGATTCCAAATTACATTTTGTCAATTCCTTAGAGTTATTCTATGTAGACCATTGTGTTATCTGTGAATAAACAATATCTTGACTCCTCTCCCAAACAATGTATGGACTTGACAATGCTTTAGCTTTGTTACTCTTCCTTCTATACTAATGTTATCCAATATTTTAATTCTGTTTTATACGCCCTACAACTATACTCCATTTCTTGTATTTCTCTCCTCCATTGTGTCTAACATGTATTGCCAATCTCTTTCTAGCACCACGGGAAACTGAACAATTCTGAAAGTATTACAGTGTCATGGGTCACCTTGTCTAGTGTTTGGGGTGGATGAGGCAGCAGTAGACGATGTTCATCCTGAGGACCAGACAGCTACAGCTCTCCAGTATCTTTTCCTGACATCTGCTGAGGAAAGGGACCACCCTAGAAGAGAACATCCTGGAATCCAGTCCCATTTCCCCAAAATACCTATACTTGGAGCAGCCCAGACTGACTTCCCCAGTTTGGGTCAGGAGTGGGAAAGATTGCTGACCAGAGCTTCTGAGAGGAGGTGATGTCTAAACTGAGACTCGAGAGAAGAACAGTACTGAGCCAGGTGAGAGTGAATGGTGGGAGGAAGGGGTTCCAGGTAGAAGGAACAGTATATGCAAAGGCCCAGAGTGATGGGATCCTTGCTGTCCAGGAGAAATCACAGACATGGGGATAGAAGAAGGGAAGTGAGGGTGAGATGTGGGCTGGAGTCACATCCCAGGTGGGGAGTTCAGATTTTATTCTAACCTGAGAAGCCATGGGGGTGCAATTTGAGGCAAGGGAGGGACACGATCTATTTCATGATTTCTCTAACTGCTCCTCAGAGTTCAGGCTTGAAGGGGTGTGGTTGGAGGCTTGAAAATCAGGCTGTGCAGGCATCTACGCAAGAGATAGAAATGTGATTAGCCCAGACTAGGGTGGGGGTGGTGGAGGTGACAAAAGAGGCCGGAATTGAGTCTTGATTAAGTGATGGAATCCACAGATGGTGGTGGAACAACTGTGAAGAGGAAGAGGGCATGGTGGAGGTTGAAGGCCAGATTTTGGCTGAGATGGGAGGATGGTATGACAGAGGGAAGGTTGGCATTCCCTAAGGTGGAAATGGAGCAGGCAAAGCAGCCAGGAGGGGGACACTCTAAGACACAGCCTGAGAAGCTCAGCTTCAGTTCCCCCCCCCACCCCTCACCCAGGAAGATGTCTCACTTTCCTTCTGTGGTTCTCCTGCAGTCTAGTCCTGACCACAAGTGATGGGCTGTCTGTACTCAGCTCTGCCTCTGCCAAGGCTGAGGGCTCCTTTAATGCTGGGCGATGGCAGAGTTCTCTTTGGGGCCTCAGATCCAGACCAAATTCCTTAGCCAAGGCTCAGTGAAGATGTGACAGATGGATGAAGGAAGGGGGAAGGGAGGAAAACAGGGCAAAAGGAAAGAAGAATGGAATGAGGAAAGAAAAGAGGAAGGGAGGGAAGGACAGAGGGAGAGAGGAAGGAAGGAAGGAAGGAAAGAAGGAAGGAAGGAAGGAAGGAAGGAAGGAAGGAAGGAAAGGAGGGAGGGAGGAAGGGAGGAAGGGAAGGGGAAGGAGAAAGTGGGGAGAGAGGGAGGAAGGAAGGAAGAGGCATTCTCAGGACCCCAGCTACCCTCCTTGGACTTGGAAGACCACACATCCCACATCTCAAGGCTCCTGGGAGAGGCCTCTGGGAACCCACCACTGGGGAGGATGCCCTCGGAGATAACGCCCCATCTCTACCCACCACTGGGCCTGTGCTGGGGCGGCCCCAGGCCAGGCTGCAGGCAGGTGTCCTCAGAAGAGCAAGGCAAGTGGAGCTCTGTTTCCAGGACCATTTTCCAGGAACAGGTGACAAGAGCTGTGGGAGCTAGAAGGGTGAGGGCCAGTGGACCACAGAGAACCGGAGTAGAGGGAGGCCCTAGCTGGGGAAAGGGCACGGGGAGTAAGGTGGGCTGGACTGCAGTTCCGACATCCGGCTCCAGGCTGTGTCGGTCAACCTGGGTTTCTGGTCCCACACTGAGTCCGTCTACTGCCCACAGCTGTCCCCTTCTCACAATGCCTAGATCCACAGCAGCCATAGTCGCCAGGGTCCCTTCCCAGGCAGAGAGTGGTCTTTGTAATACTTTGGGAGGAGGGAAATTTTGAGCCCGAAGGGTCACAGTGTGCTCACGTGTGCATCACCCCTGTGTGCACTGAATGTGTGTGTCTGTGCATGTGTAGTTGTGTATGCCTGTATTTGCTTTTTGTGGCTGCTGTAGCAAAGTACCACAAACCAGGTGGCTTAAAACATTAGAAATTTATTTCCTCACAGTTCTGGAGGCCAGAAATGCAAAACCAAGCTGTTGCNCAGGGTCTCAAAGCCAGTGAGGTGCAAGGATGCAGTATGAGGTTGGCCAAGTGACTCCTCTTTTGCAATGGGTCTCCAACGTGGGAACACATCAGGGTTACTGGAGGAGCTGGTTAAGTCATAGGCTTCTGGGTCCCACCCCAGAGTGTCTGATTGAGTGGGTCTGGGAGGGGTTCTACAATATGATGTTCTAGAATAGATGCTGCTGCTGGTGGCCTGGGAATGACACTTTGGGGACCACTGCTCTACGAAATCTTTAGCTCAAAATAAAGCCAGATATTTGAATTGGAGACAAAAGTAACTTTCTTCCTCTCCCCTCCTCCTTCTTTCCTTTCTTCCTTCCTTCCTTGTTAACAGTTAACAGCTTCCAACTTTTTGAGCATTTATCATCAGCTAATTTTAAAAATAGCTTTATTGAAATATAAGTCACATACCATACAACCTACCCACTTAAAGATATGCATAATCATCACCACAGTCAATTTAGAATGTTTTCATCATCTCCAAAAGAAACCCTATACCCTTTAGCTATCATCCCTCTTTCCCCACTTCCCTCCAGCCCTAAGTAACCACTAATCTACGGTCTCTATAGGTTTGCCTGTTCTGGACATTTCATATAAATGGAATCATATAATATCTAACCCTTTTTTTGTCTGGCTTCTTTCACTTAGCATAAGTTTTCAAGGTTTAGCCACATTGTAGCCTGTATCAGTACTCTCATTCCTTTTTATGGCTGAGTAATATTTTATTGTTTAGATATACTACATTGTTTATTCATTCACCTATTGATAAATATTTGGGTGGTTTCCACCTTCTGGCTATCATGAGTGATACTGCTATAAACATTTTGTATTAGTTTTTGCATGGACATATGTTTTCATTTCGAGGTATGTACATACCCCCCAGTGGAATTAATGGGCCTTATGGTAACTGTATGTTTAATTACTTGAGGAGCTGCTAGACTGTTTTCTGCACTGGCTGCACCATTTTACATCCCCACCAGCAGTGTACAAGGGTTCCAATTCCTCCACATCCCCACCAACACTAAGTTATCTAACTTTTTTATTGTAGCCATTCTAGTGGTACCTTATTATGGTTTTGGTTTGCATTTCCCTAGTGACTAATAATAAGTATGATCTTAAATGCTTAACACACATCAGTTCTTTCATTTCACAAGGAAAATCAAACCATTAGTTTGGCCCCTTAAATTTGGTAGTCAAGTGAGTGCCTCACTTGCCTGACCCTAAGTTCTTTCACCACCCTCCCAAAAACCTTGCACTTTGTTTCTCTCAAAAGATAGAAAAATAGAAGGCATCATTAACTTATCTGGTGATGGAAATAGTAAGTGCAAAAACGTTGGTGTAAACACAACAAGGGACCTGGGGTGATGACCTTCCACACCACAGCCCAGCTCCTCTGCCCAGTAGTGTCATCCAGCCCCGCTCTACATCCCCAGAGGCCCTGTGCTCCCCTCCACTCCATTATTCAGCTTCTACTTTCTGAAGTTCCTCCCCCACCCCATATTCCTAGCTATTTGCCATCCTGGCTAATGGTTCCCTCAGTGCCACATTTTTTGGTATCCCCAAGGCAGGATCAGAGCCCAGAGAAGTGATTAAAGGGCCTGGAACACAGAGAAGAGCTGTTGAGGGGGAGATCTCCAGACTTTAGGGGACACCATCTCCCTGTGCTAATTGCAGTCCCTGAGTGTTTCGATGCTAACTGCTGGAGGCAAAGGCCAGTCTGAGAGATGTTATTTGCTGCCTTCACTTCTCATGCTCTGCTCTTCCAAAATGTTGACCCCATCCCCTTGCTTATGGATGCAAGTCCAGTCCTCTCCTCAAGGGTGTTTCCCTTCTCCTCCACCCCAGCCCCTCAGACTGTCTCTGTCCAGCAGCCAGAGGGACCTTTGCAAAAGAAAAGCCTGACAGATAACCCCTCTGCTTATACTCTTAGGATACAGTGTAAGCACTAATGGGGTTGTGTCCATGCTTCATCTCCAACTCTATCCCCCAGCGCTTCCAGATCTCCAGACCCACTAGCTCCCTGGCTATTCCTACAATAAACAAAGCACTCCCAGACCTCAAGAAATTCTCATGTGCTGCTGCTTCTACCTGGAACACCCTTCTCCTACTCTTATACATCCTTAGGCTCAATTTTAAATGTCACCTCCTCAGGGAAGCCTTCCCCGATTTCCCCCATACTGAGTCACCAACCCTATTATAAGCCCTCACAGCACCTCCTTTCTTTTCCTCATAGTTTTTCCCCGCACAATGTATCATGTGTATTTATTAGTGTGATTATTAGTGTGATTTAATATCCACATCTTTTCCCTCTTAAGTGCAAGCACTGAGATCAGGGGTCACATCTAATCAGTTCAACATTATATCCCCAGTGGGGCACCTTAAAAAGTACCTGACACACAGTAGGTGCTCAATAAAGGTGTCTTGAGTGGGTACAGCAGGGTTTGTCATCCTTGGCCCTGTTGACATTTGAGGCTGTCTCATTCTTTCTGGTGCACTGTTCTCTGTGCTGTAGGAGCTGAGCAACACCCCTGACCTTCGCCCACTAGATAGTGCAGCACATTTTCCCCTCCTGCAGTTGTAACAACCAAGAATGTCTCCAGAAACTTCCAGGTGTCCTCTGAGAGGTGGGGGAGGCACTGGTGACAGCCTCTGGAGTACAGGAATGAGGGGAGGACTGGCTGATGCAGCCCAAGCTACAGCAGCGATGCCCCTTTTGGCGGCCTTTAGCACTTGGTCCATATCTTGGTGAGAGTCCTGATGTCTCTCTGTGTCATTCTCCCCAGCACCATGGAAACTCTGATTTCAAAGACAGGGAATAGCAACAAGCCCATCTCTGTACTCCCAAAACTAGCACAGGATTTGAGACACAGAGGCCATAGATAGCTATTAAATAGATCTTTAAAAGCTGGCATTTATTGAGTGCTTAGTGCATGCCAGTCACTGTCTGTTGCCCTACATAGATGACATTACGCAATTCTTGGAACTATCCTAAGAACTGGCGACATTACTGTTACACCCATTTTAATGATGGGAAACTGAGGCTATGAGATGGGGTGTGATTTAACAAAAGCATTTTGCTTCATCACTTAATCACTGCACAGCTCTATCTGCAATTTAGAGCATCTCTCTTTATCTCTTGAGAGAGCAAAGTGTCACCTGTCTCCTTTCCCATCCACTGTTGCCATGGTGATCAGTCATGGGGACCACTCATGGAGGCTAGGAGCCATAGAGAGGAGGCTATTCCTGCAGAAGGAGATTATGGGAGAAGAGGGGCAGGTGAAGAAACTCAGTTGGAGTAGCACTTCTCCC
>NW_017731414.1:139297-144391 GCF_001890085.2 Hipposideros armiger | reverse complement strand
TTCAACATTTTTTCATATGCCTGTTGGCCATCTGTATATCCTTTTTAGAGAAATGCCTCTTCATATCCTCTGCCCATTTTTTATTTGGGTTGTTTGTTTTTTTGGTGTTGAGTTGAATGAGTGTTTTATAAATTGTGGATATTAACCCCTTATCAGATACATCATTGGCAAATATCTTCTCCCATTCAGTAGGCTGTCTTTTTGTTAGGGAAACCTTTTTAATTGAGATTATAGTTGACATAACATTGTGTAAATTTAAGATGTATAATGTGTTGATTTGATACATGAATATATTGCAATATGATTACCACTGTAGTGTTAGCTAACACCTCTATCATGTCACATAATTATCATTTCTTTTTTGTGGTGAGAACAACTAAGATCTAATATCTTAGCAACTTTAAACTTTATAATACACTATGGCTATAGTCACTCCATTGTGTATTAGACCTCCAGGACTTACTTATCTACTGGTTAAAAATTTGTACCCTTAAACATCTCCCCATTTCCCCCATCCCCCAGCCTCTGGTAACCACCACTTTACTGTTTTTACAAGTTCAGCTTTTTTATGTTCCACACATAAGTGATATCATACAGTATTTGTCATTCTCCTGACTACATGTATTTACAACAAATTATAAATACTATGCATTATGGTCAACCTGAAATACCATCTCATACTCTTGGGGGAGCAGTAAACCAGTGTGACATGGGTGCACCTTTATCTTGGGTTCTGCATTCATTATTGTGGTTCAACAAAGAGTCCCCTCGCTGGCCCATGTGCCATGTCACTCTCTAACACAGCAGGCGATTTCTCATGGTGGGACATGTTCCCTCGAACTAACTGTAGAGGCTTCTCTGTCTCTTTGCAGCTGTTCATGCTTCACATTTGAAATGCAGAGGTTTCCTTAACTTTTTCTGTAAGTCTGCTTATTATTGTTTCTAACTGCTACTACACAGATCTGTGCAATGCTGAAATTTAGAGTGCTTTGTTCTCCTCTGCTGAAACCTGGCTTTGTCTTTTGTAGCCTTACAAAACCCATGTTATAGCTACCTGTTGCTGCCTAGCAGAGAGTGGGGGCCTGACGTCTTCCATGTCTCTTTGCGTTATGGGTTGATGGTGGTGGGAGTAATTAGACCACTTTGGTTCCTGGCAAGAGAAGAACAGATTCCAGGTTTAATGCTACCTGATAAAGCATCCTGCAACAGACAGGAATCATTGAATCTTATTTTTCTCTGTGTCATCTCATATCTCCTTCCACCCTGAATANCTCCAAGTCAAGTTGTTGTCCTTCAATCTTGTTGTGGAGGGCGCAGGCTCATCTCTAAGTCCAGCTGCTGCTTTCAATCTAGTTGCTGGGGTGGGTGTAGCCCACCATCCCACACGGGAGTTGAACCAGCAACCTTGTTGTTAAGAGCATGCGCTCTCATCAGCTCAGTGGCAGCTCTGGCGCAGCTCACTGGCCCATTTGGGATTCGAACCGGTAACCCTGTTGCTCAGAGCCTGCGCTATAACCAATTCGGCCAGCCAGTGCTAAGCACTTTAGATGCATGTTTTTATTTAAACCTCAAGCGGCTCTATGAAGCACAGATCGTTATTATGAACACCATTTTGCAGGTGGACTAACCATGACTTGGAGAGGTGAAGGAGCCACTTGGGGAAGTCCTTCCAGGAAGGGCTCACCAGAGACCCCGAGTTCCTACCCACTGAGTTCTCCCCTCTTTCCCCAACCAGGTGTGACTGCCATGCGAGCGCTAAACCACACCTCCACGTCTGAATTCATCCTCATCGGCTTCTCCGCCTTCCCCCACCTTCAGCTGGTGTTCTTCCTCTTGTTCCTGCTGATGTACCTCTTCACGCTGCTGGGGAACCTGCTCATCATGGCCACCATCCGGAGCGAGCGCAGCCTGCACACGCCCATGTACCTCTTCCTGTGCGCCCTCTCCATCTCCGAGATCTTCTACACCTTTGCCATCATCCCGCGCATGCTGGCCGACCTGCTCTCCACCCACCGCTCCATCGCCTTGGCGGCCTGCGCCAGCCAGATGTTCTTCTCCTTCGCGTTTGGGTTCACCCACTCCTTCCTGCTCACCGTCATGGGCTACGACCGCTACGTGGCCATCTGCCACCCCCTGCGCTACAACGTGCTCATGAGCCCCCGCGGCTGTGCCTGCCTGGTGGGCTGGTCTTGGGCAGGTGGCTCAGTCATGGGGCTGGTGGTGACAACGGCTATTTTCCACCTCACTTTCTGTGGACCCAATGAGGTCCACCATTTTTTCTGCCACGTGCCACCTCTCGTGAAGTTGGCCTGTGGGGACAACGTCTCCACTGTGGCCCTGGGCGTGGGCCTAGTGTGCATCTCGGCCCTGCTGGGCTGCTGTCTCCTCATCCTCCTCTCCTACGCCTCCATTGTGGCCACCATCGTGAGGATCCCCTCATCCGAGGGCCGGCACAAGGCCTTCTCCACGTGCGTGTCCCACCTCACTGTGGTGGTCGTGCACTATGGCTTCGCCTCTGTCATCTACCTCAAGCCCAAGGGTACCCAGTCTCTGGAAGGAGACACCCTGATGGGTGTCACCTACACAGTCCTCACGCCCTTCCTCAGTCCCATTATCTTCAGCCTCAGGAACAAGGAGCTGAAAAACGCCATGAAGAAGAGCTTCCTCAGCAAACTCTCCCTCCAGACCTCCTGAAGTGACTGGTTTTGTGGCAGGGGGTGTGGTGGGTGGAGACACTTCAGTCTTCTGTCTGTAAAATGGGTATAATTATGCTTCACTGGTGATGATTCCTATATGTGAATTCCCCCTACTTCTACCCTTAGCAAGTGCTCCGTGAATTCTAGATGTTTATTTTCTCTCCTTTCCCCCAGTCTGGTTGACCCCATTCCTCCCGGATTCCTTGAGGTCACCACCTCCCCAGTATTGACCTTGTGTGTCAACTTCTTCCTGTTTCCCATGCCTGAGAGTGGCATGGAGGAGGAGATGCCCATGTCACTGTGTCGGGAAACATATGTTTGGCTTATCTTGAATGAGTGAATATAGAATGTTTGCCCAAAACAACAACATAAACAGTGACAATGATTTGGCATCTGTTGCATACCAAGCATCATGTACTATGCTTCAGATACATCATCCCTCTCATTCTGACCAACGTCTTGAGGAAAGGAAAGCATTTTTGATGGTGAAATGATTTTTCATCTTTAGTTCTTCACAGTTTTGCAGGGAGGGCATCTCCTCCTTTGAGTAGCCTCTGTTGACTGAGCTGCATGAGGGATCTAAGGGTACGAATTGCAAAGAGAAAGAGGGGATCTGAATTTCTCCTTGGGAGAAAAGATAAGTATAGTGAGATGAGGTGAAGGTGTGGGAGAAGGATGCGGAGGTAATGGCTGGGCTGAGAGAAAGGGAAGAGACAGGAAGAAAAACCTAACTCCTGGCGAATGACCCAGACCCAGTGGCTGGTGAAGACATTTGAGAAAAAAGCAGGGACATAAATGGGCATTTTATAAGGTTTATCAAGTTGCCATAGAGTACCAATGTAATTCCCCTTCTCCAACACCCTTGAAATTCTCAATAGAATTCCATTTCTCCTTCATGTGTTGTGGAGTCAGGTATATTGGGGGGATGCACCTGCTGGCATGGCCTTGCTTCAAGGGAGGTGCTCAGGCAGAGCCAGGCAGACCATTTGGGTTACACCTTGTTTAAAAATGAGGAAATGGACACAGTGAAGTTTGGGACTTNGTCTACTGCCCACAGCTGTTCCCTTCTCACAATGCCTAGATCCACAGCAGCCATAGTCGCCAGGGTCCCTTCCCAGGCAGAGAGTGGTCTTTGTAATACTTTGGGAGGAGGGAAATTTTGAGCCCGAAGGGTCACAGTGTGCTCACGTGTGCATCACCCCTGTGTGCACTGAATGTGTGTGTCTGTGCATGTGTAGTTGTGTATGCCTGTATTTGCTTTTTGTGGCTGCTGTAGCAAAGTACCACAAACCAGGTGGCTTAAAACATTAGAAATTTATTTCCTCACAGTTCTGGAGGCCAGAAATGCAAAACCAAGCTGTTGCTAGGGCCACGTTCTCTCTGGAAGCTCTAGGGGAGGATCCTTCCTTGTTCCTTCTAGCTTCTGGGGGCTCCAGGCACTCCGTAACTTATGGCTGCAACACTCCAATCTCTGCTTCTGTCATCGCATGGCCTTCTGCCCTCTGTGTGTCCCCTTCTATTCCTATGAGGACACCAGTCATTGGATCTAGGGCCACCCTAGTCCAGTATGCTTTCATCTCTATCCTTTCCTTTGTTATATCTTCAAACACTCCATTTCTAAATAAAGTCACATTTTGAGGTTCCAATGGACATACATTTTGAGGAGATTCTATTCAACACACCACAGTGTGTTATGTCCCTGACTTATCCCAGTCCCAGAACAGCTCCAGGCATCTGGGAAGCACTTAGTAGATATGTGCAGAATAAGTGACAGTCTCTCTGTTCCTGGCTGAGCATTTCCTGGCTGTCACTGCCAGTGTGTAATGTCGGAACCCGTGTACCTGTGTGTGGGTGCTCAGCTCTGTCCACTTCTGTGAGCACAATCTTAGGCCTGTGACACAGGTGCATGAGCAGAGAGAGAGCTGAGTGGGGTGAACAGTGTCCCCTTGGGGAGGAAGGGCACAGGGGCAGGATCTGGGAGCCAGCCCGAGTGTGCCCTGGCTTGGGGCTCTGGCTGGGAGCCCAGAGCTGGGATGAGTGAGGGCCCTGGCCTTTCTCTTCCCCTTAAGTCCACATTTGTGCAGTTGGCCTGGAGAACCCCTTTGGAGAGACCTGCGGAGGGGCTGTCCTGGGAATGGGTGACACAGGTAAGTGCCAGAGGGAGACCGGGAGCTCAGCTTTTGTTGTTGTTGTTGTAGTATTTGTATATTTAGGAGCGGGTATCCAGGAGCCCATTTGTAGCTCAGGAAGCAGGGGCTATGGGCCAAGGGGCATTCACAGTGTCAAAGGAAAGATTAACCCGGAACTGGGGTTGAAACCCTGGACTATCACGGAACAAATATGTGTCACCTGGCTGGGAAGGATAAGTGACCACAAGCCCAGCAATGACGATAAAAGG
>NW_017731414.1:108147-138019 GCF_001890085.2 Hipposideros armiger | reverse complement strand
AGACTGTCCCCAACTCTCTGCCAACACAGATAATATTGCAATGAATGTCCTTGATGGCATCACCTCACTGACATGTGTGAGAGTTTTATTTGGATGGAGATTCAGGAGCAAGTGTTTGTGAAACTTTGGGTAAGTGTCCTATGAATTTGGCCATGAACTGCCAGGTACCTGCTGAAATGACTGAAGTCCACAGATCCTCACGTCTGGGCCAACACATAAAAGCATCCAACTTCCTAATTTTTGCTACTCTAACAGTAGCAAAGTGTAAAGTGATGCCACGTTGTTGTTTTAAATTGCATTCATTCCTCTAGCTGCTAATGAGCTCAGCAGATCTTCATTTCCTGTTTGTCTATTGCATTTCCTCTTCTGCCAGGTTCCTATCATGATTCCAGTTTTTATTTCTAATTTGTTGGTAGACATTCCTTGTAGGTATTAATCTCTTGTAAGTTTATTTCCAGTTTTATTGAGGTTCACATAATATACCGAAATCTGCACATACTTAATGTATACATTTTGATGAGTTTTGACATATGCCTGTATCTTTGATACCATCACCACAATCAAGTTAATAAACATATCTATCACCTCCAAAAAATTTCTTGTGTCCCTTAACTTTTTTGTATGTGTAGTAAGAACACTGAGTGTGTGCCCTGACTTGGGGCTTTGGCTGGAAGCCCAGAGCTGGGATGAGTGAGGGCCCTGGCCTTTCTTTTCCTCTTAAGTCCAGATTTGTGCAGGTGACCTGGAGAACCCCCTTGGAGAGACCTGCGGAGGGGCTGTCCTGGGAATGGGTGACACATGTAATTGCCAGAGGGAGACAGGGAGCTCAGTTTTTGTTTTTGTTTTTTTGTAACATTTCTACATTTAGGAGCGGGTACCCTGGAGCCCATTTGTAGCCAGGAGAGAGGAAGAGATCTACTCTCTGAACAAGTTTTTTTCTTTTTTTAATGAAAACATATTTGACATATAACACCTTGTAAATTTAAAGTGTACATGTTCATTTGATACATGAATATACTCTAATATGATCACCATTGTAGTGATAGCGCCTCTATCACATCACATAATTATCATTTATGTGGTGGCAATAGTTAAGATCTAGTCTCTTAGCAAGTTTGATAGTTATAATACAATATCAATATCTATATTCTTAACAAGTTTTTAAGTGTACATTATCAGATTGTTAACTACAGTCTCTGTGGTATAGAGCAGATTTCTAGAACTGATTTAATATTGTAAACATCTTACTCTTTGTCATCTGTTAACTGTATCCACAATACTCTTTGTTAATATGATTCATAATTTTGATGTAATGGAATTGATCTTTTTATTTATGGTTTGTGCTTTCTTCTTTTTGAAGAACTCGTTTCCTGTTCTTAGATCACAAAGATCCTACTACATTTTCTTTTATTAGCTATATGTTTATCTTTCACAGTTAGTTTATTAATCCATCTCTTTGTATTAATTGAGAGACCAGTTTTGTTTTTATCTATATAAACAGATAATCTCCCCTACAGCATCCCCTGATCAATTTGTCCTTTTCTGATTTATCTGTGGTGTGACCTTAACCATATATGAATGCCTTCATATCTGAAGTCTCCTTTCTGAACCACTGGTCTATTTGTCTGTCCTTGCAATAATCCTACCCTGCTTTATTTTCCAGACTTTTGTAGAATTCTCAGAGTCTCGGAAGACCATCTCGTCCACCGCCTTTCACTCTTCATTTCAAGGTTAACTTACTTATTCACAGATCATTATCCTTTCATAGAAATTTTAGAATAAGTTTATCATCTTTCTCAAAAATTTTTTTTAAAGAATATTACATTGAATGTATAGATTAAATTTGGGGGAGAATTAACATCTTTATGATGTTGTCTTTCCATTTCATCCACTTATTTATATCATCTGCCATGTGTTCTATTAATTAGAGGTTTAATATTCTCTGCAGAGGTCTCGTATGTGTTCATTTAAATTTATTGTAGATACTCAATAGACTTTTTGCTACTTTGGTTGGTACCTTGTTTTTTTAACTTTTTATTTTTAATTAACTTTAAACTTACAAAAATGTTGCAAAAATAATGCAGAAAAAGTTTGTGCTCCCCTCACCCAACTTCCTCAAATGTCAGCATCTCATAGAATCCCAGTATAGTGATCAGAACCAGAAAAATAACATTGGTATAATGCCATATAACAAACTACAGATCTTACTAGAATTTTTCCAGTTTTTCTACTAATATCCTTTTTTTTTCTACTCCAAGGCACAATCCATTTCATTTAGTCATTTCAACTTTTCATTATCAGTCAGCTCGTAGTATTTCATAATTTTCTTTTTAGCCCAAAGATTAGTGGGTAACATGTTACTATGGCACTGTCAAATGGTCTCGCCTAATATTTGTGTTCCAAATATGTGGAAACTTTCAGGTATCCTCCTCTTCTTAATTCTTAATTTTACTGCAGTATGGTCAGATAACCTGGGTCTTTGCAATATTAGCACTTGGAAATTTCCTAGACTTCCTTTATGGCCTCACACAAGGTCCTTTTCAGTGACAATTCCATGTTCTTACTGGTTTTGGGATGGTTTTGGTGTGTGTTTTTGGTGTATTGAATAGGAGTATGTGCACTTGTGTTTTTATATGTTAAATATACATATGCATATAAGTATATGTATATGTCAGCTATTTTTATTAATATATATTTACATGTAATAGCTCAAGTATTAAATGACAGAATTAAGGCCAAACAAACACTATTACCAAAAAGATAAATGCATTAAATGCACCAGTTAAAAGAGAGATACAATCATAGGTTGCCACATTTTAAGAGAATCTAATTCTGGTCATTCATGCCTGTCCTCAATCTTAACTTCTCAAGTGTTTATTCCAGGCGCTGTGGAAGGCACCTTATGTGCTTATCTTATTTAATCCTCATAACAACCTTGTCGGCTAGGGGTTATTATGACCAGCTTCCTTTTAGGCATCAGAAAACTAAGATTAAAAAAGATNTAGACTGAAGAACAAAAGGACAGCAACTTGTCTGTTCCCCTTCCCCCAATTCCCCAGCACTATTCCCATCCCCCCAATTCCCCAATTAAAAAAAAAATCTTTAAAGCATATCAGTGATTGCCAGGGCTGGGGGGATGGAAGAATGGGAATGGCTGCTAATGCATATGGGATCTTCTTTAGGGGTGATAAGAAAGTTCTGGAACTAGACAGAGGTGGTGGTTGCACAACAACATGACTATACTTAATGCCACTGAATTGTATACTATAAAATGGCTAAAATGATAAATTTTATGTTATGTGTATTTCACCACAATTTTGAAAATAGGAAAAAAGTAATAATGCCCTCTTAAGTGGGCTGAGGTCCTTGGTCAAACCCTGACAAGTTGACAATGAGACGAAGAAGAAACCAGCCACAACAGTGACTAAAGGCTGCATTCCCCAAACATCACTGGTTTCCAGAATTTCTTGACTTCCCTCCCCTGAAATCTTGTGCATCTTTCCTCCATTTCTGGGTCAGCACCTGCCTGTAGTTCCCGGGAATGGTGGCCCCAACAGCTTCCCTCAGTCCTGTCACTCTGTGATCTTACAGGGGAGAGTCAAAGCGAATGACTTGGAAACAAGAGCTTCCAAGAAGAGGCAGAATGGGTGAGATCGGGGTCATGTGGGTTGTGCTCATAAGCCTCCCGTGCTCTCCAATGTCTCGTGCAAGGTTTCTCAACTGTGGGACTCTTGACACTTGGAGCCAGATCATTCTTTGCTATGGGAGGGGGGTGCATCCTGTGCATTGTAAAATGTTTAAAAGCATCCCTGGCTTCTATCAGCTAGATGCGAGTAGCCCCTGATCAGTTGAGACAACCAAAAATGTCTCCAGATATTGCCAATGTCCCCATGGGGGCAAAGTCGTCCTGAGTTGAGAACCAAGAATCTAGAGAATGCAGTTGCCATTCCTTGGCACACTCCCTCTGCCCGGATCCCCGTTCCCCTTCTTCTCTGCCTGCAAATAAATGCCTGTTTAGCTTTAAGATTCAGCTTACATGTCACCTCTTCTGTGCAGCCCTGCTGGACATTCTCGTCCCAAAACAGATTTAGTCCCTCAGTCCTGGGTGCTTGCAAAACAACAATTCCTGAGGGAGTTTAAAAATATTTGCTCCTAACTTTGTCATGACCCTCATCATAATGTGTCCTGGATTTTGAGCTCTTGATGAGAATAGCTACCCTTTATTAGATGTGTCGTACTGTAACTGCAGAACCAGCTCAAATCGGTTCCATCCTGTTTCTAACAAGACCTGGAACCAAAGTTTAGGAGTAACATTTGTGAACTCTTTTTTTTTTTAGCTGAGCCATCCTGCCACCTGTTGGCAGCTCAGCGGTTGCTCAGCTTGGGCCGGGACTCGAACCACTGTTGCTCAGAGCTCAAACTCTTGAGCGAGCTCTTAACCAACTGAGCCACTCGGCTGGCCCCATTTGTGAACTCTTAACTGCTCCCCCCATGAACGAAAGGACTGGGACATGACCAGAACCTGAATGCGGAACCCTTTCAGAAGCAAAGAATCTCTTTTCTGGGAAGATCCAGTGCTGAAACCCCTTAAAACTGGCCTAGAGCCCTGGATCGGGGAGACAGATTTGAGTCTTACCTTCTGTCTCCTTGCTAGGCGAACTTGCAAATAAAAAAAAGCTCCTTCTTTTTCTCAAAAGCTGGTGCCATAGTGTTGGTTTCTATTCACATCGGGCAGTGAGCCCTTGCTTGGTAACACTAAGGACCAGGCAGCTGTGCTCATGTGTTTCTTATTAAATCTTTGCAGCAGCATTATGAAGCACCTGCTATGATCCCCACTTTACAGATGTGGCAGCTAAACCCCACAGAAGATACATCACTTGCCCAAGGGGATCACAGCTCCAGATCTGAACCCACATCTGCTTGACCCCGAAGCCTATCTTTTCCTGCCCTCTATTACACTCCCTACTGACTGGTGACTGTGAATGAATGTCAGAGGCCACTTCCAGGACCAGAGAGATGTCTGCCGGCTTTCACCATGCCATTCCATTCACACACTCCTTCCTCAATTAAAATCACAAAACTCCACAGCCATAAAAAATGATAGCGAGGGGAACTAGGAGAAGACCAGAGCTCGCTGTGTCCTGGAGAGGTGGCCCCGGGCTGCATATACTACCCTCTGAAGTGGTGGGGATGAAGACTGCAGCTAAGAGGGCTGCCTGTTCATTCTGGAAAAGGCAAAACTATGGAGACGGCAAAAAGATCTGCAGTTTCCAGGGGCTCTGGGGAGAGAGGAAGAGGTAATTAGGCAGAATTTGGGTTTTTTTTTTAAGGTGGTGGAACTATTCTGTATAATGCTGTAATGACAGACACATGACAATCTGCATTTGTCAAAAGTCACAGGATGTATAACACCAAGAGTGAACCCAAATGTGAACTGTGCGGTTTAGTTAATAGAAATGTGTCCATATTACTTCATCAGCTGTAACATAGTTACCTCACTAAGCAGGATGTTAGTAACGGGAAATTGTGTGCAGGAAGAGAGAGGGCATGTAGGAATTCCCTGTGCTATCTGCTTAATTTTCTGTAAATCTAAAACATAAAGTCTATTCATTTTTTAGGTTAAAAAAAAACCCCATAGAACCATGATGAGTGTGGGTTCAGAATGGCAGAGAGAGGGACTAAAACCAACTGGCATTGATCACCAGGAGAACACTGTAAATGTGGGTTCTTCTGTAAGTAAACTGAGGAGAGGGAGAGGAGAGAGAGAGAGAGAGAGAGAGAGAGAGAGAGAGAGAGAGAGAGAGAGAGAGAGAGAGAGAGAGAGAGAGAGAGAGAGAGAGAGAGAGAGGGAGAGAGAGAACCTGGCTATCTGGAGCTTAGAGGAGCCCATAAGGCAGTGAGGACAACTCCCCACCTAGGGAGTTGGGGGCCACACCCATTCATGGACAAGTGTTGCCCACATATATCCCTAGGGCAGGGTTTCCCAACTTCAGCATTAGGGGCATTTGGGGCTGGGTCCTTCTTTATGGTGGGGCTGTTCTGTGCATTGCAGGATGTTGAACTGCATCCCTGGCCCCCATCGATGCCAGTAGCATCTCTCAATTGAGATCATCAAAAATATCTTCACACATTTCACACATTGTCAAGTGTCCGCTGGGGGGCAGAACTGCCCCTAGTTGAGAACCACAGGTTAGGTATGCCTTGTCTCTCAGATCCCGTCTTGCCTTACCTGTCTGCCCCCGTTCTGGCTGTGTCTTCTTAATGAGCTGTTTAGTTTCCTCCTGCATCCTCCCTCCCATCTCACTCCCTTTTTTTTTTATCCTTAACTCCTTACCATCATCCCACGTATTCCCCCCATACTTTACGAGCTGAGTAGTGGCTGAAGGCTCTCAATCCTGAATCCTCTTGTCTTTTGCTTTTCTATGCCTCTCCCAACTCTTTTACCATTGGTTTCTGGCCAGAACAGAGGGGAGAGGTGAAAAGTCAAACAGGTGTTCTGGGTAACTTTAAGCAGAAGCTGTTCTCTCTGCACCTAAGTTTTCTCACCTGTCCAGTGATACTTCCTCGTAAGTTAAAAATCATCACGTTGCCTTGAAGCTAGGAAGCAAAGCCCTGCCTGCTGCCCCCACCACATAGATTCAAATTGCACATGGAGTTGTATAAACAGGGGTGGGGCTTCTCTGAGTCCAGGGCAGATGCTAGTTCCCCAGGTGTCTTCTGGTCAGGTGAAAGGGAGGGAAGGTGACTTACCTGGGGCTCCAGGCCCTGTACCTGCTTCTGCCTTACCCCAGTGGGACACCCTGGCTTAGCATTTCCCTGCAGGTGAGGGCTGTACAGGTGAGGTCTCGGCTGCAAGGTGAGGCATCTGCTGCCCTGAACGTGCCAGCAGAGCAGGGGGTTTACCTGATCCTGACCTTTATTATTTATGCCAGCTCTGCTCCCTGCCCACTGTCTTCTCTTGCTGCAATCCTACTACCTCTGTTTCTGCTACCAGGATGCTAGGACCTCTGGGGACCCTGTGAGGGAGGGGACAACCTCAGGGAGACTGTCCTCACTTTCCTTCCCTTCCTGCCTGCCAGGGGTGAGTCAATTACCTGAGCTTCTCAGGGGCTCGAGCGGAGTCAAATACTCTGCAGATTGGGATTTGGGGCCCTGGCTGCTGGCGTTGGCAGGAGGGCAGTCCTGCCGTTGCCCTTTGGGGCTGAGGAGGCTGCCTGACGTGCCCCTCTACCTTTATCTTTCCCCATCCAGGTCACTTATCTAATTAAATGTCTTTTTAAAGATTTTAAAAATCAAGCAACACACAAATATTTATTTCTTCTTACTAAATAATTGAAATGTCACAAATGAGGCTAAAAGTTATGCAATGGCCAGCCATATGATCATGATGATGAACTTGAAAGGCAACCTTACAGACTTCTGTATGCATGTGGCATGTGAACAAACACAAACCCATAAGATAAGAAGGGAGGGTTTCGTTGTGCTTTTGGGGAGGTTGTTTTATTTTTGAGGTGACATTCTTATACCATAAAGTTAATCACTTTAAAGTGAATAATCCAGTGGTATTTATATAGTACATTCACAATGTTGGGCAACCACCACCTCTATCTAGTTCCAGAACATTTTCATCACCCCAAAAGGAGGCCCCATTCCCTTAGCAGTTGTCCTTCCCCAGCCCTTGGCAACCATGCATCTGCTCTTTGTCCCTACAGATTTGCCTGTTCTGGACATTTCATATAGATGGAGTCATTCAGTATGTGGCCTTTGGGGTCTGGCTTTTTTTGCTCAGCATGTTTTCAAGATTCATCCATCGTATAGCACATATCAGTGCTTCATTCTTTTTTTTTTTTGAAGCAAACATATCAAGATTTTATTGTCTTCATGATTAAAAATATGAAGCTTAGAACTGGATCACTTGGCCCTTTCTCTTCTTATCTCCTCCTAGTTCAAAATGCTTGCATCTCTTAATAGCCAGCATTCTCTTAGATCTGCAGTTGGGCTCAACACATTGAAGCCTCAGGACAATCTTCTTTGTAGATTTAGCCTTTTCACGGGAAATCAGCTTAATCTGCCCACCATAACCACTCTGCTTCCTGTCATAATGCCACTTGCCCTGTGCATACAGAGAATCCTTGCCCTTCTTGTACTGTGTCACTTTGTGGGGCTGATGCTTGCCACACTTCTTACAGAAAGACCGGCGGGTTTTAGGAACGTTCACCATGTTTGTGAGAGTGCTATCCGCGTGGAAAGAAGTGCTTCATTCTTTTTTATGGCTGAATAATATTCCTGTGTGGACAGACCATGTTTTGTTTATCCATTCATCAATTGATAGACATTTAGGTTATTTCCACCTTTGGGCTATAGTGAATGGTGCTGCTATGAATATTCTTGTACAAGGATTTGCTTGAATTCTTTTCAGTTTTTTAGGGTGCATACCTAGGAGTGAAATTGCTGGATCATATGGAAATTCTGTTTAATTTTTGACGAATCACCAAACTGTTTTCCATACTGTGTGTTTTAACACAGATCTGGTTGTTCTCTAAGTACTTCTCTATAACTTGGCTTTTTCACTTAACATCTCAGAATGATATCCACATTAGTTTATATAGACCAAGGATTCTCAACCTTAGCACTGTTGACATTTAGGGCTGGATCGTTTGTGGAGGGGGCTGTCATGTATATTGCAGGATGTTTAACAGCATCCTTGATCTCCTTTCCCTAGATGACAGTAGCTTCCCCGCCCCAGCCATGACAAAAACATCTCCAGACATTGCCAAATGTCCCCTCAGGGGCAAAATGACCCCTCAGTGGGAACCACTGCTATAGCACTGCCTCACTTTTACAAAATCAGTTTGATATTCAATTTTATGAATATATGCAATGTATATTTAACTAAGACACCTCAGTTGCTTCCAATTTTTCACTGTTATTATGCAATACATATCCTTTTATTTTTTTAAGATTTAAAAAAATTTTTATTGGGGAACAGTGCGTTTTTCCAGGATCCATCAGCCCCAAGTCAAGTAGTTGTTTCAATCTAGTTGTGGAGGGCGCACCTCAGCGGCCCATGTGAGAATCAAACTGGCGACCTTGGTGTTATGAGCACTGTGCCCTGCTCTCTAACCACCTGAGCCAACCGGCCATCCCAATACGTATCCTTTTGTGTCTTTTACTATACATAGGCACAATCTGATTCAAATATAAATTAAGTAATGAGATGATCAGGTTATAGGAAATATGATTCTTAAATTTAAGAAGAATTAACAAATTAAACTCCCAAGTGGCTGTGCGAATTCACGCTTTCAGCACCTGTGTGTTGGAGGTTATATTTTCCATACCTTCATTAACACTTGATACAGTGAACCTTGATGTTGCCCATATGACTACCAAGTGGTCTCACCTTGTCACTGTACTTTGTATTTCCCGAATTACTAGTGGGAAATCTCCATTGTTTATGAGCCATATAGGTTTTCTCTATTTGATATGTCTGTCCAAAGCCTTTCCTTATTGATTTGCAGGCATTTTTAAAGATTTCTAAAGAGATCCTAAATACTAATTTTGTCTACCAATCTTTATCCTTTGCCTTCTGTTTCTTGTGCCTTAATACTATTTCTGTCAGAAACGTTTTCCTTAGTTTCTTCTAATGATATAAGATTAGGGGCGAAAACCTATATGTCGGTCTGCTGCCTGTTTTTATAAATAAAGTGCCCTTTCATTGACATCATGGTTGTTTCTGTGCTACAAAGGCAGAGTTGAGTAGTCGTGTTGGAGATATAGGGCCTACAGAATTGAAAATATCTACCATCTGGCCATTTATAGAAAAAGTTTGCCAATCTCTCAAACTTTAATCACCCAAAAAATATTTTTTAATAATTCCAGGTTCCTTTTAAATTGTTTTTTTAAAAAAAGCCTTATTTATAATTTTTTAAGAGCAGTTTAAATTCACAGCAAAATTGAAAGGAAAGTAGAGATTTCCCATATGCCCCTTCCCCACCCACATGCACAGCCTCTCTCCCACTATCAACAGCCCCAAAAGAAGTGTATTTGTTACAACCCATGAACCTACATTGACACGTCATCAGCAGAAATCCAAAAAAATCATCAAAATCCAAAAAAAATTAAGATAGATTAAGAGACCTCTGGGACAACATTTAGTGTAATAACATTCGCATCATAGGGGTACCAGGAGAAGAGAGAAAGCAAGAAATTGAGAACCTATTGAAGAAATAATGACTGAATCTTTCCTAACCTGGCAAAGAAAATAGACATACAAGTCCAGGAAGCACAGAGTCCCAAACAAGATGAACCCAAACAGGCCCACACCAAAACACATTATAATTAGAATGGCAAAGGTTAAAGAAAAAGAGAATCCTAAAAGAGAAAGTCAGCTAGTAATTTACAAGGGAGCTCCCATAAGATTGTCAGATAATTTCTCAACAGAAACTTTACAGGCTATACGGGATTGGCACAAAATATTTAATGTGATGAAAAGCAAGGACTTACAACCAAGATTACTCTACCAAGCAAAGTTATCATTTGTAATTGAAGGACAGATAAAGAGCTTCCCAGATAAGAAAAAGTTATAGGAGTTCATCATCACCAAACCAGTATTACAAGAAATGTTAGAGGGACTTCTTTAAGATGGAAAAAAGTTCAAAATTATGAGTAATAAAATGGCAATAGCTACATATCTATCAACAATTACTTCCATGTAATTCAAAAGACATAGGAGGGCTGAATGGATAAGAAAAGAAGACCCATTCATATATTGTCTACAAGAGACTCACTTTAGATTGAAAGACACACAGATGAAAAGTAAAAGGATGGAAAAACATATTTCATTAAAATGGAGACAAAATTTTTTTTTAAAGCTGGAAAAACAATTCTTATGTCAGACAAAATATACTTTAAAACAAAGGCCATAACAAGAGACAAAGAAGGACCAGTAATCCCACTTCAGGGTACTTATCTGAAAAAACCCAAAGGCTACTTCGAGGGGACATGGGCATCTATATGTTCAGTACAACATTGTTTACAATGGCCAAGATGTGGAGGCAGCCTGGGTGTCTGTTGATGGAAGAACGTATAAAGAGGGGGTGGTACATACTCATATATACAATGGAATATTGCTTGGCCATGGAAGGTAATGGGTTCTTGCCATCTGTGGCAGCATGTATGGACCTGGAGGGTACTGTCCTGAGTGGAGTGTCAGACAGAGAAAGACAGATGCAATGAGATTTTGCTTATATGTGGAATCTAAAGAATAAAATAAACAAACAAACCAGAAACAAACTCATAGATACAGAGAACATATTGATGGTTGCCAGATTGGGGAGGTGGAGGGGCGTTGGGGTTGAGTGAAAAAAGAGAAGGGAGTAAGAAGTATAAATTGGTTATTACGTAGTAATCATAGGGATATAGAATATAGCATGAGGAATATAGTCAATAATATTGTAATAACTATGAATGGTGTCATATTGTTACTAGATTTGTTGGGGTGATAGATGCGATGTTGGGGGCAGGGTGAAAAAGGTGAAGGAATTAAGAAGTACAAACTAATAGTTACAAAATAGTCATGGGGATGTAAAGTGAAACATAGGGAATATAGTCAATAATATGGTAATAACTTTGTATAGTGCCAGGTGGGTACTGGACTAGTTAGGGGTATCATTTTTGAAATGATACAAATATCTAATCACTATGCTGTACACCTGAAATTAATATAAAATAATATTGAATGTCAACTGTAATTGAAAAATTTAAAAAAGGGGGAAAAAGTGAAGGTGAATAAGAGGTTCAAATCTCCAGGTATAAAACAAATAAGTCATGGGGATATAATGTACAGCATAGGGAATATAGTCAGTAATATTGTGATAGTGTGGTATGTTATCTATCAGATGGTTGCTGAACTTATGGTGATCACTTCTTTAGGTATATAAATGTTGAATAACAATAGTGCACACCTGAAACTAAAACAATATTGTATGTTAGCTATATTTTCATAAAAATATTTTTAAAAAGAAATAAATGTTGGTGAGGATGTGGAGAAAAGGGAACTCTCATACACTGTTGTGGGAATATAAATTGATATAGCTACTATAGAAAACAGTATGGAAGTGTTCCTCACAAAATTAAAAATAGGTCTACTATATGATCCAGCTTCTGGGTATATATTCAAAGGAAATAAAAACTGGATTTTGAAGAGATATATGCACTCCTATATTCATTGCAGCATTATTTACAATAGCCAAGATATGGAAACAACCTAAATGCCCATCAACAGATGCATGAACAAAGAAGATATGATGTATATATACATGAAATATTACTCAGCCATGAGAAGGGAGGATATACTTCCACTTCCAACAACATGATGGACCTTTGAGCACATTATGTTAAGTGAGATAAGTCAGGCAGAGAAAGACAAGTACTATATGATATCATTTATATATGGAATCTAAAAAAAGTCAAATTCATAAAAAACAGAATGGTGGTTATCAGGGGATGGGGGTTGAGGGAATAAGGTTGATGTTGTTGGGGCCGGCCGAGTGGCTCAGTTGGTTAGAGCGTGAGCTCTGAGCAACAGATTCGCCGGTTCAATTTCCACATGGGTCAGTGAGCTGCGCCTGAGCTGAGCGCCACTGAGCTGGTAGGAGCACGTGCTCTTAACAAGGTTGCTGGTTCGACACCCGTATGGGATGGTGGGCTGTGGACCCCCTCCCCCAACTAACATTGAACATGGTGCCTTGAGCTGAGCAGCCGTGAGCTGCCCATGGGGAAGCCACATGGCACAGCATGCAACAAGGTTGTGGGTTCAACTCCCGCATGGGATGGTGGACTACGCCTCCCCACAACTAGATTGAAAGTGGCGACTGGACTTGGAGCTGAGCTTGCGTCCTCCACAACTTAGATTGAAGGACATCAACTTGGAGCTGATGAGTTCTGGAAAAACACAGTGTTCCCCTTCCCCAATTCCCCAATAAAAATATTTAAAAGCAATAAAGATTGATGTTGTTTAGGATAGAAACTTGCAACAGGGAGTAAATAAGCCATGGAGTCTAACGCACAGCATAATGAATATGGACAAAAATATTGTACTACAATAATCAAGCTTGCTATGAGGCTAAAACTTAATTAACCCAACCACTAAAATGAAAGAATAATTACGTAAGGTGACAGAGGTGCTAAATATCACTACAATGGCAATCATATTACAATATATAAATGAATCAGATTAACACATTGTGCACCTTAAATTTACACAATGTTATAGGTATGTCAAATATATTCAATTAAAAATAAAATACTGGGCCGGCCGAGTGGCGCGTTGGTTAAGAACTGGCTTGGGACGCCAGAGGGCCCCGGTTCGGATCCCACATATGAGGGCCAGTGACACTGCCCTCCACAGCTAAGATGCTGAACAGCAGCTCAACCTGGAGCTGGGCTGCTGTGAGTCGCCTGTGATGGCATAGGCTGCAGTCCCTGTGGCAGTGGGTTGCCATGGGCTACCGTGTGTAGCCAGCAGCCAGCAGCCAGTGTGAGCGGCCAGCAGCCGCAGTGAGCGACTGTCCAGAAGCCGGCGACTGATCTGCCTTGCCCAGGAAGAGCGCAATGATGGTGCCAACTTGGGCCAGTGAAGCAGCGTCCTCCACAGCTGGACTGAAGAACAAACGACAGCAAAATTGTCTGTTCCCCTTCCCCCAATTCCCCAGCACTGTTCTCATCCCCCCAATTCCCCAATAAAAAATAATCTAAAAAAAAATACTTACATGAATGATAAGTTTGTATCCACCTTTAAAAAAGGGAAAGAAAAAAGAAAAACCACCCTGACTTCTAGCGTTAGCAATCATTAGTTTATTTCAAAAGCAATTGGGTCTAAAAAGAGTCTTCAAAGAGGCTTAGCAAAGTGGTTCCCGCTGAGAAGTTTCCTGAGGGTGCTCTTCAGATCTGGGTTCCGCAGGCTGTAGATAAAGGGGTTCAGGATGGGAGCCACCATTGTGTACATCACGGTGGCTGCCATGTCCCTCTGGGTGGTGTGTGTGGATGTGGGGTTTAAGTAGACCCCAATGATGGTCCCGTAGACGAGAAAAATGATGCAAAGGTGAGAGACACAGGTGGAGAATGCTCTTGCCCCAGGCTGAGGGCACCTCCCACACAGCCACAGCAATAAGTGTGTAAGAGCCCATGATGCACACAAAAGGTGACAGAACCCCTGAGCTCTCAAGGACCAACACCAGCCTCTTGTTGACTTGCATGTCAGAGCAGGAGCGCTTGATCAAGGCATTGAGGTCACAGGAGAAGTGTGGGATCCTACCGGTGCAAAAGGACAAGTGAGTCATCAGAATAGTGTGGACCATGGAGATGAGGTTGGACAAGACCCAGAGTACCACCACCAGCAAGGCACATCGAAGGATGCTCATGATTGTCATGTAGTACAGCGGGCAGCAGATGGCCAGGTAGCGGTCGTAAGCCATAGCCGAGGGAAGGATGCTGTCAGCTGTCCCAAAGGCGATGAAGGAATACATCTGGGCCAGGCATGAGAAGAAGGAGATGGTGGTGTGCCCACACAGGTGGTTCAGCAGCATCTTGGGGATGGTCGTGGAGGTAAAGCACGTGTCAAGAAGAGACAAGTTGCTGAGGAAGAGGTACATGGGGCTGTGGAGGTGAGGGTCTGAGACGATGGCCAGGATGGTGAGCAGGTTCCCCAGGCACCCAATCAGATACAGGCTGCAGGACAGCTCGAAGAGCACCTGCTGCTGCTGGGGCTGCTCAGAGAGGCCGAGGAGGATGAACTCACAGACTCAGGTCCGATTGTCCCTGTCTGGTCAGTTCTAAAACCAGAAACAAGGATGTCAACAGTGGTTGGACTCCCCGGGAGGAAACAAGTCACCTCAATGCTGTTCTCCCACCCACCTTTCCAGGTGCACCTCACTTAACCTCTCTGAGCCTCAGTTTCCTCATCTGTTACATGGGACTAATAATTCTAACCTTTTAGGATCATTATAAGGATTAAGTGAAAAAATATGTGTAAGGGGCTTAAATTCATACCTGACATGTAATACGGATAATTATTTTTATTTGTGAGATCTCTCAGTGATGCTATCAAAATAGTAACATGTTAATTAGCTTGATTGTGGCAATGATTTCACAGTCTACCAAAACATCAAGTTGTACACTTAATTATATACTATTTTTATCAGTCAGTTATATCTCAATAAAGATGGGGGGAAAATAAAACTATAGTAAACTGCCTAAATATTTCCAGGATTTGTTTTTAAAAAATGAAAATAAATAATAGAGTGATTAAAGGCATCAACTATAAAGCCAGACAGCCTGGGTTTAAATCCCAGCTCTGCAACTTACCAGCTGTGTGACATTGGGCAAGTTATTTAACCTCTCTGTGCCTTAGTTTTCCGATCTGTAATATGAGGATAATAATAGTACCTGCCCTAAGGAGTTGTTGTGAAGATGTGATGGGTTAATATGTAAAATGCTGAACCTTAATATTTTTTTGACAGTTAACACCTCTTAGAATAGATT
Organism: Hipposideros armiger; assembly: GCF_001890085.2. Lineage (NCBI taxonomy): Eukaryota > Metazoa > Chordata > Mammalia > Chiroptera > Hipposideridae > Hipposideros > Hipposideros armiger. The sequence continues at coordinate 122,479 of NW_017731414.1, read as the reverse complement.
GGTGGTTGCCAGAAATGAGGATTGCAGGGGGTTGGGGGTGTGGGCAAATGGATAAAGGGAGTCAAAAGGTACAAAGTCCAGTTGTAAAATAATTAAGTCGGGGCCCGCCGAGTGGCTCAGTTGGTTAAGAGCATGAGCTCTGAGCATCAGGGATGCCGGTTCGATTCCCACATGGGCCAGTGAGCTGCACCTCCATCTGAACTGCCAACAGGTGGCAGATGGCTCAGCTGGGGAGAGCATGTTCTCCTAACAACAAGGTTGCTGGTTTGACTCCCGTGTGGGATGATGGGCTACGCCCACCCGCATCTGAGATTGAACGCGGCACCTTGAGCTGAGCGGATGCCAGCTGCCAACAGGCGGCTGGATGATGACTAGACTTGGAGCTGAGCTAACTGCGCCCTCCACAACTAAGATCGAAGGACAACAACTTGGCTGTTCCCCTTCCCCAATTCTCCAACAGTGTTCCCCTTCCCCAATTCCCCATAAAATCTTTAAATAAATAAATAAATAAATAAATAAATAAATAAATAAGTCATGGGAGTGTAATGTACAGCATGGTAACTATAGGTAACAATACTGTATTGCATATTTAAAAGTTGCTAACAGAGTAGATCTTAAAAGTTTTCATCACAAGAAAAAATTTTGTAACTATGTAGAGTGACAGATGTTAACTAGACTTATCGTGGTGATTATTTTGCAATATATACAAATATTGACTCATTCTGCTGTACACTTGAAACTAATACAATGTTGTATGCCAATTATACCTCAATTTAAAAAACATCTTAGTGGTTGAAAGCAAGGGGTTCTGGGTCCTGAATGATCCTGTTTAAATGCCATACCTGACACTTTATTAGCTGTGGGAGCCAGTGACAGATATGCCCAAAGCCTCAGTTTCCTGGGAGGAGTAAATGAGACAATGAGTGTGGAGCCCTATAAAAGGATGCTTTTTATAAAAGCACCACTGAAATGTTACAACAATGTATCTTTTACATCAGCCTCCTCTTTGGGCTATGAGAGCACGTACAGATTCATTATATCGTGGGGTAGGTTATTTCCAAAGGGAGCTAATTTCACTCATTTTATGTTTCTTAACATCAGTGTTAGAGACAAACCATCTTATTTGTCCACAAATTCTGGCCCCACTTGCCAAGTGGGACTTGCGTTACCCTGAGCCTGGCCTCTACTGGGCAGCCCACTGACTCTATATCAGTCAGTTTAGGCTAAATTATGCTGCATAACATAGGGTATATGTACAAATCTCAGTGGTTGACAGCAATGAAGGCTTATTTCTCACTCAGGCTATATGCCCATCACATGTTGCTATGGCTGTACTCCAGGAATTCACTCCAGGACTCCGGCCAGAGGCTAAACCTTTGGGAAACTGCCAGTTATCACAGCAGCGGGAAAAATGAAAGATGTGCTGGCTCCTAAGAGCTTCTGCCAGGAAACACCCTCCACATTTCAATGGCCAAGCCTGGTGTCAAGGGAGTGAAGAGATAGAAATCTCCCCCAGGAGGCAGCAGCAAGTGTGTGAAAAATAACAGACTCTCCAAAGCTTTTTGGTTGCCACACTCTTCTACTGGAGGTTGAGGAGAAGAGTGCATGCATTTCTTTGTGAGACAACCTGTCCATTTTTTGTATCGGCAGAGTCCTATGCTCAGAGCCCAGGCATGCTATTTACCCTGCAGTCCACACACTGGATGCCACATTATGCTCAGGGCACATTGGAGCTGTGAAAATATTTATGATACCGGTGGCAGGTGTCTTGATGCAGAGGACTCCGCCATCTTCCACAGTCCCTCACAGGTTTCATTCAATGACTCTGAATTTCTGGCTTCAGCACCTACTTCTCTCCAAACTCCTACTTAATTATCCTGTTGCTTCCTGGACATCACTCCCAGACACCTCCTACCTCAGGCATTCCAGCCTCAAGAGGCCCAAAATGGGTTCTCCACTGCCAGAGCTACCGAGGTTGCCCTGGGCATGTGTACTGCACAATTCTATGGGGTGCACAACCCTAGCCAGCACAACCAACTCCTCTCTCACCTCTCACATCCTCATCGATTCCTAATTTGTCATCCTCATCTCTCAGACAGAAGTAGAAAATGTATTCCCAGAGTGAGCACCCCAATCCAGGCCACTACCGTCTCCCAGCTGGATGACCCACCAGGTGCTCATCTCCGGATCGACACTCTCGTCCCCTGCAATCCATTCTCCATACTACAGCCAAAGTGAAAGTGAAAATGTAGATGGGCTCTTACCCAACTTTACCCTGCCATGGCTCACTACTGCTCCTCTCACTCCAGGCGTCTTCAGCTTCCGTCTTCCTGGCTTTGTCTCCTGCCCAGAGCCTTCCACCTGTCGTGCCTCCTATTTGGAAACCTCTAGCCCCTAGCTTCGCCTCACCTCCATTACCTTCACTTCTGCAGGAATGCCCTGCTTGATCGCCTTCTATTGGGTGGAGCCCAGGGGCTCTCAACCTGGGCACTACTGACATTTGGGGCTGGACACCTTTTTTTGTGGTGGGAACAGCCCCATTATTGTAGAATGTTGAGCAGCATTCCTGGCCTCAACCCACTGGATGCCAGTAGCACCCTTCCCACCCCAGTTGCAACAAGCAAAAACACCTTGAGGTCCGTTGTAGAGGGGTCAAAATTGCCTCCCTTTGAGGATCTAGGTTAAACTCCACCCCCCTCCGCCCCCGAACTCTCTCTTCCCACAACACCTGCACAGTTCAACTAACTTTGAGCAGGACAATGACATTTATTCAATGCAATCCATATTTGAACTAACCACTTGACACATATCATTCTACTGAACCCTCAACACTTCCATGAGGCAGGCAGCTGAGGCTCCAAACTTAACTCCTGCTTGAAACTGGGATCCAGCCAGGCTCTGGTTCTGGTGTCTTCTCTCTTCACCAGCTCCCAATAATGCTGTCTCCCATGAGGCTCTGAAGCAGAGAATCTTAAGTCCTTGTGGGTGAAACTAAGCAGAGAGCCCCCAGCCTCTGAGGGGTACTTCCAAGGAGGTCCTCCCCTGATACCACTCCCCTGCAGCTTGTCTTCCTGATACACATACGTGAGCAATGGCCACTGTACCTCTGTCAGATTCCAGGACCTCTCAGCCCCCAAGTGTCATGTGTGCAGGGGTTAGGGGCTGCTGCTGCCTCAAGTTTGTTTTGTGGCTGTAGAGAAGGAACATGGTTTCTTAGGAAACACACAGCAGAACAATTACCATCAGGTTTATACCAGACTCTCTGACCCCACAGGCATGGTGCCCAGTGAATCTTGTTGGAGCAAATACAATTAGCTCACTTTTCCTAGTGAGGTCTTTGAGCCTAGCAACCCCATGGGAAAGAATTTTGCCCCAAGAGCATTATCTTTCTTCAGACCTGTCTCTCTTAGTTGACAGAGGTATAGCATGGCACCCAATTTTTCCCATGAAGGAGCTTTTAAATAGGTTATTACTAATAATGGTTATAGTGCATTAAATATTTGTTGTGTGGTTGGAGCTGTGTTGAGCATGCAGTGTCTTATAATTCCCACAAAAGCCTGATGAGGATAGAAACTGAGGCTCTCACTTGTCCATCATCACACAGCTTGAAGGGGCAGATCTAGGATTCAACCTAGGTAGTACAGCTCCAGGGAAAAAAACTAATGAACATAAATGGCTCTGAGCATACACATAAAAGATTTTAATACCTGGATGGCTGAATTGTATGTATACAGTCTAATGGTTTCTAGTATATTCACAGTTGTATAACTACCACCATAATCAATTTTAGAATATTTTTATCAAAAATAAACCCTGCATATTTTGGAACTCACCCCCCAACACACACACACACACACACACACACACACTTTCCACTTCTCTCCAGGTCTAAGCAATTACTAATTTTCCTTCTGTCTCTATAGATTTGTCTATTATGGACATTTCATATAGATGGAATTATACAGACTTTTGTGTCTGGTTTCTTTCACTCAGCATATTGTTTTCAGATCCATCCATGTTGTAGCATGTGTCAGTAATTCATTTTTTAAATTGTTGAATAATATTCTGTTAGCACATAATACCACATTTTGTTTATCTAGTCATCCACTGATGAACATTTGGGGTGTTACCACCTTTTAGCTATTATGAATAGTGCTGCTGTGAACATTCACATATAAGTTTTGTTTGAGAACCTGTTTTCAGTTCTTTTGGGTATACATCCAGGAGTAGAACTGCTGGGTTGTCGGAAAAGTCACGACGCATTTTTGCAATGAAAAACATAGAAAAAATACATCATGACTGTTCCAACAACCCAATAGTAATCCTATTTTTGCCAATGAGGAACTGCCAAGCTGGTTTTCATAATGACTGTACCATTTTACATTCTTACCAGCAGTGGACAATAGTTCCAATTTCTCCACACACCTGTCAACACTTACTGTTTTCTGTTTGGTTCTTTTTAAAATTTATAGTCATTCTAATGGGTATGAAGAGATATCTCATTGTGGTTTTGATTTGCATTTCAATAATGGTGTTGAGCTTTTTTTTAAAAAAGAAGTTTAGGTTCATTAATAAGAAGCGAGGGCCGGCCGAGTGGCGCATTGATTAAGAGCTGGCTTGGGACGCCAGCTCTGAGCAGCAGGGCCCCGGTTCCGATCCCACATGCAGGCCAGTGACACTGCGCCCTCTACAGCTAAGATGGTGAACAGCTCGACCTGGAACTGGGCTGCCATGAGTCGCCAGCGAAGGCGTAGGCTGCAGCCCCTGCTGCAGTGGGCTGCCATAAGCTACTGTGTGTGGCTGGCAGCCAGCGTGAGTGGCTGGCAGCCAGTGTGAACTGCTAAGAGCTGCTGTAAACAGCCATTCAGAGGCTGGTGACTGATCTGCCTCAGCCGGGAAGAAGCGCAATGATGATACCAACATGGGCCAGTGAAGCAACGTCCTCCACAACTAGACTGAAGAACAAAAGGATAGCAACTTGTCTGTTCCCCTCCCCCCAATTCCCCAGCGCTGTTTCCCTCCCCAATTCCCCAATAAAATCTTTAAAAAAATATCAGAAGTGAAGGTCTAATGACTACATCTTTGTTTAGCATCTTTTCATGTGCTTATACATGCTACAATGTGGACGAACCCTGAAAACATCATGATAAGTGAAAAAAACCAGACACTAAGGGTAACGTATTACATAATTCCATGTATATGAAATGTCTGGAAGAGACAGAAAGTAGAATTGTGATTACTAGGGGCTGGGGTAGGGGAGAATGGGGAGTGACTGTTTAATGAAGATGGGGTCTCCTTTGAGGGTGCTGAAAATGTCCTGGAGCTAGATATAGGAGATGTTTGCACAACATTGTGAGTGCATTAAATACCACTTAATTGTTTGCTTTCATGATTAATTTTATGTTATGCAAATTTTACTCAATACTAAAAAAGAAATTCAATCTTCCTCATGGTTTAAGAAATTCCAATAAGAACAATGAAATACAACTTTTGGCCTGGCAGACTTGTAGAAATGCACAACATGGATAACACTCGGTATTGGCAAGGGTATGGGGATGGGGGAGTGAGCATGTTCATGAACTGCTAGTGGGAATGAAATTAGTACAACCCTTTGGGGAGAGTAATTGGTGGGTGGAGTTTGTCTTGTTGAAGAACGATTTCTTGAGGTCCTGGATGCCTTAATTATAGCTTCCTCTAGAGTCCAGTGAAACACATATGCCTCAGAGTGTCCACCAAGACCTGCCCAAGCTTCTGAGATGGATTTGCAAATGGCGTCCTCTACCTACTGTGTGTTTTCTCAGGTCATCCAAAAAGTAGATGCTAAGACAGAATGAGACACACAAGGATTTACTAGGAAAGACTCCTGTGAGGGAGAATGAGAAGGACCTGGAAGAGAATGGGAGAGCTATAGACCACCAGGCAGGGCTGACCCCTGTGGAGAAGAGAAAGGAGAGAATATTTGGTAAAAATATCTTAGATCACAGTGCAGTTCTAAGAAAGTTTTGGTAAAGTTGATGGGGATCGCTGGAGCCAAAGTCTCCATCCTAGGAGGCCCATTGCACTCAAACATTGGCCTTGGTGTGAATGCGATGGTGATTTCAGGTTGTCAGTCATTGACGTTCCCCACACTTGTAGGCATGAGAGGTGCATTTCCATGGCACTTCACATACATTCATGTACCCAGAGCTACCCTATACTTTGAATGACTCCTGTGTCAATTTGTCTCAGCTGTCGGACCACATGGGTTTCTAAGCTTAGAGAATGACCATACTGAGTTCAAGGGGGTCTCTGTCACAGGAAAAAATTGTCTCAATTTTTTCACTCCCCTTTTGTGCTTCTCAGGGACAGCATTGGCCCCCATTTCTCCCTTTTGGGGCACTTTTAACCCTCGAGCACACATATAAGATTGATCAGAAGACTCAAGTAGCTCTAAGATCTGTACCTATTCCTTGGTGGCATGAAATTTCTTTCATAGATATGTCTGGGTTATAGCAGCCTGACGGTGGTAACACACTGACTTGGGGGGACATTCGCCATGGACCTAAGATGATTTCAGGGATCTGAGATACAGATTGGTCAACACCACCCTGGAGCCTGAGTTGTGTGTGGTCCTTCGCATGTGCTCTTGTGTGTTCATTTTCTGATGGCATCTCTGGTCCTCAGTTTCCAAGTGGGGAAGGAGTAGTGGCAGAAATCCTTTCCCCTATGCATTCTTTGCTGCTGGCCTCCATTGTGATCTCCCATAGGTTAGCTACAGGCTCTGTACCACATGCTTAGCCACCTACCAGGAGGTTCAGGACTCTCTTCTCCAATTTTTTTTGACATTGTTGCTCTGTAACACCAATTGTTCCTTTCAATAAATGTCCTCTTTTGAGCCCTGGGTTTGGGCCCCAGCTCTATCACTAACATGCCATTTGACCTCAAAAAAAATTTTTTAACATGAACTCCTGAACCTCAGTCTTCTCATCTACAAACTGGAAGTAATAACAGCACTTCCTTGCCAAAGTGGATCCCATGATTGGTCATGTTCATGTAAACATGCTATGTGACACTTACTATGCCATCAGAAAATCTGTATGTGCCAGTATTATTATAAGACATTCAACACCAGGCTTGAGAGTTTGGACTCTGGGAGTGGCTCTGCCATTGCACTCCATACAAGGGCATAAACGCTCCCTGACTTACAATAGTTCAACTTATAATTTTTTGACTTTATAATGGTGTGAAAGTGATACACATTCAGCAGAAGCCATACTTCTAGTGGTCTACAATACTCTTTTATGATGCTAGGCAGGGCCAGGGAGCCACAGCTCCAGTCATGAGGGTAAACAACCAATACTCTACAGTGTATTCATTGTGTTAGATGTTTTGCCCAACTTTAAGCTAATGTAAGTGTTCTGAGTACATTTAAGGTGGGCTAAGCTAAGCTATGATGTTTGGTAGGTTAGGTGTATTAAATGCATTTCAGCATATGATATTTTTAACTTATGATGGGTTTATCGGGATGTAGCCCCATCATAAGTCGAGGAGCATCTGTATATTGAGTTTCAACTGTGTGCCCAGAACTTTTATAGGCCCTGGGGACACAGAGATACATCATATCCAGTCTCAGACCCATAATTCAGCAGCCACACTGCAATGTGCAGGGCTGTGGGGGAGATATCTGCTGGTGGCTATGGGAAAATGTGGAGGAAGGAGTGTTTTCTCTGGACTTAAAGGATGAATAGGAGTTCTCTTAGCTAATAGCAAGGGAAAGAGAATTCCTGCCATGGGGACCGAAATCAATAAAAGTATAGAGTTAGAAAATGCATGGTTGGATGATGTCTTCATGCCAGAACAGTGGGGAGAGATTAGCTATAGACTAAAGGCTGAACTTGGCTTTGGAATGGACCCTGCAGGGCTCAGGGACATGACCATGCACCATCTTGGGGTAGGGTCCTAAAGGTCCCTTCTGTCCTCTCCTGCTCTGTTTAACTATTGATAGTGACTAGTAATTCAAGGGAGCCTTGAATTGAGTAGCCTGTGGAGAAGTAGTAATAGGAGCTCTCAAACACCTGCCAGGCATTGGGCTGTACTCACAAGTGGATTCTGAAGGAGAAGGCAGATGTTCCTAGGGCTGAGAATTAGATGTCTCCCCCAATTCCAACACCCCTGCCAACTTTATATCTCTAAGCTAAAATGAGACAGGAGTATTTTGAATTTCTTGAATACGCCAGCCTCTCTCTTTCCCCAGGTCCCACCGCATCCCTCATGCCTCACTCCCATCTGCCTCAATCAATCAGTCTCAGGTCACATGTCACCACCTCTAGGAAGCCTACTATGCTTCCTGTACCTGACTGGGTCAGGTGCCCCTGACTCCTAGTTTCCCCTGAAGTCCCCATTACATGGTGTTGCCATTGCTTGGTTATGTTTCTGTGTCTCTCACTAGACTTCTATGGATCTCCTGCGAACAGAGATGGCATCTCACTGGTTGCATGCTGTGTTCCCAGCACCAAGGATGGTAAATATTAAATAGAAGAGTAAATATTCAATAAATATATACATTGAAGAAAATAGCAAATGAAGGACATACAGGGTGCCACGAGACCCTGTAGTGTAGGTAGCGGGTTGGAGGAGGTGCCATCTGAGCTGAACTTTGAAGGGGAAACAATGGTCCCCAGTACACAGTGTCAGGGAGTGAATCACAGGCAGAGAGACCAGCAGAGGCATGGGGAAGTGCCCCGAATGGGGCCAGGGGAAGTCAGACCGGGGCCAAAATGCGAAGGGCCTTGAAGGTACCTTAAAATAATCACTCTAGAACTCAGGGAAAGGGTGGGCTGGAAGGAGAGGCAAGGGAGGGGCTTGGGCAACCAGCTTGGCAAGGTAAGATGCCAGCCTGCACTAAGGGTCTAGCCAACATTTTCCTGAAGCTCTATCCCAGTGGGAAAGCAGAAGACACAGAATGTGGGAGGAATCTTGGGGGATTTCCTGGCACAACTCAAATAAGGGAAGGACATCAGAGGGGCAGACATTCAACCAAGAAATGAACCCAGGGCTAAGGAGAAGTATCTTGAATGCTGCTTCTGAATGCCCAGAGAGGTCAGGATACAAGGCTAAGGTCACAAAGGAGGTCAGTACTAAACTAGGATTGGAATGGAGGAGACCAGAGTCACAGTTCAGCTGCATCCTACAGCCCTGCCTGGAGGGAGCAGTGTGACCTTGGACGAGTGACTTGGCCTTGCTGGGTGGGCCTCACTTTCTCTTTTGTAAATGAGGTTGAATTATACAGATAAGAGACACAATGCATGTAAATAGCCTGGCACAGAGTAGGTGCTTGATCCCAGTGAACTCCCCTCTCTCAATCCCCATTTCGAATTTTTTCTTTCTTTCTTTCTTTCTTTTTTTAAAGATTTTATTGGGGAATCGGGGAAGGGGAACAGACAAGTTGCTGTCCTTTTTTGTTCTTCAGTCTAGTTGTGGAGGACGTTGCTTCACTGGCCCATGTTGGTATTATCATTGCGCTCTTCCCGGCTGAGGCAGATCAGTCGCCGGCCATTGGATGGCCACTCACGGTGGCTCTTGGCAGATCACGCCGGCTGCCAGCTGCTGGCTGCTCACGCTGGCTGCCAGCCACTCACGGTAGCTTATGGCAGCCCACTGCTGCTTCACTGCAGCCTACGCCGTCGCTGGCGACTCATGGCAGCCCAGCTCCAGGTTAAGCTGTTGTTCACCATTTTAGCTGTAGAGGCCACAGCATCACTGGCCCTCATGTGGGATCCAAATTGGGGTCCTGCTGCTCAGAGCTGGTGTCCCAAGCCAACTCTTAACCAATGCGCCACTCGGCTGGCCCTCGAATTTTTTCTTGAACTATGGACACTGTCACAGATATTTGTTGAGCACCTCTTATGTGCTGAGCAGCATGTGGCCACTAGAAAAACAATTGTGAATAAAGTCTTTTTGAACCATGGCCTTGTAGCTTTGCTCAACTTTTCTCCCAGGCAGGACCCATGCATTTCCAGATCTCTCCACTGGGTTTGACCCAGGGGGTGGCCAATGAATATTGGTTCAAATTGTTTCACTTCCCAAACATTTATCTGTATCTGAGTATCTTATGCACTCACCTGTCTCCCTCCTTTGTCTGGGAACTCTTAGAAGTGAATTCGGGTCCCTGTCATCTTTTATCTCTAGCACAAACTAGGTATACCATAAATATTAATAGGATACAATCCCCACTAAGGATTGGACAGTTAAGTTGAATTGAAGGGCTCCCCAAATCCTTGGCCAACATTTTGCTCAAGAGATCTCCTCTTCTCTGAGATAAGTGGGTGTCTGCTGGAAAATGGAGAATGGGTACCTCCTGTTTGATCTGCTCTTTGATAACTGAGTAAAATCAGAACTGGCCACATTAGCTGGTTAGTTTGATAAGCATGACCAGCCTCAGTACCTGAAGACTCTGCATGCGATAACTCTTCTCTCCAGCTCAGAGGAAGTTCAGCCCCAGTAAGCATGTATTCAACAGATGTGTCAGGAACTCCTGAGACCATTGCTGGGGAGACTGAAGTGACCAGGACTGACACAGTACCTGCTGTCATGGAAAGTACAGTGGAGGGGAAAAGGTAGATGATGAACAACTGAATTTAGTAAAGAGGGTCAGGAGTTTGAAGATGGGAGGTATTAACCTAAAAATAAAAAGCCCTTTCAAAGTGACAGACAACAAGTATTTATTTAAGATTGATAAGAATACCTATTTGGGGGCAGCCAATTGGCGTGTTGGTTAAGAATTGGATTGGGAGTGCGAGCTCTGAGCAGCAAGGCCACAGGTTTGGATCCCACATAGGCCAGTGATGCTGCGCCCTCTACAGCTAAGATGGTGAACAACAGCTTGACCTGGAGCTGGGCTACCATGAGTCGCTGGCGATGGCTAAGCTGCAGTGGGGCTGCAGTGGGCTGCCATGAGCTACCGTCCAATGGCCAGCAACTGATCTGCCTCACCCGGGAAAAGGGCAATGATAATACCAACATGGGCAATGTCCTCCACAACTAGACTGAAGAACAAAAAGATAGCAACTTGTCTGTTCCCCTTCCCTGATTCCCCAATAAAATCTTAAAAAAAACAAAACAAAACCTATTTGGGAAGTACTGATTTGGGCAGAAGTTCAAATAGTGTTTGGTTAGGAGACAAAGGCAATGGGTATTTATGAGAAAGGGAAGGGGAACAATTACATCAATAGAAAGAAGGCATTTCTGGTGGTGCAGAAAACATAATATGGTGGCAATATAGTGACACTAATTCTATTTTTTTTTTAATTTTCAGTCTGGTAGTCATAGTCCTGTAGTAATCATAACTGCTTTCTTGTTATCCTTGAAAATAGTTGTTTCTGGGGGGTAGGGGCAGCTGGTTAGCTCAGGTGGTTAGAGCACAGGCTCGTAACACCAAGGTTGCTGGTTCGATCCCCGCATGGGCCATGGAGCTGTGCCCTCCACAACTAGATTGAAGACAACTACTTGACTTGGAGCTGATGAGTCCTGGAAAACCACACTCTTCCCCAATAAAATTCTTTAAATAAAAAGAGAGAGAAAAAGAAAGAAAGAAAGAAAGAAAGAAAGAAAGAAAGAAAGAAAGAAAGAAAGAAAGAAAGAAAGAAAGAAAGAAAGAAAGAAAGAAAAACAGTTGTTTGGGGCACAATGTTGCTCTAAGTCCAATCCCAAGGTTATTTTGCCCTGTTTTAACCTTCCAAAGGTTTGAGGCATTAAGTCATGCAAGGAATTTTCTCTGGGATGGCAGCTCCATCTCAATTTTAAAGTGGCTTTATTTATTTATTTATTTATTTATTTAGACATTTTCTCCATTTGATCAAGCACAGATCTTCCCTTGAAAGCATCACTGATCAATTATTAAAAGCATCATTGGTCCTCCACTGGCAGGTGGCTCATTTTGGGTGTATCATGCTATTATCGGTCCCTCATCTCCAGGAAGGCTCATTCCTGGTATGTAATGTCCCACTTAGGAAGAAAAGTAGTTTTCTTTTTCTCTGGGATCCTTAGGCAATTGGCTATGAGAGACCAACAACCTAATCCACTGAGAGTAAGGCAGACTGGAGTGGAATAAGGAGTTCATGGAGAAGGTGGCATTTCAGGTAAGACATTCAGCTCCAGGGGCAGAGGGAGAGGAAAGGGTACGCCAGGCAGAAGAGACAGCATGTGTAAAGGATCTGATATAGGAAGGCGATTGTCCATCCAAGGAACAGAAGAAGGCCAATGTGACAGGGGGCTTGGGCAACAAGGAGAGGAGATGGCTCAAAATGGCCTAAAATGACTGGTAGGGGTCAGATTATAGAGGACATTACCCCATAATCCCAACAAGCATGAGATGACGCTCTTTTACACTGGGATACTGGCTGTGATACACCCACAAGGGTCGGTGAGATCCTGTGACGTCAATCACACTGAAAAGTGAATTTCAGATAATTAGGGGAGGGACATTCACATTTCAGAAGGATTTTGCAGCTCACAGACTTGCCATAAAGTTGTCATGAGTCATTTCTTTATTGAGCACCTATTAGGTGCCAGCCTATGGAAACACAATGGTGAGCAAGTCCAAGCGGTCCTATTCTCTCAGACCCCCAGTTTAGTGGGGGAGCAGGGTGGGTGTTGGTCAAGTAACTTATATAACACAGCGCAGTGAGATGAAAGCAGAAGACTCGGCCGCCCTCAGAGTTCTGGAGACCTTCACGTCCATGCACACCCAGCAACATGGGGCACTCACAGTAGCCACACTCAACATCAGGTGCTTTACATGCTTTGGGTTCTGCTGCCCAGAGCACCACAGTGCATGCTGTAGCATTTGGCTATCTGGAACTCTGGGAAGAGAACGCCACCTCCAATTCCCATTTGCATCTCTTGATATTAATCAAATGCTCAAGTTTGGGCTTGAGCCTAAGCAGGAAAACTATCTGGGGACCATTGCTCGGGAGTGGGGTGAAACTGGCTCTGTCCCCACCTTGGCTCTGAGCTATGCATCAGACCTCATCTGCCTGCTGCACTGCTGCTGCTTCTTAGGGATTCTTTAATTTGCACAAAGGAGGTGGGGGACTGGGGAATTGAGAATCAACTTTTAATGAGCTCCCAAGTGTCACCGAAAAGGCCGTGGCTTGTTCACTAACAAAACTTGAAATTGGTTTCTCAGGGTTATTATGCTAGCAGAGTTTGGCAGACTGTGCAGGGTGCATGTCCCATTGGGCTATTTAATACCAGTCAAGTCAATAATATTTTTAATCTATCTGTGACCTCAAGGAAGAATGCCCAGAAGCCTTGATTGATGGGCACAGAGGGCATTGGGGTGGGGCTGGAGGTGGAGGGTTCAGATGAATGCTAATTGACTGCTAAGGAGACCTCACTTTAATTGATTTCTCTAAGGATTTCTTTTCTTTTTTTTTCTTAATTTATTGTTTTCATTTAATAAACAGCTGGCCATGAGTGTGAATTATTTGTTTCTCTTCAGGTTCTTAAACACAGGTTAAATAGGCAAGGGGAGATTTGTGTAGTTACGTGGATAGCTTCTTGCTTTAGGCCACTGACTCACATCAGACAGATATGGGTTCAAATCCTGACCCTGCCACTTCCTGGCTGTGTCACCTTGGTGTAGTAAATTAACCTCTCTGAGCCTCTGTCTGCAAATAAGGAAGTCGACAGTAATAGCATCTGCCTCATGGCATATAAACTTGCTGGCACTTAGTAAATGTTTGATAAATGCTAGGTAGTATTGTTTCACTACTCAGTAGAGTCCTGTAGGTGTTGGAGCCAACCAACTACTTGGTTGACCTGACCCCATGTTTTGAGAACTCATCCAGTCATTCATCCCACCAACACTTATTGAGTGTTTTCTGTGTTCCAGGCTCTGGGAACTCAAGCACAGAGCAAGCAAGGTAAGGTCCTCCACCTTCCTGGTGTTTATCTCATTGTGGAGTGAAAATAATTCACAAGGATATGAGGAAGTGAATCCAAGGGTTACACATTTGTACTAGTGTCTTAAAGGAAATAAAAAGCATGCCGTGGTTTTAAAATCATGTGTCGCAGGCATTGAATTAGATGCCTCCATGTTTCAGTTTGTTACACTGTCCATCGATATGAGTGACTAGTTGAGACCCGGATGCTCCAGAAGAAGCGTTTTTCTCATGATTAAAGGCATCCAAGAGGAAATGACCCGCCCAGGGAGGAAGGGAGGCTTCAAACAGAGATCGGCACCCTTTCTCCCATTGGATGTGGAAGGGGGAAGGATTCCTAAGTTCCTTTCGATTTGGTGGGGACTGTTTCAATGGTCAGGGACAGAAATACAAATTTTAGGCAAAACACA
>NW_017731414.1:105600-106457 GCF_001890085.2 Hipposideros armiger | reverse complement strand
ACCTCCTCACACTTTCAGGCCTCACCACTCAGCAACTGTTTCCGACACGCATGGTCACAAGGGGGGAGAGACCTGGTGCAAGGAGCACAGATACTAGAAGGCTTGCCTTTGAGTTCCAACATACACTCTTAAAACTCATTGCAGAAATAACAGGAGTAAAAGACAGCATGCTTTAAAAGCCAGGGTTTCTGAGAGAAAAAGCAATAATGGCAACATTTATTGAGCATTCCCAAGTCCTTGAGACAACCCTGCGCTGCATACTGCTGTTGTCTCTATTGCATAGTTGAGGTAACCAGGGCACAGAGAAGGAAACCGACTTGCCTAAGTCACACAGCAGAGCTGAAACTTAAACCCAAGCGGTCTGACTCCAGAGCCCATACTCTTAGGGCGATTTTTGTTTCCAATGGTCTGGCTTTGAATTTCAGGAGTTATGGGATGGCCCTGTCCCCACCCCACCCCAAAATGAGTCAAGGGTGGCTTGTGAGAGTGCCTGGCACACAGTAGGGGTTCAGGCTGCCTGAGCAGCATCAAGGGGCCCAGAAAAGAGAAGATGGGGTTTTCCTGAAGGCAGGGCAAGGGAGTCACCAAAGGGACCGACTGGCAGGGGCACACGCAGGAATGGGAGTGTTGACAAGAGTGGGGAAGAGAACATAAGAGTCTTGGAGAGGATGCCAGGGTATGTGGACCGCTGGCCTCCTCTGCTGTGTTCTGAGCTGGCCAGGGACCTCTGTTTGGGGAGGCATCTGCAGCTCAGAGGAATGAATCTGCCTCTATGGGTTCTCCTGCGTGACTCAGAGCCTCAACCATGCCCCATAAGTCCTGTTTTTAACCCTTGTCCCTCTCCTGCTCAAACACCT
>NW_017731414.1:102729-103595 GCF_001890085.2 Hipposideros armiger | reverse complement strand
CACTATGAGATAGTAAATTCAATTCCTTTGGAAAAATACCTAGAGGTGGGATTGCTGGATCATATGGTAGTTCAATTTTTACTATTTTGTGGAACTTCCATACTGTTTTCCATAATGGCTGCACCAATTTACATTCCCACCAACAGTGTGTGAGGGTTCCCTTTTCGCCACATCCTTGCCATTGGGCCATTTACCTAGGTTTATGCTTTGGGGTAACATAGCATCAGAGACCCTTGCAGTTTCTCATTGATGTAACTAATGGAAATTTCAACCTTAGTAAATATTCCACACAATTAACAAATAAACAATATCATTTCAGAGGACAAAACCTATAAAGGAAATAAATGGAGTAACAAATGGAAATTGACTAGATTGGGGTATGTTGAACAGGCGAAAAATAATTCTCCAAGTAATTCACAAAAGAAATTGTTTATTTGGGAAACGGAAAAAGAAATGAAAACCACCACTGCAGTGCGAGAACGCACACCTCCTACACCAGGCTCCAACTGGCTGCCCACATGCAGGAAGAAAAGACCCAGGTTCCAAGATGGCTAATCTCTTTATTATGATGCCTCCTCCAGAAATTACCATGAGGATAAACAGAAAGTCAGGATTATAGCGTTAACAAGGGGCCCAGCTCCACCCATAGTCCTCCCAACTCTACGGTTAAGCATCTTAAGATGCCAGTTCACTTTATCAGGTGGTACTTCCATAGTGAAGGAAAGGCCTCTATGAGGAGGTGACATTTCAGTCGAGCCCCGAATGATGAGACACAGTCACAAAAGATCTGGGAGAAGAGCATCCCCACAGAGGGAACAGCACATGCAAAGGCCCTGAGGAGAGATAAGACTAGGTATAATAGGAGA
>NW_017731414.1:98441-99534 GCF_001890085.2 Hipposideros armiger | reverse complement strand
AACAGTTATATAAGATGTCACAGGAGTAGTAGTTTGGGAGATGGGGGGTTATCAGTTTATGAGGGGTGTAAATGTATAACTGTTATGTTGCTTTGTACACCTGAAACTAATAAAATTAAAAGAAAAAGCCCACCATAAAAAGGTTTACAAATAAGCATAAAAAATAAAATACTTTTTATGATAGGAGAGCAAAATCAAAAGGCCAATGAGTAAGGAAGAAAAGAAACAGATTAAATGGTTTACTCTTATTTATCATGGTACTAGAGATACTAACTAATGGAATTAGACAAGGGGGGAAAGGATAGTAATACAATTTGAAATGTGGGGGTAAATGTGCCATTTTTGGCAGATAGTGATTTTATCCTTAGAAAACACAAGATAATTCACTGGAAAACTTGTATAAATATGGAAGATCCAGTAAGGAGTCTGAATTCTTTTTCTTTTTTCTTTGTTATTTTTTTTGTTTTTTGTTTTCTCCCCCTTCCCCCCCTACCTCCAAGCCGTTGTACTCAGTCTAGCTTTGGAGGACACCGCTTCACTGGCCCATGTTGGTATTATCATCATTGTGCTCTTCAAGGCTGAGGCAGTTGGTCTCCAGCTGTTGGATGGCCGCTTATGGCAGCTCACGGCAGCTCTCGCCGGCTGCCAGCTGCTCATGCTTGCTACCAGCAGCGACTCACAGCAGCTCACTGCAATTTCACAGGAGCTCACGCCATCCGCCTGCTACTTGCAGCAGCCCAGATCCAGGCCGAGCTATTGTTCACAAGCTTAGCTGTAGAGGGCGCAGCTTTCTGGTGCAGCTCACTGTCCCATGTGGGAATCAAACTGGGCAACCCTGTTGTTCAGAGTGTGCACTCTTACCATCTGAGCTATCCATCTGCCCTGAATTCTTTTTCTTTAATCACCTTCTTTTAGTGTGGTGATTTCAATTCTTAATAGCTGATATAGTTAACTGGTTCAAAATTGGAAAACTACAAAACACCACCCCTGAAAGGACACGCAGGAAATCATCGATGGAAGTTATTCCAAGTGTGGGGATTAAGAAGGAAGTTTATTTCTATTATAAACCATTTTGTACTTTTTTCTTTTTAAC
>NW_017731414.1:93971-95326 GCF_001890085.2 Hipposideros armiger | reverse complement strand
ATTTTGACTCTTGATTTGGGCTGACAGAACTTTTTTGGTTGTGAAAAAAAGAGAATTGGCTGACTTCCATTGTGCACTTTGACATAATGTTTCAGGGTTGTATTGGTACACCCATGTTTCAACACCAGTGATAGCAAGGCCCAAAAACCATCATCTTGACTCTCCAAAAGGTCTTGGCAAACTATGACTCTCCTTTGCTTTTGTTTATCCGTGAGCTCCTTCAGAACCACTTTTGTACACACCATTCTCTTGCCAAGATTTTCAGTTAAGATTTTACAGACTGTTTCTCTATCAATGTTTTCTTGGTCTGCTATGCTTCTCACTCACTCAATTGTCAATCAACTGACAATTTTGATGCACAATTTGATGAATTTTTGCAATGTTTTTGTCAGTTTTGCTCATTACTGGCCGCCCTGGCCTCTCCTCATCAGTGACGTGTTCTCTCCCCTCAGAAAAATGTTTAATCCATTTGTACACTGCCGTTTCTCCACGGCGTCATCCCCATAAGCTTGGACTATCATGTCCCTGATTTCACTTCCACTCTTGCCAAATTTAGCAAGAAATTTAATGTTTGTTCCTTGCTCTAATTCAAGCTAAGATATTCTTGCATAACACATAAAAACACGCTACCACAATAATGAATGCCACTCATCAAGACACACCACATGTTGATACAAACACAGCTGTGAGACACTGATATACCAAGGTTATTAAATCTTACCGAGCTGTCTGTACAGTGCTGCCAATGTAAGTACACACTGGAAAATTCGCAAACTTAATTGTCAGACCTCATACAGTCCCTAAACTTAGTGTTCCCCTCCCTCATTGCAACATACTGCATGAGGAGACAGCCATTGAAGCCCACCTGTGTCTCCTTATGGGGTTTGTTGACTTGCAGAAAGAATGCAAGCCAATAAGAAGCACATGCCATTTGCTGTAATAAACTGTCCTTTGTCTCTGACCAGGAGTCTCATGTCTTCTGGCAGTCTCCATGAAACAGTAACAAGCTCACTTGTCAGCTTGGAAGTATGGGAAAATCCCAGGCACTTCTCAAAACTCCTACCTCGGATCCTTCACTTCCCTATATATATTCATACCTTTTACAATGTGATTTTGCATTATCTCCCATTAGGAGGTGGAGCCTATTTCACCATCCTTTGATCCTATGCAGGCCTTTTGACTTGCTTTGGTCAACAGACTGTGGTGTAAATGATGAGGTGACGATCCTACGCCTAGATCTCAAGAGACATTGCAGTTTCGTCTCAATCTCTTAAAACCCTGCTTCTGCCCTGTGAAGAGCCTGAGATACCAATGCATGAGAGAGAGAGAGAGAAAAGCCCATGAAACAAAGTTCA
>NW_017731414.1:87186-88436 GCF_001890085.2 Hipposideros armiger | reverse complement strand
ATCAATCAGGAGGCCAGCTCTGACCTGTGAGCCTCTTCTGCTGGCCAGGCTCTGTGTACAGTGCATCCCGTCTATCTATCTATCTATCTATCTATCTATCTATCTATCTATCTATCTATCTATCTTTCTATCATCTATCTATATATCATCTATCTATCTATCTATCTCTCTTTTATCTGTCTATTTTCTATCTATTTATGTATCATCCATCTTGCATCCTTTCTGCCCGTCTATCTGTCTATCAGTCGAAGCGCATACTTGTCTGTCCATCTATGTCTCCTCAATCTATGGACACCCCCATCAATCATGCTATTTACAAATGAAGAAACAGAGGCCAGATCCCCCCAAAGGGGAAGGAGGGTGGGTCACCTCCCGGTGAGGTGTCCTCTCCAGTCCCTCAGGATGCCCCATCCAAGCCTGAAAAATATCCCAGGTGCTCCAGTCAGGTGAACATAGGTTGTATTCACCCTTGAAACCTACTCCCTGCTCCCCAAGGACACTGAAGTGAAGATTCAAAGCACTTGGTTAGATTGGTCCAAAGAGGGACAGTAACTCAGCTGAGGTCTGCAGCAAGAGTCACTGGGAGAAAAAAAGTGACTAAGGTATTCCCCACGGCCAAGCCCTCAGAGCAGGAAACGGAACTGCTGTAACTTGGTAACATTCTTGCTGCCTCCAAGGCTGGACACTCATCCCTTTGCCTTGACCGAGGGTAGTGACGGCAAGTTCATCACTTAAGTAATCAAACATTTATTAAGTGCCTGCTGTATGCCTGCCCCTGGGCTGGGCACTGCAGATAAAATGTATTCCTAGAGCTACCATCAATTTGAAGAACCACATAAGAAATTGGACAAATTAAATGTGTAATTAAGCACAACTATCACCCAGTCAAAAGTCAAGGTCTGGAGTGTGGGCAGGGAGCTAAAGAAGGCTTCTGAAAGGCAAGAGGCCAACTTTATCCAGGTTGGGCCACTTGCCCACTGAGACATGTTAGGGGAGAAGAGTAGATAAGGGGAAGGTAATAAGGAAATAGAGGAGGCGGGGAGCTGTCCCCCAGTGGGTGTGGGTGGGAGATCATAGCTAATTTCTGTGGTGAAACTGCAGCCCAGAGTGAGCAGACACAAGGAAATGGGCCAGACGTAGGGAGCGGACCCTGGACAGCGCCCCTGAGGTGGTCTGAAAGCCAGCTGTGGAGAATGGGCACTCTAGACAACCCAGCTCTGTGCAGCCACTCTGGGAGCCCCTCAAAGGTG
>NW_017731414.1:81468-82796 GCF_001890085.2 Hipposideros armiger | reverse complement strand
CAGGTGATAAAAGGGGAAAGGGTGCCTCAGGTGGAGACTTTGCTCTGAGCCTGAGGAGGCTTGAGCATCCCCAATGGTGAAAGTTCTCAGCTTTCAAATCCCACAAGCCTGGCTTATGAAATGTCCTCTAACCAGTATAGAGGGAAAGTGAAGGCTGGTCTTTGTCCAGAGGCCCTTTTACCTCCACCCAGAACCTGACAGTGGGCAAGTGTGTGTCAGACCAGCGGTGGCAGTCCCTATGTGAGTGGTCAGCCTTAGGCACAACCTGTCACCACTCTGAGCCTCAGTTTTCACACCTGCAAAATGGGCCTGCTAAAACCTGCTGCAAGCATGCTATCAGGCGCAGGCAGAAAGAGTGGGGAAAGTATATTCCAAAGTGATACGTGAAGGAAATCTTGCCCTTTGTGACAACATGGATGGATGGATGAATGAATGAATGTATGGATGGATGGATGGATGGATGGATGGATGATGGAACTTAAGGGCACAGTGCTAAGTGAAATAAGTCAGACAGAGAAAGACAAATATTGTATGATCACACTTATATATGGAAACTAAACAAATAAAAAATGAACTCTGAGATACAGAGAACTGACTGGTGGTCGCCAGTGGTGAAGGGTAAATAGAAATGGCAAAGGGAATCAAAGGGTACCAACTTCCAGTTGTAAAATAAATCCTGGGGATGTAATGTACAGCATAGTAACTATAGAGAATAATACTGTATTGTATATTTGAAAGTTTCTCAGATAGTAAATCTTAAAAGTTCTCATCACAAGAAAAAAATTTTGTAACTATGTGTGGTGTCGGAAGTTAACTAGACTTACGGCGGTGATCATTTCACAATATATACAAATACCAAATCATTATGTGGTACACCTGAAACTAATAGAGTTTTATGTCAATATCGCAATAAAAGAAGTGATCTGGGAGTAATGGTCCCAACTATATATAAAACTTAGGAATGTGGGTGGGTCTTTGTGTACACGTTTGTATATACACTGAAAACCTTCCAGAAAATTCACACATCACAGTGGAATTGGAAGAAGAATTGGAGTTTTTACCCTTTTATTTTTTTTTTATTTTTTTTTTAAAGATTTTTATTGGGGAATTCGGGGGATGGGAACAGTGCTGGGGAATTGGGGGAAGGGAAACAGACAAGTTGCTGTTGTTTTGTTCTTCAGTCTAGTTGTGGAAGACGTTGCTTCACTGGCCCAAGTTGGCACCATCATTGTTCTCTTCCCGGGCAAGGCAGATCAGTCGCCGGCTTCTGGACGGCCGCTCACTGCAGCTGCTGGCCGCTCACGCTGGCTGCTGGCTGCTGGCTGCTC
>NW_017731414.1:78899-80323 GCF_001890085.2 Hipposideros armiger | reverse complement strand
TCAGCTGGGATCTCTTCAGAGCAAGCATGCAGACATCTGATGGCTGGATTTTCAACTTTACTTTCTGGCCACTGGAAACCAACAAGCTCTGGATTCAGCAGAACCAAGTTAAAATCCTAGCTGATAAGACGGGGGATTGTAATAGTGATAGGGAGGATGGCACTAAATCTTCTATTTTCAATTTGAATCCCTGGTATAACTCGAATTAACAAGTGTAATTTGCTTGGGAGTTTTCAAAGTTTTCTTTTCTTAGCCTCATTTTCACCAAACCTTAAAGACTCTGTTTACATTACATTCACTATACATACAAGTTTCAATGGTTCTGTTTACTTGGCCCCAGTGCTGGTCCTGTGACTTGGGAGAGGTTTTGCATCTTTATGGGATCCACTCCTGGCTCCAACTTAAATCAACATAACATATGCAAAGCTTTCAATAACCAGTCTAACCACACCTCCCCCCACCCCAACGAACAAAGCCTAACATAATAGAAGACTCCATTACAGGCCAGAGCAATTTACATCCTGGTTAGAAAATAGAAAACTTCAGGTGAAACAAACACTCCAGGCAGTAGTTTCCAGCAGACTCTGCCCAGCTGACCCTTCTCTTACTGTAATAAACCTTCCTTCTGTATTTCTACCTGACTCGTGAATCCTTTCACAACCCACGAGTGAGCAGCCACAACACTAACTCTGCCACTCTGGCTGTGTGACCTTGGGCAAGTTGCTTACCTCTCTAAGGCTCATGTCCTCCTCTGTTAAATGGAGAGGTGGATGTATACCGCCCAAGTAATTCATGCCTTAACAACAAACTGTACTTAGGAACCTGCTCTGTACCAGGTACGGTGCTAGGACCTGGGACCACGGATGAACAAGATGGATGAGGTCGCTGGATTACTGTGCTCATGTCTGATTGGGGAAGCCAACACGAAAGAAGACCAAGTCAGATGGGGGTGGTAATGAAGGATATTAAGAGAGCGAGTACAACTAGAAAGTGACTGAGGGGGCTGTTTTGGACTGGGCAATCAGGGAGGGCCTCCTAGGGGAGGTGACCTTTGATCAGAAACCTGAATGATTTGGAGGAGTGGGCAGTGAATAAAGCTCACCCCCCTCCCAGAGCCCCAAAGCCCGGCCAGGAATGTAAAGACAGTGTGGGGCAATAAAATAGCCTAAAAACTATGTCACTCTTGCTTCCTTCCTTAAATGTAACAAGATAAACAGATAAACAAAGACAGTAAGGCAGTTTCCGCTTACTCATTGCTTGAGGGAAACTCACAGGTGATGGTGAAATCTAGCCCACACTCAAGCCAGAAGCAGCTGCTACATGTCACTTACCATAATAAAGTTCCCAGTAAACTGAAGGCACATTTTCCAGCAAAGTTCAGGTCTGGTCATTGAGGCTGCCAGCTTCTTGGCACAGGTACCAGA
>NW_017731414.1:77390-78654 GCF_001890085.2 Hipposideros armiger | reverse complement strand
ACCTGCAGCCTCCTTGAGTCAATAATGAGGTGGTAGTTGGTGAGTGGGAGGCACCTGCAGGCTGCCAGAGAGGGTAAGGGAAGTGATATCCACCATCTGCTAAAAGCTACCTTGTCTTTCAGCTGTAGCTACTCCCCTTGTTTCCAGGAACAGTTGTTGCCTTGTCCAATCAGCCTGAGGGAGGTGGCAGCTCCAGGTGCTGCACTATCATGGATGGTGCACCTTGACCCTGCGAAAATTTTCATAAGTGGCCCTTCTTAAACCCTCTTTGTTTATCCCACCTGATGTCACGGCAAAGATCCAACTGTTACATTCCCCAAAGAAATGGGATCCTGAGCAAAGATGTTACGTGGGTGTTCACTGATGTTTGTCTAGGCACAGAAACACCTGAAAAAGTACATCTAGCACCTGGAATGGGAAAGGGGAGAGGACAGAAGAATTTTGTCTTTTCTTTTTAAAGATTTTATTGGGGAATTGGGGAAGGGAACAGCATTGGGGAACAAACTGCTGTCCTGTTGTTCTTCAGGCTAGCTGTGGAGGACATCACTTCATAGGCCCATGTTAGTATTGTGACCATTGTGCTCTTCCCAGCTGAGGCAAATCGGTCACCGGCCATTGGACGGCTGCTCACAGAGGCTCACAGTAGCCGGCCACTTACGCTGGCTGCCGGCCACTCACAGTAGCTTACGACAGCCCACGGCCCCACTGCAGCCTACTCCTACTCCGTCGCTTATGGCAGCCCAGCTCCAGGTTGAGCAGTTGTTCACCATCTTAGCTGTAAAGAGTGCAGCATCACTGGCCCATGTGGGATCTGAACTGGTGGCCCAGTTGCTCAGAGCTCGCGCTCCCCAGCCAACTCTTATCCAACCAGCCACTCGGCTGGCCTGAATTTTTTTCTTTTCAATGTCTACTCTTACCAATTGTTTCCTTCTCTTATAGGAAGCCTACATAGTGTTTTAATGTATGTAATTATAAATTATATTTTTAAAAGGAAAAATGGTTAGCTTCATGCCTGGCACATAGTAGGACTTATTACCTGAGGCCAGGATTTAATACATACATGTGGCCTGCCTGGTACATGGTAGGACTTAATACATGCTGCAGCATCATGGTTAAGAATAAGAACTCTAGATGCCAGGGTTCAAATCAGAACAAGCTGTGTGAATTTAGGCAGGTCTCTACCTCTCTGTGTCTGTTTTCTCACCTAAATATTTTAATTACAAGGTGGTTGTCAATCAGGTGAGTTGACATGAGCAAAGTGCTG
>NW_017731414.1:72847-76810 GCF_001890085.2 Hipposideros armiger | reverse complement strand
CAGCCCGTAGGGATAGAGAAGGGGGCTCATTGTGCCTGGGACGCCCATGTGGGCTGGCATATCCCCTGGCTCCAGCCCCAAACTCAGACCAGCAGACCGTGAAGGGGTTCTGAGTACACTGGGTGGGCCCTCCTTGGGACTTCCCAGCCCCCATTCCCCAGCCCCTTACCCATAACCTCTGGGGGAGGGGAGGAAAGGAGACCCCCAATGCTGACCATCTTCAATACCCTTCCTCCTCCGCATCTCCCCCTCCCTGACTCAGATGTCCACTGTCCTCACCTGGGTCCCGCTGAGAAGGGAATGAAAGCCAGAGGTGACCTCTTCTTGATGTTCTCTGGATCGAAGCGAAAGGGGTCATAGATCTGGGGGTGAGAAGCCAAGAAAGGGCTGCTGGGTGGGGTCTCCCAGGACAGCCCCCTTGGGCAGGCAGAAGTGTGTATATTTGTGTGTGTGTGTGTGTGTGTGTGTGTGTAAGGGGTGTCAGAACCCTGCGCCCTCCCCTACGTCCCCCAAGGGGAGTGGACAAGGATAAGGGGAGGAGGAAGCAGCACCTCAGGGTCTGGCCACACGAGTGGGTTGTGGTGGGTTCCAAAAACACTGATAAAGATGCTAACATCTGTGGAAGAGGAGGGGCCAGTCAGGAACAGGTCCCGCTGTCTGATGGGCCCCTCTTCCTGCCTGATGACTCCTCCCCCTGTCATTGCCAGCACCTTTGGGGATGATCCGGCCATCAGGAAGCGTAATGTCCTCGGTACAGCATCGAGAGACCATTGTCACTGGCGGGTACAAGCGCAGACTCTCCTTGATACACATGGTCAGGAAGGGCAGCTGGGCCAGGTCGTCCCTAAAGAACCCCCCCAGCAGTTATCTGGGGTAAAAAACAGAGGCATCCCCTTGCCAGCCCTCCTGCTGCCCCATGAGATCCTCTCTATATATAGTAAAATAAATTCCAGGTGGATCAAATATCTCCAAACTCATTAAGTTGTATACAGTAAATATGTACNGGAAAAAGACTTGTAAATCACACATCTGACAAAGAACTTGTATGTAAAAAATATAAAGAACTTTCCAAATCCAATGAGAAGAAGGTAAACAATGCAAGGAAAATTAATGGGCAAAGATTTGAACAGCCGTTTCACCAAAGAAGACATATGGATGGCAAATGGACACGGGGATAATGTTCCACATCATTAATCACTAGGAAACAAAACTACAATCAAAGTGATAGATATATCATTGCACACTCATAAATGAGTAGGGGAAAACTGACTACACCAAGTACCAGTGAGTGTGTGGAGCAGCTAGAACTCTCATACATTATGATTGGAATTCAAATAACACAGACCCTTTGATAACAGTTTGGGCATTTCTTCTAATGTTAAACATAGACATATAATATGACCCCCCAATTCCCTAATAAAAAATCTTTAAAACAAAAATGCAGGAACCACCTGTCTGTCTCATCCAGTGAGCCTTGAGTGATTCCCCGGGTAATCTGATGTGCCTAGGGCTGATACACACCTTGAAAACCATATCCTTTGTAGGTTAACAGGTATCTCTGAAGCCAAGGTGACGAAATTCACCCAACTCCACCACTCACCAACTGAGTGACCCTGAGCAAGCAAGTTAATCTCTTGGTGTGAGAGTGTTTACCTGCGGGATCCGAAGTGTCCCCTTCTCCCTTCTCAGTGGTCTACTTCTGTGAATAGGACCAAAATCTCTGTATCTGTGAAGTTGCCAGGCCATACATGTTCTATGAAAGGTGTTTAACCACACCCATATCTTACATGAATGTACGTGTATCTATTGCTATAAAAGTAAGATTTCTACACCGAATGTTATTTCATTAAGAGTAACTCAATGTATAATTGATAGCGATATCTCCAGCCATCAATGTGCATGAAGAGAATTCTTGCAAATTCAGGCAAACTTTTAAATTATTTTCTAACATAATGTCATTAAAAAATATATAGTGGTGTTGGGAGCCATGCAGGCTGTCTTTACTGAAGCATAACTTGTTTTGCTTCTTGTTTTGCTCCTTTCTGCACCTGGAGGGTGCTTACTTAACCTTGAGGTATGTGGTGAGAATGGCCAGTTCCTTGGAAGACACAATAAGGTAGAGGGCTATCTGGGTTGATGGAAGAAAGTGTCCTGGGAAACTGACCCTCTAAGTTTTCCACTGACCTTCACGTTTCTAGTAGATAGCTAATGATGTACTTTTGAATGAGGTAATGCATATTTGTCCCTTCTGTTTTGCACGTACTCGAGATGTATATAATGGTAAGGGGAAATAAACTCGGAGCTGGTTGCTAAGAATGCTTCCAGTCCTCCCGGACCTCCTTTGTCCCCTTGTTTCCTTTTAAACCTCGCCCCCCACTTCAGGTACTGTTCTCTGGAACGCCGAGGCAGGACCCCGGCAGAGTGGCTTGAATACTTAACACTTAAGGATTTTATAGACCCCAAAATGACGTTTCTGTATCATGGAAAGATGAGTTAATGGCATGAAAAGATGTTCACAATATATTATTATATGGAAAACCCAGGATAATCAACATATGTATGATAAAATAGCTTTTTTGTTTGAGGGAAAATGCACATAACACAAAAGGTATCATTTTAACACGTACAACTTAGTACATTCACAATGTGGTACAGCCACCACCTCTATCTAGTTCCAAGACATTTCCATCACCCAAAAAGGAAAGCCCATCCCCATTAGCAGTCACTCCCCATCTCCCTCCCCCAGCCCCTGACAACCACCAGTCTGCTTTCAGTCTCTGTGGATTTGCCTGTTATGAACATTTCATATAAATGGAATCCTACAGTATGTGACCTTGTTGTCTGNCACCAGCCATGAGCCTTATCTCTCTCTGGAGCACACATCGGGCACCTAACTGGCTATGAACCTCCCTCTAATTCCCTTGGCCCTTAGCAAGGAGGAGACTCCCAGGAGGGAGAAAGCACTGAGCTTGGGGCCAGACCACCCAGGGTGAAAGCCCAGCTCTGCCACTCAGCAGCTGTGTAACCTTGGGCAAGTGACTTGCCCTCTCTGAGCCTCCTCTTTCTCCTTGGTAAAAAGGTAGTAATAATAGATCTATGGGGATTGGAAGAGTGAGCCTACATGTGTGTCTTCGTTTGGTTTCCCCGGAAGCAGAGTCTGATGCAAAAATTCAAGTTCAAATACTTTATTTTGTGGTGACCCTGATACAAGAATTCAACTGCAAGTTGTTTCTTTGGGAGATGCCATTTGGGGAGGGGGAAGTAAGACAGGGAAGGGAAAACAGCAGGGAAAGGGTGCTTTAGCAAGGAAGTTCCCACTGTGGTCACCTAGGGCTCAGTCCATCTGGGGACCTCTGGGAGAGAGCAGAGAACATACTGCCATTAGTCAGGGCTGCTTGCCAAGGACATTATTTCTCTGGAGTGTCCTGCCTGCTGCAAGCCTGAGGTCTGGGGAGCAGAACATCTGACAGCAGCTATTGCAATGAGCAGGAGTACAACCTGGTTCACTGAATTCAAGACACACACACACACATCTTTACACACATGCACCCACATGTGCGTACTACTTCCTACTCGGTCACATACATCTATGTACACACTTGCACGTGTGCAATCACACACAGACGTGCATGCATCAAATGTGAGCACATGCACACATTCACACACATGTGCATACAATTACATGCACACACATGGACACACACTCACACGTGTGTACACAGTCGACCTCATGTACAGTCACACATACACTTACACACGTACTCCACGCCACACCCAATTAATGGAGACCAGACCTCTTAGAGCCTGTTGTCCTGGAACCGTCCAGCAGAGGGAGCTCCGACACGATCAGGAGAGGAAGGAGGCCCTCACAGCAGCCAGTGACAGCACAGGCCCAGATGTGTCTTAAGAATCACAAACGCAGGTGCAGCCAAATCCTGAGGCATCAAGGTCGATGCCTCCCCT
>NW_017731414.1:67119-70139 GCF_001890085.2 Hipposideros armiger | reverse complement strand
TAAATGTTTGCTTTCACCATTTTCGTTGTTATAAATTGATTAGGAAAATATCCCATGTTGGGAGAGGTAGCCCTCCGTGGGCCCTGAGCACCCCTGCACAGTCTGGATAACTATGCCAAAAATGTAAGGCTCTGATATTCTTTACCTGAGCCAGCTCTCAGACTTCTATTTGCAGCAAACAACCTTAAGGGATGAGGTAATGTCTCCCCTTAGACAAATATTAGGCTTGCTTTCAGTTGCTATAAAAGTCATATGAGGACTGACAATCATGTTTGCAAACTCATCCTAGAAAAAGTGCTACATACGGCATTGCTGAATATCACTACTGTCACCTTCGAAGCACTCTCCTTGGGAAGCTCTACAACAACAACAGCACTTAGTCCGCCCTTCAAGGCTATTTTGGAACTTATTTTCTGGAATGGCCATCAGAGTTGTCGTCATATTACCCTTGAGGTCCTGAATGTCATCAAAATGTCTTCCTTTCAATATTTCCTTTATCTTCAGGTAAAACAACAAGTCATTGGGGGCCAGTTCAGGTGAGTAGTGAGGGTATTCCAATACAGCTATTTGTTTACTTTCTAAAAACTCCCTCACAGACAGTGCCATGTGAGCTGGTGCATTGTCGTGATGCAAGACCCACGAATTTTGGTGAGAAGTTCTAGTTGTTGTTATCTAATTTTTCATGCAGCCCTTCACACTTCCAAATAGTAAATGGTTAACTGCTTGTCCAGTTCGTACAAATTCATAATGAATAAACCCTCTGATATCAAAAATGGTTAGCAACATCATTTTGACTCTTGATTTGGGCTGACAGAACTGTTTTTGTTGTGGAGAATTGGCTGACTTCCACTGTGCACTTTGACACAATGTTTCAGGGTTGTATTGGTACACCCATGTTTCAGCACTAGTGATAGCAAGGCCCCAAAAACATCATCTTGCCTCTCCAAAAGGTCTTGGCAAACTATGACTCTCCTTTGCTTTTGTTTATCAGTGAGCGCCTTCAGAACCATTTTTGTACAGACCTTTCTCATGCCAAGATTTTCAGTTAAAACTTTCCTTACTGTTTCTCTATCAATGTTTTCTTGGTCTGGTATGCTTCTCACAATCAACTGACAATTTTGATGCACAATTTGATGAATTTTTGCAATGTTTTTGTCAGCTCAGCTCATTACTGGCGGCCCTGACCTCTCTTCATCAGTGACACATTCTCTTCCCTAAGAAAAACATTTAATCCATTTGTACACTTTCGTTTCTTCACAGCGTTATCCCCATAAACTTGAACTAACATGTTCCATGATTTCACTTCCACTCTTACCAAGTTAAGCAAGAAATTTAATGTTGGTTCCTTGCTCTAATTCAAGCTCAGATATTCTTGCATAGCACACAAAAATATGCAACAACAATAATGAATGCCACTCAACAGCACCCTGCCACACGTTACCATGAAGACAGCTTTGAAACACTGATACACAACGTTCATGAAACCTTACCGAGCTGTTTGTACAGTGTTGCCAATGTAAGCACATTTTGGCAAGTTCGCGACCTTAATTGTCAGATCACATAGATGCTCTACATTCAGTTTCCCCTCCTTATTTCAACGTACTGCATGAGCAGACAGCCATGGAAGCCCAACTTTGTCATCTAATGGGGTTTGTTGGCTTGGAGAAAGAATGCAAATGAAAAAGAAGCACATGCCATTTGCTGTAATAAACTGTCCTTTGTCTCTGACCCAGGAGTCTCATGTCTTCTGGCAGTCTCCATGAAACAGAAACAAGCTTACTGGTCAGCTTGCAAGCATGGAATAACCCCTGGCACCTGAAAAAATCTCACCTCGAATCCTTCACTTCCCTGTATATAGCCACACATTTTACAATGTGACTTTTCATCATCTCCCATGAGGAGGTGGAGCCCATAGCACCATCCTTTGATCCTATGCTGGCCTTTTGGTTTGCTTTGGTCAACAAACTGTGGTATAAATGATGAGGTGATGATCCTACGCCTAGACTCAAGAGACATTGCAGGATGGTCTCAATCTCTTAGAAACTTGCTTCTGCCATGTGAAGAGCCTGAGATACCCATGCATGAGAGAGAGAGAGAACGAGAGAGAGAGAGAGATTGAGAAAGAATAGCCACGAAACAAAGTTCGTTTGTCCTAGCTGGGACCTTCCTAGGTCATCATGCAGCTAGCCAAACCCCAATCATGTGAAAAAACTGAGCCCAGACAAGCAAAGTTGCCTACCTGACCCACAGCTGATCACATGAGTGACCGCCATCCCCACCCAGAAGACCCAGCCAAACCACTGTTGGCAATAATAAACCCTTATTGTTTTGAAGTGGTTTGTTACTCAGCAATAACTACTGTGCAACATTCATCATCATCACCATCAACTGTGCCTCAGGATTCCAAGGCTTCTGTGAGGAAAGCATAGAAACTAATGCCTTTGAGCATCTACTATATGCCAAACACATGACTTCGTTATGTCATCTTGACCACCTGACAAAATTGAGAGGGTTTTTCTAATTTACAGCTGATGTAACAGAGACTCAGGAAAAAAACAAAAAAACAATGATCACAAAGCCACCCAGAAGAGCCAGAATTCCAGACAACAGGTCTCTGAGCAACCGTCACACCAAGGCTCGAGCTGGGCCCCTGGGTTCAAGAGACTCACGTGCATGATATTCACACTGTTATTGAAAATCTTCAAATAGGGCTTCAGTATGTTAAAGTGGAAGGCAGGTGTGAGCATCCGTCGATGGCCGCTCCACTTGTCACCAGCACTCAACAGGAGCCCATCCCCTAGTAGAGGCAGCCACA
This sequence comes from Hipposideros armiger, assembly GCF_001890085.2. NCBI lineage: Eukaryota > Metazoa > Chordata > Mammalia > Chiroptera > Hipposideridae > Hipposideros > Hipposideros armiger. Next base: position 67,324 of record NW_017731414.1, on the reverse strand, counting down.
GGGAGTATGTAAGGGCAGCGCCTTCCCCTGGCCCCTCAATGGTGTCCCCAAACCCCCTTCACCCGTAGTAACTCACCCAGCCAAGGCTTCAGAAAGCTGTAGACGACACTGTCCTTGGGTGCAATGGAGGCTGAGATGAATGAGGACCATCAGAGGCCATGGAGAGGGAGACAGGAAGAACTTTCAGTGGGCGAGGTGGCTCCCA
>NW_017731414.1:61477-64609 GCF_001890085.2 Hipposideros armiger | reverse complement strand
GGCCCCAGTGGTGCCCAGGACAACAGAAAGGGGACAGAGAGAGTTAGAGGGAGGAGGCGGCTTTGAATGTATAAAGAAAAGAGGAAGATGAATGAGAGAAAGAGGGCAAGAGGGCTGGGTCAAACTCTGTGTGGGTACCTGAGGCGTTGGTGATCGCCCGGACCATGTCAGGGTGGCATAAAATGATGAGAGGCATGATGGGACCCTGCCAGGTCATAAATCCCTGCGGGTAGGTGGTCACCAGCTGAGTTACGTTCCTCAAGCCCTGCTCACTGGGAGCGATCTGTAAGCAAGGCAGAGCTGTCACTCCCCAGGAGGAGCCTCAGCAGAGCCCCCTCCCCCTGCAGCCTCTGCAGTGGGCAGTGGGCAGTGTGTGCAGATGCTGCATGGATGGAGGGAATCTGCTTCTTCCTTCTCCTTCTCTCTTGAGGCAAGAGGGTCCGTGAGAACTGTTCAAGTCACTAAGTTTCACCCCACGGCATACGGAGAAGACATACTCTCTGCACAAAGAGGCCAGTCTTGGCTGGAAGAGATGGACTTTTCTCATCCTTGGAGTGCTTCCAGGCATGGAGTGGGGGGCACATGGGGAGGCCCCATGAGGTTTATGGGCAGCAGGGTGGCCTCCGGACTTGTCCCTGGGTCTTGTCCTAACCATTCCCCATGGCTCTCAGTTCCTTGAATGATGAAGGGCCTGCTGACCCAGGACCTTCCAGTGCCACAACCCCAAGGGACACACGTGACTCTGCATATCAATCAGGAGGGCAGCTCTGACCTGTGAGCCTCTTCTGCTGGCTAGGCTCTGTGTACAGTGCATGCCGTCTATCTATCTATCATCTATCTATCTATCTATCTATCTAGCATCTATCGATCTATCATCTATCTATCTATCTATCTATCTATCTAATATCTATCTATCTAATATCTATCTATCTATCTATCTATCTACCTATCTATCTCTCTTTTATCTGTCTATCTTCTATCTGTCATCCATCTTGAATCCTTTCTGCCAGTCTATCTATCTATCAGTCGAAGAGCATACTTGTCAGTCCATCTATGTCTCCTCAACCTATGGAAACCCCTATCAATCATGCTATTTACAAATGAAGAAACTGAGGCCACATCCCCCCAAAGGGGAAGGAGAGTGGGTCACCTCCCGGTGAGGTGTCCTCTCCAGTCCCCCAGGATGCACCATCCAAGCCTTAAAAATATCTCAAGTGCTCCAGCGAGTTGAACATAGGTTGTATTCACTCTTGAAACCTACTCCCTGCTCCCCAGTGACCCTGAGGTGAGGATTCAAAGCACTTGGTTAGATTGGTCCAAAGAGGGAGAGTAACTCAGCTGAGGTCTGCAGCAAGGGTCACTGGGAGAAAATGAGTGACTAAGGCATTCCCCACGGCCAAGCCCTCAGAGCAGGAAACGGAACTGCTGCAACTTGATCATATTCCTGCTGCCTCCAAGGCTGAACACTCATCCCTTTAGCCTTGACTGAGGGAGGTGACGGCAAGTTCATCACTTAGGTGATCAAACATTTATTAAGTGCCTGCTGTATGCCTGTCCCTAGGCTGAGGACTTCAGATAAATGTATTCCTAGAGCTACCATCAAGTTGGAGAGCCAGATAAGTAACTGGACAAATTAAATGTTTAAATAAGCTGGACTAGATCCAGTCAAAAGTCAAGGTCTGGAGTTTGGGCAGGGAGATAAAGAAGGCTTCTGAAGGGAGATTGGTCAACTTTATCCAGGTTGGGCCACTATCCCACTGAGACATGTTAGGGGAGAAGAGTAGATAAGGGGAAGATGATCAGGAAATAGAGGAGGCAGGGAGCTGTCCCCCAGTGGGTGCGGGTGGGGAGATCATAGCTAATTACTGTGGTGAAACCGCAGCCCAGAGTGAGCAGACACAAGGAAATGGGCCAGACGTAGGGAGCAGAACCTGGACAGCGCCCCTGAGGTGGTCTGAAAGCCAGCTGTGGAGAATGGGNACCCAAGCACAGCCCAGTGCTCTACAAAACACATTTACAGAGACCTTGGACACCTTGTCTGCCCCAGCACTCTCTGACATCTCCTGGGACAACAGACATGGCCCCAACATGTGCTAACATGTCCTGTCATGATACAACATGCATGACACACCTGACATGTCACAACATAATCTGACATAGATGCAAAGACAATCTGACATGACCTCAGTGTGTCCCAAAGGTGGGCCCAGACATGACTTAAATGTGGTCCCATTAATATCACAGATATGGACCAGGTATGACCCAGACATACCCTATTCCCTGCCTTGGACAAGACTCACATAAGTTATGAGACATTTCTTAGAGAGACCCTGGGTCCCAGGTATCAGACAAATCCCAAACACGGCCCAAACATGACCAGCAGGAGAACCAAACTATCTCCAACATAAACCAGAGAGTCCTCAACATGTCTCAAATATCCTTGGCCACAACTGAACCCCAGGCATGACTGAGGCCATCTTTGTTTGATCCCAGGTGTGAACATATACCAGCTGTAACTAGGACACAGGCAGAAACATAAATGTGAACGGGCATGGCCATTCAGAAGATGTCACACAGACACACCCTAGGAATAAGCAAACATGACGGGAGGTAGGTCAGGTGGGGGTCCAGATGAGACGGAGGCAGCCCCTCTTGTCAGCACCTGGGTCAAACCCCCGAGCTGGAGGCAGCACAGAAACCTGAGCAACAGGGGAGCTATGGCCAGGGGGATTTCTACCTGGAGCAAAGAGCACAGGTTTGATGCAGGTGGGGTGGAAGACACGAATGGCTGCATGTCAGGGCCCACCCACCAGCAGCACACATCCCCATAGGTGCTTGCCAGGCCCTGTGTGTACAGGACACCTTCCTCTGAGTTCTGGATCTGGAGAGGAACAAAGAGGACCCAATTCATACTCTTATAGGTATCCAAAGAGAAGCACCTCCAGGACAGAGACCCAGACCTGAGCCCCATGAAATTATCCAGCAGGTCATCCTCCTCCTGGGGTCCCTGCCCACACCCTTGGTACACAACAATGAGGGTCTTTCCTCATTAGAATCCTGAACACCACATTCACCTGACTTCTCTTCCATCTCCATTTTCCAGATAAGGAAACGGAGGCTCTAAACAATGAA
>NW_017731414.1:46995-55319 GCF_001890085.2 Hipposideros armiger | reverse complement strand
ACCCCACCTGGGATCCCCTTTTCACTCTTAGGGATCCTAGTTGTAGTTCCTTCTGTCACCTTTACCAGTTCCCCTCCTTATTATTCTTAGGTTACTTCTATCTGGACCATGCCTCTTTAACCTTCTGCTTAAATTGGTCTCTTCCAGAATTGAGTCCAGTAAATCGCAGATGGCACTCATGCAAGGCTTCCAGCCCATCCCTGCAGATGGCCCTAAAGCAGCCTTCAGCCCCACAGATCAGAGCTCCAACTCCCAGTCTGTAGCCCCCAACTAAACCCAGTTTCTAAACAGAGCCGCCTGGATTTTCCAGGGCCTGGGCCGTCCACCATTTTTAACCTGCAAACTTGTAGGTAGAGTCAACTCTATGCCCCTGCCCAGCTCTGAACCAGTTATAGAAGACGGACCCTCCTCCCAATTTCCAAAGATTTTTCATTGCCAATCAGAGAGGGGAGAATAATAAGACAGGGGCATTGTAATGGTGGCACTAAATCTTCTATTTTGAGATTTGAATCTCTGGTATAACTCGAATTAACAAGCATAGTTTAGCTTGGGACTTTTCGAAAGCTTTCTTTTCTTTGCCTCATTTTCACCAAACCTTAAAGACTCTGTTTACAATACATTCAATATACATGCAAGTTTCAATGGTTCTGTTTACTTGGCCCAGTTCTGGCCCTGTGACTTGGGAGAGGTTTTGCATCTTTATGGAATCCACTTCTGGCTCCAACTTAAATCAACATAACATATGCAAAGCTTTCAATAAACAGTTTAACCACACCTTCCCCCCATCCCAAGGAACAAAGCCGAACATAATAGAAGATTCCAATACAGGCTGGAGCAATTTACATCCTGGTTAGAAAATAGAAAACTTCAGGTGAAACAAACACTCCAGGCAGTAGTTTCCAGCAGACTCTGCCCAGCTGACCCTTCTCTTACTGTAATAAACCTTCCTTCTGTATTTCTACCTGACTCGTGAATCCTTTCACAACCCACGAGTGAGCAGCCACAACACTAACTCTGCCACTTGCTGGCTGCTTGACTTTGGGCAAGTCACTTGCCCTCTCTGAGGCTCATGTCCTCCTCTGTTAAATGGAGAGGTGGATGTATACCTCTCAGGTAATTCATGCCTTAACAACAAACTACTTGGGAATCTATTCTGTACCAGGTACACTGCTAGAACCTGGGACCCAAGAAGAACAAGATAGATGAGGTCTCTGGATTACTGTGCTCATGTCTGATGTGGGAAGAAAACAAGAAAGAAGACCAAGTCAGATGGGGGTGGTAATGAAGGATATTAAGAGTGAGTCTTGGACGGTCTGAGACATCACCGCCAAGCTGGGAACCGGGGAGATGGCCGAGACTGACCCCAAGACCATGCAGGATCTCACCTCGGTGGTGCAGACGCTCCTGCAACAGATGCAAGATAAATTTCAGACCATGTCCGATCAGATCATCGGGAGAATTGATGACATGAGCAGTCGCATTGATGACCTGGAGAAAAACATTGCAGACCTCATGACGCAGGCTGGGGTGGAAGAACTGGAAGGTGAAAACAAGATACCTGCTACACAAAAGAGTTGAAGGTTGCTAATTTACACTGAAATCTGGAACATTGTTTTTACAAGCCAAGAGAAGACCGAGTGGCTTTTTGCAACTAACTACTATGTGTAGACAGGTTTTATATTATAAAGTGTGCGTTATTCTTATCACATACTATATAGTTAGTTTATTGAGTGATTTCCCCCCGTTTCTTGAACATGGTAACTTCACATCTTGGACCTTGGTCAGTTGTGCTATTAAATATTAAACACTAAAACTTTGGCGGTTCCTGCAAAAAAAAAAAAAGAGTGAGTCTTATTCGAAAGTGACTGAGGGGGCTGTTTTGGATGGGGCAATCAGGGAGGGCCTCCTAGGGGAGGTGACCTTTGAATAGAAACCTGAATGACATGGAAGAGTGGGCAGTGAATAAAGCTCACCCCCCTCTCCCAGCCCCAAAGCCCGGCCAGGACTGTAAAGACCCAGCACAGGGTGGAGCAATGAAATAGCCTAAAAAGTATGTCACTCTGCTTCCTTCCTGAAATGTGCCAAGATAAACAGATAAACAGAGATAGTAAGGCTTTTCACTTACTCATCGCTTGAAGGAAACTCACAGGTGGTGGCGAAATCTAGCCCACACTCAAGCCAGAAGCAGCTGCTACATGTCACTTACCATAATAAAGTTCCCAGTAAACTGAAGGCACATTTTCCNTCAGGTCTTCTGGGGAAGCACCTCCAGTGACGCACTAGGATGTCAGTCAGTAAGTGGATATACCTGGGGACGGCCGTGGGCTGAGTCCACGACCTACAATTTTAGTAGTGCATGGGACAGCCTCACAGCTATCAGTCAGTCAGATTCTGTCGTTCACTCCCTCTCAGGTACACAGTGAAGCACCGGTTATGTCCGTAAACCAGAGTTGAAGGATCTTTTTGTTCAGGGACTTAGAATGGAGGGACGGGGTCAGGGGAGGGAGGCGCCTAGCTATTATGAACCACCCGCCCCGCAGTCATGGGAGGTATCCCCTCTATTCCCCAAGACTCTCCTCTCAGCTGTCTTCTTAAGAATTCGACAAAATTCGGCCTCTCTCTAATCTCTAACAATATTTTTCTGTTACGTTGCCTAGCCACAATATACCGTATTTTGCCACGTATTAATGCACACCCATGATTTTGGCCTAAACTTTCAGGGAAAAAAATATTTCGTTTCAAGTTTTTAATTCACAATTTTGTTTGTTTACATTTAGGTACTTGTTTTTGTATTATAAAGGAATTTTAGCATTTATTTTAATTTTTTATTTAATTAAAGTTTATCGGGGTGACAACTGTTAGTAAAGTTACATAGATTTCAGGTGTACAGTTCTGTAGTACATCATCTATATATCACATTGTGTGTTCACAACCCAGAGTCAGTTCTCTTTTCATTACCATATATTTGAAGCATTAATTTATTTATGTTTTTAAATTATTTTTTATTATGAAATACACATTTTTTAGAATTAGTTTCAGCTGTACAACACAGTGCAGTAGTTATACTTTTTACCCCTCGAAGTGACTACACCCCTCCCCCAATCCGTCTCCCCATTTCCCCCCAATATCATAAATATCTATGACAAATCCCTTGACTCCACTCCCACACTATACTCCACATCCCATGACTATATATGTATATTATATATATGTAATATATATATATATATACACTTATAGTTGACATACAATATTATACAGTATGTACCCCTATGTTTATTGCATCACTATTCACAATAGCCAAGACTTGGAAACAACCGCAATGCCCATTGGATTAAGAAACTGTGGTACATTTATACAATGGAGTATTACTCCGCTATAAAGAAGAATGAAATCATAACATTTGGGATGATATGGATGGACTTAGAGACTATTATGTTAAGTGAAAAGTCAGTCAGAGAAAGACAAATACCATATGATTTCACTTATATGTGGAATCTAAAATAGTGAAAGAACGAGAAAGTAAACAGAAGTGGTCTCAGAGATAGAGGAACAACTGAAGCATTTATTTTTTAACATATTATGGTACAAGAAAATTTTATGTAACAAATAATTACAAAACACAAGAACAGATACAAGCTACAAGAAATTTTATGTACCAGTAACAAATGTATGATATTTATGCATCATAGAAGGCCAAGAACTCTGCATCGTTGCAAGTTTGTGATAATTTCAATGAAACCAATTATCATATTCTAGGGGGTTTTTTGCATACAGATAGCATTATTGATTTCTAGAGTTACACTTTTAACTCATAAGCATAAATTTAAAAATTAAAACATTTATATAGATATGGAATTAGTTCTACCCATGTGTAATGCACATCCTTATTTTTCCCTCACAAAATTGGGCAAAAAAAAATGCTCATTAAACATGGCAAACTACGGTAAGCTAGATGATCAGGAGGTCTGTCCGGCCAACAGAACTCTTCACTTTAACACCATGCAACGAGACCTCTTCTGCCAGCAGCTACAGAAATGGTCTGAGGCCCCCTATATCCAAGCCTTAATGGCCCTAAGTGAAGACCTGGACCTCCGGAAACAATGCCACATGTGCTTGGCTAGATTTCCTCAGTCGACCTCCCCGACCTCCTTGATGATCTTCTCCTATCCCGCGTTCCCCCACAGCCAAGACCGTCTCTGCACTCTCCTCCTCCCCAGGCTGAGGCAATCCCTCTGATTCTTCCACCCCATCACTTTCCTTGTCTCCTGCATCCCCCCACCCCCTTACTCCACTGCTCCTGGTCTAAGTCCTGCAGGGGCCACCTGTAGTGGGATTCCGCATAAGGGAGATGGCCTTTGGACAGGAATCTGCCATCTTCCCTGGGTACTGACATTCTGAATAAGCCTACTTTCAAAATAAATTCATGTTATCTCTGTTGCAAAATTTGCCAAGAAAGTAGCTTGGATAATTGACTTTGGGATGTCATGGGGTTAAGAACTAATAAGAAGTAACTAAAATGAGGTTTTAAATGAAACTTTTCAGTAATAATTATATAATGTGGATGCTTGGGTATAGTTTCCTAGCATCTCTTAGTAACTTAAAATTTTAGTTTTTCTAAGTTGTGTTAAATGATAAAAATTATTGAATAGGTATTTCAAAACAATGAAATGCTGAAATGTTAATTATTAGATAGGCTTGTGAAAAACCTTGAGAAAATTTTACATATAATTAAGTTAAATATGATCAATTAAATAAATTTGAATATCCAAAGTAAGCTAGTAGAATTGAGTTTTCTCTCTCTGCTAAGTAGGACACATTTCTGCTATTGATATTATAAAAAAGTTTTCTACCTAAAAAGCAAAGATTATATGTGTCATCAGAATAATTTCTATGTTTTATATTATCCTCATCAGGTCCTGGTTACTAAAGAAAACTAAATCTCGACAATAGTAAGAATTAAGTTTTGCTAATAATTAGGTAAGCTACTGTATTCTAAGACTACTGGGGTTCATGTGCTCTTCTCATGTCAGATATAAGCCAGCAGAAAGCATGATTTAACGGTTTTTACCAAAAACCTAGATAAGTTTAGGGTAAATTCATTCAGCTGGCCTAATCTTTTTCCTAATCTAACAGGATATTATAGTAATTCTGACCCATTGTTGCATCTTAATGAAAAGGCACAGATTCTAGAGAAGGCCAGGAAATGTGTTTAAATGTCTTTAACAGGGGCCTGCTGAGTGGCACATTTGTTAGGAGTTGGCTTGGGATGCCAGCTCTGAGCAGCAGGGCCCTGGTTCGGATCCCACATGAGAGCCAGTGACACTGCACCCTCTACAGCTAAGATGGTGAACAACAGCTCGACCTGGAACTGGACTGCAGTGGGGCTGGCCGCCAGCTGGTGTGCACTTTCATGAGCTGCCATGAGCTGCTGTGAGTGGCCATCCAATGGTTGGCAAGCGACTGCCTTACCCGGGAAGAACGCAATGATGCCACCAACATGTGCCAGTGAAGCAATGTCCTCTACAACTAGACTGAAGAACAAAAGGACAGCAACTTGTCTGTTCCCCTTCCCCAATTCCCCAATAAAAATCTTTAAAAAAAATAAATAGAAAAATAAAAAAGTAAATGTCTTTAACAATCAATACAGAGAAGACAAGAAAAGAAAGGAACAGTGAGATGAAGGAGGGCAGAGACGGGCCAGACTTTTTGCTGCAAATAATAAAGAGGCCAAAGCCACTTCAGGGGCACCCCGGCAACCCCGGAAGAGGAACATCAGGTAAAGGAGCCTGCTTCGGATGTGGAAGCCCAGACCACTGGAGTAAGGAATATCCTAACCTCCAAAGCAGCTGTGCCCCTGTGCAAACTAAAAAGAGCACTGAAAGAGGGATTGTCCCCTGCTCTGAAGGGAGCAGGGACCAACTCCCTCCCCACAAATGGCTGTAATTGACTGATGGGCCTAAAGTCCCCAGAGGTTCCCAAGCTCTTCTCATCACAGGGGCAAAACTGCAGGTGAACATTGACATGGCAGGTGAGCCTGTTAACTTCCTAATTGATATGGGAGCCATTTATTCTATCTCAACCACTCACTCTGGGCCTATTTCCTCTGAAACCTGCTCAGTTGTAAAGATAAATACAGCCCCTTGAAAAGGCCTCTGGGAAAGCTTGGTCAGGAGACCTCTAAGCCCTGGCTCTAGTACTGCTCATTGCTTTAGATTCTGACCTCAATTCTGTTATTTCCTATATTATTTATTTGGGAAAGTTTCAGCAGGCACTCAGGAAATATAGGGACTGGAAACTCCCCCAGGCCAATCTCTCTATACATTGTAGCCCCAGAAAGCCAGGGGACCAAGTATTGTTAGAAGCCTAGAGGGGAGGGGGTCCCTGACAGACCAGTTAACTCTAAATTGAAGGGATTTATACAGTCCTCCTGAGCACCCCAAGTGCTGTTGAGTTACAGAAAGTCAGCAGCTGGGTCCCCTTCCCTCCAATGAAACCTGTTTCATTTAAGTCTCCGCAGGACTCCCCCAGCAGGAAGACTGTCACTTCTGTTCCTGTGAACCAATTGAAGTCCTTAAGCTCCTCTTCAAACAAGTCAATCTCTCAGGACTGNGGCTCCCCCAATTCCTGGATCAGCTGATAAAAGGGGAAAGGGTGCCTCAGGTGGAGACTTTGCTCTGAGCCTGAGGAGGCTTGAGCATCTTCAATGGTGGAAGTTCTCAGCTTTCAAATCCCACAAGCCTGGCTTATGAAATGTCCTCTAAGCAGTATAGAGGGAAAGTGAAGGCTGGTGTTTGTCCAGAGGCCCTTTTACCTCCACCCAGAGCCAGACAGTGGGCAAGCGTGTGTCAGACCAGCGGTGGCAGTCTCTATGTGAGTGGTCAGCCTTAGGCACAACCTGTCACCACTCTGAGCCTCAGTTTTCACACCTGCAAAATGGGCCTGCTAAAACCTGCTGCAAGCATGCTATCAGGCGTAGGCAGAAAGAGTGGGGAAAGTATATTCCAAAGTGATACGTGAAGGAAATCTTGCGTTTTGTGACAACATGGATGGATGGGTCGGTGGATGGATGGATGGATGGACGATGGACCTTAAGGGCACTGTGCTAAGTGAAATAAGTCAGACAGAGAAAGACAAATATTGTATGATTTCACTTATATATGGAAACTAAACAAATAAAACTGAACTCTTAGATACAGAGAACTGATTGGTGGTCGCCAGCGGTGAAGGGTAAAGAGAAATGGGTAAAGGAATCAAAAGGTACAAACTTCCAGTTATAAAATAAGTCCTGGGGATGTAATGTACAGCATGGTAACTATAGTGAATAATACTGTATTGTATATTTGAAAGTTTCTCAGACAGTAAATCTTAAAAGTTCTCATCACAAGAAAAAAATTCTGTAACTGTGTGTGGTGTCAGAAGTTAACTAGACTTATGGCTGTGATCATTTCACAATATATACAAATACCGAATCATTATGTGGTACACCTGAAACTAATACAGTTTTATGTCAATATCGCAATAAAAGAAGTGACCTGGGAGTAATGGTCTCAACTACATATAAAACTTAGGAATGTGGGTGGGTCTTTGTGTACACATGTTTGTGTATACACTGAAAAAGTTACAGAAAATTCACACATCACAGTGGAATTGGAAGAATTGGAGTTTTTACCCTTTTAAATTGTTGCATGTCCTTAATGCTCTTTTTCTCCACACTGGTCTGCTATAACTTTTACCACTGAAACACAATTTTTAAAAGAAATAATGATTTGGCACAGCAAGGGGCACAGAGTTGGCCCGCAAAACAGGTGAGCACTTTCCTGTTTTGTGTCACCATGAAGACATAGCTCCCAGGAGTCAGCTGGGATCTCTTCAGAGCAAGCACGCAGACATCTGATGGCTGGATTTTCAACTTTACTTTCTGGCCACTGGAAAGGAACAAGCTCTGGATTCAGCAGAACCAAGTTAAAATCCTAACTGATAAGACGGGGGATTGTAATAGTAATAGGGAGGATTGCACTAAATCTTCTATTTGGAGATTTGATTCTCTTGTATAACTCAAATTAACAAGTGTAATTTGATTGGGACTTTTTGAAAGCTTTCTTTTCTTAGCCTCATTTTCACCAAACCTTAAAGACTCTGTTTACAATACATTCACTATACATACAAGTTTCAATGGTTCTGTTTACTTGGCCCCAGTGCTGGTCCTGTGACTTGGGAGAGGTTTTGCATCTTTATGGGATCCACTCCTGGCTCCAACTTAAATCAACATAACATATGCAAAGCTTTCAATAACCAGTCTAACCACACCTCCCCCCACCCCA
>NW_017731414.1:40419-41995 GCF_001890085.2 Hipposideros armiger | reverse complement strand
AATTAATGGAGACCAGACCTCTCAGAGCCTGTTGTCCTGGAACCGTCCAGCAGAGGGAGCTCCGACACGATTAGGAGAGGAAGGAGGCCCTCACAGCAGCCAGTGACAGCACAGGCCCAGATGTGTCTTAAGAATCACAAACGCAGGTGCAGCCAAATCCTGAGGCATCAAGGTCGATGCCTCCCCTCCTCCCTCATTCATCCCCCTTCCAAGCCTGTTTATCCTGGGCGAGAAGACATTCGACACCCCCAGTTTAGTTCACTCTTTGAAGGGGTTTGCTGTTTAGTGGAGGAAAGAAATATGCATTAGCCGCAGGGAAAGTGGAGGGTCAAGGGAAGAATATTTTAAGATACAGGAAATGAAAGCATTATTTGTATCCCAATGAGCATGATCCGATGGAGTTCAGGATACATGGTCAATATACAAAACCCAATTCTATTTCTATATTCCAGGGGTCAGTTAACTATGGTCCATAGGCCAAATCTATCCTGTGGTCTCTTTTTGTATGGTCTGTAAGCAAATAATTGTTTTATATTTTAAAAGAATTGTAAAAGAAGGAGAGGAAGAGAAACCTGATGGGGTGTGCAAGGTCTACAATATTTGCTACATGGGTCTTCAGAAAAAGTATGCCAATCCTGAATATATACTAGCACTTAAAAATTGGACATGTTTTAAAGTACTATTTTAAGAAGTAGTAGACGCAAGAAAAAGTGAAATTCTCAGGCATAAATCTAACAAAATATGTGCAGGATCTTTATGATGAAAACTTCAAGACACTGAAAAGCAAAATCAGAAGACCCAAATTAATGGAAAGACATACAATGTTCATGGACTGGAAGACTGAACATTGTTCAAGTGTTAAGCCTCCTCAAATTGATCTATAGATTTGAAGAAATTACAATCACAATCCAAAGAGGACATTGTCTGGAAATAGATAAACTAATTATAAAATTTATATGAAAATGCGAATGACTTAGAATAGCCAAAAACATTTATTTTGAAAAGGAAAAATGTGCTTGAAGGATTCACATGACCCCTTTTAAGATATGCTATAAAACTACAGTAATCACGACAGTGTGGTATTGGCCAAAGATTAAACACATAAATGAATGGAACAGAAGAGTCCTGAAGTAAACCTACCCAAATTTGGTCAACTGATTTTTTTTTAATATTCAAGGTAAGTCAATGCAAAAAGGATAGTCTTTTCCATCAATGGTATTGGAACAATTGAACAACTCCATGCCACAAAAGAAGTAAACTCATAACTCTCACCTGATACAAAGTTGAACTTAATATAGATCCTAGAACTAAATGATGTAATATCTAAAATTAAAACTTGTAGAAGAAAAAATAGGAGAGAATCTTAGTGATTTGGGGGTAGGCAAGGAGTTCTTATATAACACAATAAGCAGAATCCATAAAAAGAAAATATTGATAAATTGTGCTGTATGCGCTTTAAAAAAATTTACTCTGTGAAAGAAATTTAAGAGGATGTAAAGACAAGACACAGACTAGGGAAAAAGACTTGTAAATCACACATCTGACAAAGAACTTGTATGTAAAAAATATAAAGAAC
>NW_017731414.1:35573-40049 GCF_001890085.2 Hipposideros armiger | reverse complement strand
AGAATGTTACTTAGCAATAAAAAGAAACAAAGTGTTGAGACACACAATCTGGATGAATCTCAAATGCACTGTGTTAAGTGAAAGAAGACAGACTATAGGGATGAAGAACACATCAGTGGTTGCCAGGAGTTGAGGGTGACTACAGTAGTGGTGGTTGCATGACTCTAAGCACTTGTCAAAACTCAGAATTGTACATCCAATAGAGCAATTTTACTTTTTATAAATTTTGTAAATTTATACAGGATTTTAAGATGAGGCAGAGGGTAACTAAGCACATATATTATTTGCATAAATATACTATGGAACAATATACAAAAAGCAAAGGTATTTACCTAAAGAAGAAGCTGGCACACAAAGGACATATAGAGGATCAATATTTTTCACTGTGCATTTTACTTTTTTCATGAGTCATTGTATGCCCTGTCAAAACTATGACATTTAAAAATGCAGGCACCACCTGTCTGTCTCATCCAGTGAGCCTCGAGTGGTTCCCCAGGTGATCTGATGTGCCTAGGGCTGAGACACACCTTGAAAACCATATCCTTTGTAGGTTAACAGGTATCTCTGAAGCCAAGCTGACGAAATTCACCCAACTCCACCACTCACCAACTGAGTGACCCTGAGCGAGCGAGTTAATCTCTTGGTGTGAAAGTGTTTACCTGCTGGATCCGAAGTGTCACCTTCCCCTTCTCAGTGGTCTACTTCTGTGAATAGGACCAAAATCTCTGTATCTGCGATGTTGCCAGGCCATACATGTTCTATGAAAGGTGTTTAACCACACTCATATCTTACATAAATGTATGTGTATCTATTGCTATAAAAATAAGATTTCTACACCGAATGCTATTTCATTAAGAGTAACTCAATGTATAATTGATAGCGATATCTCCAGCCATCAATGTGCATGAAGAGAATTCTTGCAAAGTCAGGCAAACTTTTAAATTATTTCCTAACATAATGTCATTAAAAAAATGTATAGTGGTGTTGGGAGCCATGCAGGCTGGCTTTACTGAAGCATAACTTGATTTGCTTCTAGTTTTGCTCCTTTCTGCACCTGGAGGGTGCGTACTTAACCTTGAGGTATGTGGTGAGAATGGCCAGTTCCTTGGAAGACACAATAAGGTAGAGGGCTATCTGGGTTGATGGAAGAAAATGTCCTGGGAAACTGACTCTCTAAGTTTTCCACTGACCTTCACGTTTCTAGTAGATAGCTAATGATGTACTTTTGAATGAGGTAATGCATATTTATCCCTTCTGTTTTGCACGTACTCGAGATGTATATAATGGTGAGGGGAAATAAACTCAGGGCTGGTTGCTAAGAATGCTTCCAGTCCTCCCGGACCTCCTTTGTCCCCTTGTTTCCTTTTAAACCTCGCCACCCACTTCAGGTACTGTTCTCTGGAACGCCGAGGCAGGACCCTGGAAGATTTGGCGCCGGAGCAGGGACCTGAATACTGGGGATCAGGTGGAAGGTCACCATGGAGAAAAGCGTGTACACGTGTAAGTGGTGAGTGGTGAGAAAAGACTGGGAGAGATAGTTAAAGATGGGTGCAGGAAATAGTAAGCAGGTGTACCCCCATATTCTTCTGAACCTCCTCAAGGCCAGGGGAGCGAAGGTAGGAAAGCCCCAATTAGAAAGGTTTTTAGATTTTATAGAGAAAATTTGTCTCTGGTTCCCAGAAGAGGGAACCGCAAGCTTAAAAACATGGAAAGAGGTGCGGGTCCAATTACAAAATTATTATGATGCCCAAGGACCTTCTAAGGTGCCGGTGGACACTTTTTCCTTGTGGACTCTTATTAGGGACAGTATCGATCCTCGGCATGAGGGGCTCCGTCGCGAATGCTAGGAGTCGAAAATAAATTATTTAAAAAATGCAGCCGCGGAGCCAGAGAATACTAAAAGTATAACTCCCTCCGCTCCTCCCCAAGATTTCTCTAACTCTCAGTAACTTTCAAGGTCTTACAGATAGCCTTAAATGTAAACAGCCTCCGCTTAAGGCTGAGGTAACTAAAGAAAAAAAAAAAGAGGCACTTTTAAACCCAAACGGCAGCCCCACCCCACTCCTTATTGCAGCCTCTTAAAGTTATAAGGACACGCATAAGATCTTAAATCCTCTCTACAATTGTTAATTCTGTTTATATATTTATTCTCTGAAGTCTATACTTGTCTATTTAACTAAGGCTATTTTCTTAGTTTTACCAAGTTGTATAAAATAATAAAAGTTATTAAATATTTTAATAGGTATTTCAAAATACCAAAATACCAAAATATCAATTATTAAATAAGTCTAAATTTGTCTATTTCTGGCTTCTTATCACAGAGACATTAAGAGGTAAATTGAGATCTATTAATATATCATATATTACATTGCAAAAGCCTATACTTTTCAAGGTTATAAGAAATATTCCTACCAGACAAAGTTTCAACAAAAGAGGGGATAAAAAATTTTAAGACCACTCAATATCTTAATCTTAGATGTTTTTAAATATAAGGTTAAATATAAAAATAAGGTCAAATATACTAGCTTTTAGATATTTTTAATGATAGGGTTAAGTTTAATTAATATTAGGTAATGTTAAGTATACAGTGGTCAATTTTAAGGTTCATGAACTTTGTTTGGCTATAGGTATTCCTTGGGTGCCAAGGATACCAACCTTAACTAAATCCATTTTTCAAATTTTCACAGTTTTTAAGTTCTTTACAACGTCTTTATAATGGACAATTTTATCTAACAAGGACTGGATTCGGTCCTTGTGTGGGGGAAGGAATGTTTATGTTTCTTCCTAGGAACGCAGGACAAAGGAAAAAAGCACATACTCACAACAGGACACAAACACTCCAATTTGAATTCCAGATCATTTGGTCCGGCCTGGTGACTCCCAGGTCGGATGGAATGTTCACCTTAATTTGTTAGGTGATTGGTCTGGAGGAGAGAAGATAAATCTACCTGTTCCTCAATCACATTCGCCTTGTGGTAGGAAGCTGGGACTTGACACCGAAGCTGTCCCATGGAGAGACTGTCATGGAAACAGCCCCGTCCGATATGACAGCCCTGGGACAGGTGGATATATCATTGACTGGTCGCAAAGTAATCGAACAAGTTGGGCCCGAGGGCTGGCCTCTGGTCTATAGAGCTCTGATACGCAGTATCAACAAAACTCACTTTGGAGACTTGCAGGGGCAATGGGTGAAATTATCCACATGGTTGAGTTCTGTAAATCAGGTACTCCCTGCAATCATGTAAGTGTCAGAAAAAATGGGACTAGAGACTGGACTACGTCTGTTAAAACTGTTAATGTATCTGCTTGTGTTCCATCCCCTTATGTACTTTTGATTGGGAATGTTATTATCCACCCAGAGGGAAATAGGTTTAATGTATCTTGTAATTGTACTTGAACTAATTGTGTCTCTTGGGTACCGCTTGGAACCCGTGTTACGGTACTTAATCAACCGCCTTTTGTTATGCTTCCTGTCAATGTTTCTGGACCATGGTATGCTGAAAGAAGTTTGCAGGTCTTTAAAGAAATTGAATATGCTTTAAGTAGACCAAAAAGTTTTATAGGGCTTTTGATTGCTGGAATAATGACTTTAGTGACTATTATTGCAACTGCTGCTGCTGCTGCTGTAGCTCTTTCGCAAACTGTTCAAAATGCACATTATGTTAATAACCTTTCTAAGAATGTTACCTTGGCTCTGGGAACTCAAGAGAATATAGATGAGAAGTTAGAACAAAAAGTGAATGCTTTATATGACATGGTTCAATATTTGGAAGATAAAATTCAAAGTATAAAGGTCAGATCTCATTTGGTATGCCATTCAGAATATCATTGGATATGTGTTACCCCTAAGATATACTATAATAGTCAACATGAATGGAATAGAGTTCGTCTGCATCTTCAGGGAATTTGGCATAATGCTAATGTATCTTGGGACATGCTTCGGCTTCGTGATGAGATTAGAAATATGAGAGAAGCTGAACCCTTAAAATTTGATGCAGCTCAAGCTGACTCTAAGTTTGCTGAAATAATAAGGAACTCTTTGCCCTCTTTGCCAAATATTACCCATTCTGTTATAGCGTTTCTTGCATTGGGCCTCTGTGTCTGTTTGGTTCTGTGCCTACTCCCCATCCTCATTAAATGTTTCATTAATAGGATGTTGAAAATTCAAGCCGATGTCCATGAGATTAAGCTTAGGGCGATGCCTTAAGACTGGCCGCTTGTTTATTCGCTCCACTCTCCCCAAACTTAGCGAAGGCAGGACAGTCAAAGACGGGTAAGATTTCCCTGGGTATGACCAACCTAAGACAGGGTTTGATCGTGAGATGATCAAATGCCAATGACGGGTAAGGTTATCACTTACAAGGGAAATGCCTAAGACAGGCACTGTCTTTCGCTGCCACCTGGGGTCACAGGTGTGCATTAAAAAATAAAAAAGAGGGAGATGTTGGGAGCCATTCAGGCTGGCTTTACTGAAGC
>NW_017731414.1:29991-33068 GCF_001890085.2 Hipposideros armiger | reverse complement strand
CTGGGTCCCGCTGAGAAGGGAATGAAAGCCAGAGGTGACCTCTTCTTGATGTTCTCTGGATCGAAGCGAAAGGGGTCATAGATCTGGGGGCGAGAAGCCAAGAAAGGGCTGCTGGGTGGGGTCTCCCAGGACAGCCCCCTTGGGCAGGCAGAAGTGTGTGTGTGTGTGTGTGTGTGTGTGTGTGTAGGGGGTGTCAGAACCCTGCGCCCTCCCCTAGGTCCCCCAAGGGGAGTGGACAAGGATAAAGGGAGGAGGAAGTGGCACCTCAGGGTCTGGCCACACCAGTGGGTTGTGGTGGGTTCCAAAAACACTGATAAGGATGGTAACACCTGTGGAAGAGGAGGGGCCAGTCAGGAACAGGTCCCGCTGCCTGACGGGCCCCTCTTCCTGTCTGATGACTCCCCCCCCCTCCGTCATTGCCAGCACCTTTGGGGATGACCCGGCCATCAGGAAGCGTAATGTCCTCGGTACAGCATCGGGAAACCATTGTCATTGGCGGGTACAAGCGCAGACTCTCCTTGATACACATGGTCAGGAAGGGCAGCTGGGCCAGTTCGTCCCTAAAAAATCCCCCCAACAGTTATGGAGAGCAAAAACAGAGGCATCCCCTTGCCAGCCCTCCTGCTGCCCCATGAGATCCTCTCTATATATAGCAAAATAAATTCCAGGTGGATCAAACATCTCCAAACTCATTAAGTTGTATACAGTAAATATGTACAGCTTTTTGTATGTCAGTCATACCTCAATGAAGTGGTTGAAAAGAAAACAGAAAAGAGAAGCAGTGTTGCAGAAGTGCCAGAAAAAAAATTTAGCCAGGTATTTTTAGAAGATTTTCTGAGCAAAAACAATACACAAAAGCCCACCATAAAGAAAAAATAAACATGTGGGACTACATCAAACTGAAATGTTTTTTCACACAAAGGAAACCATCAGTAAAACAAAAAAGGAATCCTACTAAGTGGGAGAAGATATTTGCCAGTGATACATCTGATAAGGAGTTAATATCCAACATTTATATTTAAAAAACTCATACAACTCAATACCAGCAAATCAAGCGACCCTATTAAAAAATGGTCAGAGGACATGAAGAGACATTGCTCTAAAGAGGACATACAGATGGCCAACAGACACATGAAAAAGTGCTCAACAACACTAATCATTAGAGAAATGCAAATAGCAACCACAAAGACATACCACTTCACTCCAGTCAGAATGGCCGTCATCAATAAATCAACAAATATCAAGTGTTGGTGAGAATGTGGAGAAAAGGGAACCCTGGTGCACTGTTGGTGGGATTGAAGATTGGTGCAGTCACTATGGAAAACAGTATAGAAGTACCTCCAAAAATTGAAAATGAAACTACCTCATGACTCAGAATTCCGCACCTGAGTGCCTATAAATAGAAATCCAAAACACTAATTTCAAAAATATATGCACCCCTATATTCACAATAGCCAAGATATGGAAACAACTGAAATGCCCATCGATAGAAACTGTGGTACACTTATACAATGGAGCATTACTCGGCTATATAAAAGAATGAAATCTTACCATTTGCAACAACATGGATGAACCTTGGGGATATTATGCTAAGTGAAATAAGTCAGACTGAGAAACAAACACCGTATGTTCTCACTTATATGTGGAANGTACTTTTGAATGAGGTAATGCATATTTGTCCCTTCTGTTTTGCACGTACTCGAGATGTATATAATGATGAGGGGAAATAAACTCGGGGCTGGTTGCTAAGAATGCTTCCAGTCCTCCCGGACCTCCTTTGTCTGCTTGTTTCCTTTTAAACCTCACCCCCCACTTCAGGTACTGTTCTCTGGAATGCCAAGGCAGGACCCCGGCAGAGTGGCTTGAATACTTAACACTTAAGGATTTTATAGACCCCAAAATGACGTTTCTGTATCATGGAAAGGTGACTTAATAGCATGAAAAGATGTTCACAATGTATTGTATGAAAACCCCAGGTTAATAAACATATGTATGATAAAATAGCTTTTTTGTTTGAGGGAAAATGCACATAACATAAAAGGTACCATTTTAACATGTACAACTTAGTACATTCACAATGTGGTACAAACACCACCTCTATCTAGTTCCAAGACATTTCCATCACCCAAAAAGGAAAGCCCATCCCCATTAGCAGTCACTCCCCATCTCCCTCCCCCAGCCCCTGACAACCACCAGTCTGCTCTCAGTCTCTGTGGATTTGCCTGTTATGAACATTTCATATAAATGGAATCATACAGTATGTGACCTTGTTGTCTGGCTTCTTTGACTTGGATGAGGCAGAAAAGGGTTAATAAAAGTGAGCCTGAAGGAGGACTGCCCAGGCCTGCAACCCCTCTCCAGATATTGCCCAGGCTCACCCCTAGAAATAAGTCAAGATGTCCAAACACTCCTAAAAGGAGGGATAAGACCCAACTGGTATTAACTGGATTCTCACACATGAGCAAACTGTTTCAATCAATCTGTTTGTTAGCTTAACTCTAGCCTCATTATAATACAACCAAAATAAAATGAACATTAAGGTTTGCCTCCCGCTTCCCCCCCCCCCGGGGGTTTTTCTGTATGCATTCTGGGTAAGAGCATGTGCAGAAATAAACTAGTTATATAACCAATATATGTCAATCAAATGACCTCACCCTACATGTCACATGTCCTGCTGTAAGGAAATTTACCTACCCTTTCCTATATAAGACAAAGCAAAGCTAAAGTTAGGTGCAGTTGTCTGCCCCCGCAACTTCTATGCCGGTATCTTTCTTCTTGAATAAACTTACTTCCTTGCGCTCCTCATTTCAGGCTGAGTCTGTGAATTTCCTCACCTTGAGCAAACGACCAGGGGTTAATTCCAATGACACAAGACACTTAACATAATGTTTTCAAAGTTCATTCGTGTTGTAGCATGTATCAGTGCTTCATTCCTTTTTGTGACCCAGTAATACTCCCTGTTGCGGATATACCACTTTCTGTTTCTCCATTCACGTGCTAACAGATATTTGGGTTGTTTTATAATAGCCACCATTTGGTCCCTCTCCTGCTCAAACATCTCCCATGGTTCCCCATTG
>NW_017731414.1:25971-27085 GCF_001890085.2 Hipposideros armiger | reverse complement strand
AAGAATGGGGAATATAATCAACAATGTTGTAAAGACTATATAAGGCGTCAGATGGGCACTTGACTTATCAAGGTGATCACTTCATAGACTGCCCAGCCTAACGCCTCCTCACCATGCCCCAGCCCCAGGAATGGCTCAAGCCTCAGATTCTCCTCCCTGGACCCCATTCTCCAGTATTTCCTCCACACTAGCCGTAAAACTCTGGTACCTAGATCTGATCTGTCCTTCTGTCCTCTTGCTCAAATACTTCCAGTGGTTCTTCATATTCCTTGGGTTAAAATTGAAGCCATTAACATTGCTTGCAAAGTCTTCCCTCTTTCTTTCTTTCTCTCTCTCTCTTTCTCTCTCTCTCTCTCTCTCTCTCTCTCTCTCTCTTTCTCCCTCCTTCCCCCTTCTTCTCTTTCCCTACCCTCTCTTTTCCCATCTCCTTTCTCTCTCTCTCTCTCTCCCTCTCACTGTCTGTCTTCCCCTCTCCTTCCAACCCTCTTTCCCTTTCCCTTCTCCCTCTCCCTCTGCCCTTCTACACTCGCTTTACCAGGTGTCTTCCTGACCCAACTGCACCCCAAATACATGCAAATTACTTCTGATCAGCATTCAGAGTCTCAACTGAGACTCTCTCCACCCTCAGGTTAGCCTATCTTAGTGCCAACCCCAGCCCTGCCCATGTGGACTGGGAGTGTCCTGACCTGGCACTATTCCCCCACCATGCTGGGAGCTGGGAGCTGCTGGAAGGCAAAGGCTGGGTCTGGGTCATTTGCTGACATCGAAGACTCAGAGTGGGGCTGGGAAGAATTGTAGAGAGCACAGAATTAGGGCTAGGAAGGCAATGTGGCAATGTTTGCTGTTTAGAGACTGAACAGATGAAGATTCAGGTATTTCTGGAGAAGAGTTGAGTGACATTAATCCCTAAGTGTCCTCTGTGAATCCTGGACTAAACAATATGGAAGGAATTAGGAGGCAGGAGAAGAGTAAACACACAGGAGTGAAGATATTGGAAAAACGTGATTTCAGAGGGAAAAGGGAAGGAGAGGAGGGAAAGTTCACTTACTGAATATGTGCTAAGTGGCATCATCTGCCCTCACACAGGGTCACTGATTCTCTCAGCAGCCCAGAT
>NW_017731414.1:16561-17822 GCF_001890085.2 Hipposideros armiger | reverse complement strand
AGGGTTGTATTGGTTCACCCATGTTTCAGCACCAGTGATAGCGAGGCCCCAAAAACATCATCTTGCCTCTCCAAAAGGTCTTGGCAAACTATGACTCTCCTTTGCTTTTGTTTATCAGTGAGTGCCTTCAGAACCATTTTTGTACACACCTTTCTCATGCCAAGATTTTCAGTTAAAACTTTCCTTACTGTTTCTCTATCAATGTTTTCTTGGTCGGCTATGCTTCTCACAATCAACTGACAATTTTGATGCACAATTTGATGAATTTTTGCAACGTTTTTGTCAGCTCAGCTCATTACTGGCCGCCCTGACCTCTCTTCATCAGTGACACATTCTCTTCCCTAAGAAAAACATTTAATCCATTTGTACACTTTCGTTTCTTCACAGCGTTATCCCCATAAACTTGAAATAACATGTTCCTGATTTCACTTCCACTCTTACCAAGTTTAGCAAGAAATTTAATGTTTCTTCCTTGCTCTAATTCGAGCTCAGATATTCTTGCATAGCACACAAAAATATGCAACAACAATAATGAAGGCCACTCAGCAACAACCTGCCACATGTTACCATGAAGACAGTTTTGAAACACTGATACACAACAGTCATGTAACCTTACTGAGTGTTTGTACAGTGCTGCCAATGTAAGCACATGGTGGCAAGTTCGCAACTTTACTTGTCAGACCCCATAGATGCTCTACATTTAGTTTTCCCCTCCTTATTTCAACATACTGCATGAGCAGACAGCCATGGAAGCCCACTGTAGTCACCTCATGGGGTTTGGTGACTTGGAGAAAGAATGCAAACCAACAAGAAGCACATGCCATTTGCTGTAATAAACTGTCCTTTGTCTCTGACCCAGGAGTCTCATGTCTTCTGGCAGTCTCCATGAAACAGTAACAAGCTCACTTGTCAGCTTGCAGGCATGGAATAACACCTGGTACTTCAAAAAATCTTACCTCGAATCCTTCACTTCCCTGTATATAGCCACACATTCTACAATGTGACTTTTCATGCAATATTTCCCATGAGGAGGTGGAGCCCATAGCACCATCCTTTGATCGTATGCTGGCCTTTTGGTTTGCTTTGGTCAACAAACTGTGGTATAAATGATGAGGTGATGATCCTATGCCTAGACTCAAGAGACATTGCAGGATAGTCTCAATCTCTTAGAAACCTGCTTCTGCCATGTAAAGAGCCTGAGATACCCAAGCATGAGAGAGAGAGAGAGAGAGAGAGAGAGAGAGAGAGAGAGAGAGAGAGA
>NW_017731414.1:14113-15741 GCF_001890085.2 Hipposideros armiger | reverse complement strand
ATCCGTCGATGGCCGCTCCACTTGTCACCAGCACTCAGCAGGAGCCCATCCCCTAGTAGAGGCAGCCACAGGGAGTGTGTAAGGGCAGCGCCTTCCCCTGGCCCCTCAATGGTGTCCCCAACCCCCTTCACCCATAGTAACTCACCCAGCCAAGGCTTCAGAAACCCGTAGAAGACACTGTCCTTGGGCGCAATGGAGGCTGAGATGAATGAGGACCATCAGAGGCCATGGAGAGGGAGACAGGAAGAACTTTCAGTGGGCGAGGCGGCTCCCACCCAGGGGTCTGCATTCCCCTCCAAGCCCAGCAGAGCAGGAATGGCGCAATTGCAGAAGAAACAGGGAGAAGGGGGGAAGGGGGAAAGCAAGGGGATACCAAATATGGCTGCAGCAGGTTAGAGAAAAGGCAGAGACAAGTTATGCACCTTATAATTCTTAAGATCCTGTTTAGCCAGTAGTGTTTGAAATAATTGCTAAGTAGTAAACATCCTTTAGGCAACAAGGCAGGAACTCTGCCACGGCAACAAAGCCGTTATAGGTAGAAATTGAAACATTGTTAGGATACGTTAGTCATTAGCATAGAAAAGGTCAGGCTGTACCCTGTAACAGAAACATCAGGAGGAAGAAAGCTCTGAGAAAAACAACTTCCAAAAGAGCAAAAGTTTAACTCTGGAAAAGGTCAACTGCCCAGTATAATAAGGACATCCTGTAAGAATAAAGTGAGACACTTCTCCTCTTGAAAAAGCGGTGGGGGGGCAGAGACCACAGACACACACCCACACACTTAGACACACCCCAAAACATGCCAGCATGCCTTGACATGGCTCCTACATGATCCAACATGCTGTACACACCCCAAGCACAGCCCAGTGCTCTACAAAACACCTTTATACAGGCCTTGGACACCTTGTCTGCCCCAGCACTCTCTGACATCTGGGATATCTGACATGTCCCCAACATGTGTTAACATGTCCTGACATGACACAAATGCATGACACAACCTGACATGACACAACATAATCTGACATAGATGCAAAGACAATCTGACATGACCTCAGTGTGTCCCACAGATGGGACCAGACAAGACTTAAATGTAGTCCCATTAATGTCACAGATATGGACCAGGTATGACCCAGACATACCCTATTCCCTGCCTTGGACAAGACTCACATATGTTATGAGACATTTCTTAGAGAGACCCTGGGTCCCAGGTATCAGACAAATCACAAACATGGCCCAAACATGACCAGCAGGAGAACCAGACTATCTCCAACAAGAACCAGACAGTCCTCAACATGTCTCAAATATCCTTGGCCACAACTGAACCCCAGGCATGACTGAGGCCATCTTTGTTTGATCCCAGGTGTGAACATATACCAGCTGTAACTAGGACACAGGCAGAAACATAAATGTGAACGGGCATGGCCATACAGAAGATGTCACACAGACACACCCTAGGAATAAGCAAACATGACGGGAGGTAGGTAAGGTGGGGTCCATATGAGACAGAGGAAGCCCCTCTTGTCTGCACGTGGGTCAAACCCCCGAGCTGGAGGCAGCACAGAAACCTGAGCAACAGGGAAGCTGTGGCCAGGGGGATTTCTACCTGGAGCAAAGAGCACAGGTTTGAT
>NW_017731414.1:6944-8423 GCF_001890085.2 Hipposideros armiger | reverse complement strand
AATCCCAGAACACCTACTTACCTCCACCCTACCTGGCACTGGCTCAAATAAATGGTGGGGGAGGGGGCTACAGTGTTGTCAAGAAAGGCCTCGAGCTAGCTCAGGGTCACACAGTTGGACTCTGGATCCTCAGGGCTCAGCACCTCCCATGTGGAGTAGGCGGCAAGTTGAGGGGAAGGCAAAGGTGACTCAGAGCCCCCAGATTTACTGTCCCCCTTACCCTACCAATGCCAGGGTATGATAGGTAAAAACTGGAACTTCATTGTTGCCAAATGAACCTTGTCCCAACATCTTCCAATCTCCTTTCCACTCAGGGCACTGAATCCGCTAGAATCACCAAATTCAGAGACAAAAGACTTTGATCTCCTTGCAGGAGTTCAAGTCCTGCTTCCAGGCCACCCAGGGTCTGGGATGCGTCCTGCCTGCAAGAACAGGAACAAACCAACCAGCCTGACTGGGGATTCTCTCATCAGATTCAGGGGAGGAAGGGCCTAGTGGGAAGAGGGCACGTAGAGTTGAGGGGCGAAAGTCTGAGGGGTCCAGACAGAGGAGGGCAGAGCTAGGAGGCCCTGAGTGAGCTCTGCCTCACCCTCGCTCTGACTATTGGCTGTGCCAGACCCCGCCGGGCTGTCTTCCATCTGGAACTTGGGATGTCAGATGAGGTCTTGAGAGGGGAACCGAGGAGGTTCCACAGGGAAGGGGGAAGGATCAGGAGCCTCCAAAAAGGTGGAGTAAAGAGAAAGCACTGGCAGCTAGTACTTGTGCTGATATGTGCCAGTGCGCCACATAAAGTCAACCTGCTCTGCTCACACAACTGTATGTACAGTGTGCCTACTTAAAGAGCATAGCTACTCTGTGCCAAGACCTCTGTAGAAAGTGTGTCCAATGTGTGCCAGGTGTGCTGTAGAAAGTGCAGCTACTGTGTGTCAGGTACTCTCCACAAAGTGTGCCTACTGTGTGCCAAGTACTCTACATAAATCCTGTCTATTGTATTCCAGGTGTTGTATATAAAGGATGCCTACTGTGTGCTGGGTGCTGCCTATAAATCATGCCTACTAAGTGCCAGGAGCACTATATAAACACAACAACTGTGTGGAGGGTAGGCAATGTCAAGCATGCCTACTATGTGCCAGGTACTCTACATAAAGCACACCTACTATGGGTCAGGTGCTCTACATAAAGTAAACATTCTCTGTGTGAAGTACTTACATAAAGCATGTCTACTACATGCTGGGTTCTCAACACAAATTCTCTCCACTGTATGCCAGGTGATCTACATAAACCATGCCTGCTTGGAGCCAGACATTCTACATAAAAAGTGCCTGCTGATGCGGCCAGTTAGCTCAGTTGGTTAGAGTGCAGAGCTCATACCACCAAGGTTGCATATTGGATCCCCACATGGGCCACTGAGTTGCGCCCTCCACAACTAGAGTGAAACAACTACTGGACTTGGAGCCGAAGGGTCCTGGAAAAAACACT
>NW_017731414.1:0-5784 GCF_001890085.2 Hipposideros armiger | reverse complement strand
AGGGTGCCTCAGGTGGAGACTTTGCTCTGAGCCTGAGGAGGCTTGAGCATCTTCAGTGGTGGAAGTTCTCAGCTTTCAAATCCCACAAGCCTGGCTTATGAAATGTCCTCTAACCAGTATAGAGGGAAAGTGAAGGCTGGTCTTTGTCCAGAGGCCCTTTTACCTCCACCCAGAACCTGATAGTGGGCAAGTGTGTGTCAGACCAGCGGTGGTCGTCTCTATGTGAGTGGTCAGCCTTAGGCACAACCTGTCACCACTCTGAGCCTCAGTATTCACACCTGCAAAATGGGCCTGCTAAAACCTGCTGCAAGCATGTTATCAGGCGCAGGCAGAAAGAGTGGGGAAAGTATATTCCAAAGTGATACGTGAAGGAATTCTTGCCCTTTGTGACAACATGGATGGATGGATGGATAGATGGATGGACGGATGGATGGACGATGGACCTTAAGGGCACAGTGCTATGTGAAATAAGTCAGACAGAGAAAGACAAATATTGTATGATTTCACTTATATATGGAAACTAAACAAATAAAACTGAAATCTTAGATACAGAGAACTGATTGGTGGTCGCCAGCGGTGAAAGGTAAAGAGAAACGGGTAAAGGAATCAAAAGGTACAAACTTCCAGTTATATAATAAGTCCTGGGTTTGTAATGTACAGCATAGTAACTATAGTGAATAATACTGTGTTGTATATTTGGAAGTTTCTCAGACAGTAAATCTTAAAAGTTCTCATCACAAGAAAAATATTCTGTTACTATGTGTGATGTCAGAAGTTAACTAGACTTATGGCGGTGATCATTTCACAATATATAGAAATACCGAATCATTATGTGGTACACCTGAAACTAATACAGTTTTATGTCAATATCACAATAAAAGAAGTGACCTGGGAGTAATGGTCCCAACTATATATAAAACTTAGGAATGTGGGTGGGTCTTTGTGTACACATGTTTGTGTATACACTGAAAACCTTCCAGAAAATTCACACATCACAGTGGAATTGGAAGAAGAATTGGAGTTTTAAATTGTTGCATGTCCTTACTACTCTTTTCCCCCACACTGATCTGCTCTAACTTTTACCACTAAGACACAATTTTTAAAAGAAATAATGATTTGGCACAGCAAGGGACACAGAGTTGGCCCGCAAAGCAGGTGAGCACTTTCCTGTTTTGTGTCACCATGAAGACATAGCTCCCAGGAGTCAGCTGGGATCTCCTCAGAGCAAGCATGCAGACATCTGATGGCGGGATTTTCAACTTTACTTTCTGGCCACTGGAAACCAACAAGCTCTGGATTCAGCGGAACCAAGTTAAATCCTAACTGATAAGACAGGAGGGATTGTAATAGTGGCACTAAATCTTCTATTTTGAGATTTGAATCTCTGGTATAACTCGAATTAACAAGTGTAAGTTGCTTGGGACTTTTTGAAAGCTTTCTTTTCTTTGCCTCATTTTCACAAAACGTTCAAGACTGTTTACATTCACTGTACATACCAGTTTCAATGGTTCTGTTTACTTGGCCCAGTGCTGGCCCTGTGACTTGAGAGATGTTTTGCATCTGTATTGGATCCACTCCTGGCTCCAACTAAAACCTACATACCATATGCAAGGTTTCAATAACCAGTTTAATTACACCTTTCTCCACCTCAAGAACAAAGCCGAACATAATAGAAGATTCCAATACAGGCTGGAGCAGTTCACATCCTGGTTGGAAAATAGAAAACTTCACGTGAAACAAAGACTCCAGGCAGTAGTTTCCAGCTGACTCGGCCCAGCTGACCCTTCTCTTACTGTAATAAACCTTCCTTCTGTATTTCTACCTGACTCGTGAATCCTTTCACAACCCACAAGTGAGCAGCCACAACACTAACTCTGCCACTTGCTGGCTGGGTGACCTTGGGCAAGTCACTTGCCCTCTCTGAGGCTCATGTCCTCTTCTGTTAAATGGAGAGGTGGATGTATACCTCCCAGGTAATTCATGCCTTAACAACAAAATGTACTTGGGAACCTGTTCTGTACCAGGTACACTGCTAGGACCTGGGACCAGGGATGAACAAGATGGATGAGGTCGCTGGATTACTGTGCTCATGTCTGATTGGGGAAGCCAACACGAAAGAAGACCAAGTCAGATGGGGGTGGTAATTAAGGATATTAAGAGAGCGAGTACAACTAGAAAGTGACTGAGGGGGCTGTTTTGGACGGGCAATCAGGGAGGGCCTCCTAGGGGAGGTGACCTTTGATCAGAAACCTGAATGATTTGGAGGAGTGGGCAGTGCATAAAGCTCACCCCCCTCCCCCAGCCCCAAAGCCCGGCCAGGACTGTAAAGACCCAGCACAAGGTGGGGCAATAAAATGGCCTAAAAACTATGTCCCTCTGCTTCCTTCCTGAAATGTGCTGAGATAAACAGATAAACAGAGATAGTAAGGGAATTTCCAATTACTCATCGTGTGAGGGAAACTCACAGGTGGTGGCGAAATCTAGCCCACACTCAAGCCAGAAGCAGCTGCTACATGTCACTTACCATAATAAAGTTCCCAGTAAACTGAAGGCACATTTTCCAGCAAAGTTCAGGTCTGGTCATTGAGGCTGCCAGCTTCTTGGCACAGGTACCAGACAATCACAGGAGCTGGTTTTAGGAAAATAAGGTGCAAGGAAATCTTCAGCAAAGCCCGGGGAACCCACAATACTTGACATTCTCTTCCCCTGGATTTTTTAGGTGCTGCCAGTACTGACAAGTAGGTTGACCACTATCACCCTCAGAAGGGAGGAACACAGGTGGATCAACAGAGACCATCCTGTGGAAGGGGAAGGGTGTTTCTCAACCAAAAAACTACAAAGAGGGGATCCCAAGGATATCATCCCAAAGCAGCAGAGGAGCCTGCAGGGGGGAAAGACAGAATTTTGCTCCCCTTTCCAGTATTTGCTTAACCAGCTGGCAAGGGGCCTCCCACATACAGAGGAGCTGAATGAATGCCCATCTGGGGCAGCATGTGCTCTGACATTTACCCAGGTTGAGCCCATGGGCTACACCCGGCATCTTTGGCCACCTACCTGCAGCCTCCTTGAGTCAATAATGAGGTGGTAGTTGGTGAGTGGGAGGCACCTGCAGGCTGCCAGAGAGGGTAAGGGAAGTGATATCCACCATCTGCTAAAAGCTACCTTGTCTTTCAGCTGTAGCTACTCCCCTTGTTTCCAGGATCAGTTGTTGCCTTGTCCAATCAGCCTGAGGGAGGTGGCAGCTCCAGGTGCTGCACTAGCCTAGATGGCGCACCTTGACCATGCGAAAATTTTCATAATTTTAAACCCTCTTAAACCCTCTTTGTTTATCCCACCTGGTGTCACGGCAAAGATCCAACTGTTACATTCCCCAAAGAAATGGGACCCTGAGCAAAGATGTTACATGGGTGTTCACTGATGTTTGTCTAGGCATAGAAACACCTGAAAAAGTACATCTAGCACCTGGAATGGGAGAGGGGAGAGGACAGAAGAATTTTTTTCTTTTTTTTTTTTTTTAAGATTTTATTGGGGAATTGGGGAAGGTAACAGCATTGGGGAACAAACTGCTGTCCTGTTGTTCTTCAGGCTAGATGTGGAGGACATCACTTCACAGGCCCATGTTAGTATTGTGACCATTGCGCTCTTCCCAGCTGAGGCAAATCGGTTGCCGGCCATTGGACGGTTGCTCACCGTGGCTCAGAGCAGCCGGCTGCTGTCGGAGGCTCACAGCAGCCGGCTGTTTACCCTGGCTGCCGGCCACTCACAGTAGCTTACGACAGCCCACGGCCCCACTGCAGCCTACGCAGTCGCTTATGGCAGCCCAACTCCAGGTTGCACTGTTGTTCACCATCTTAGCTGTAAAGGGCGCAGCGTCACTGGCCCATGTGGGATCTGAACTGGTGGCCCAGCTGCTCAGAGCTCGCGCTTCCCAGCCAACTCTTAACCAACCAGCCACTCGGCCGGCCTGAATTTTTTTCTTTTCAATGTCTACTCTTACCAATTGTTTCCTTCTCTTATAGGAAGCCTACATAGCGTTTTAATGTATGTAATTATAAATTACATTTTTAAAAGGAAAATGGTTAGCATCATTCCTGGCCCATAGTAGGACTTATTACCTGAGGCCAGGATTTAATACATACATGTGGCCTGGCACATGGTAGGACTTAATACATGCTGTGGCATCGTGGTTAAGAACAAGGACTCTAGATGCCTGGGTTCAAATCAGAACAAGCTGTGTGTTGGGAGCCATGCAGGCTGGCTTTAGTGATGCTTTAGTTGTTTTGCATCTTGTTTTGCTCCTTTTTGCACCTGGAGGATGTTTACTTAACACTGAGGTACGTGGTGAGTACGGCCAGTTCCTTGGGAGACACAGAAGATACATTGCATCTGGGTTAATGGAAGGAAGTGTTCTGGGAGGCTTACCCCCTAACGTCTCCCTGACCTTTAAAGTATCTAGTAGATAGTTAATGATCTACTTTTGAAGGAGGTAATGCATGTTTATCCCTTCTGTTTGCAAGTACCCTGGATGTATGTAAGGATGTTGGAAAATAAACTGGGGGCTTGAGTATTTACTGGAGTCCTCCCTGTAACTCTCTCTTCTGTCTCTTTTTTTAATCCTAACGCCCCCCCTCAGGACCATTCGAGATATCGGCTGGCTCCGATAACCTGGCGCCCGAACAGGGACCTGAGTACGGGGGATAACATGAAGGAGCCACCGTGGAAAATTGTGGGACGCGCGTGGGAAAGTAAGGTGTGTGGTGAGTAAAGCCTCTACCGGGAGTTGAAAAAAAAATTTAAATATGGGACAGGGTAATAGTCGGCCACTATTTACTCAAGTGTTAAGAAATATGTTAAAAGCTTGAGGAGCTAAGGTTGGTCACCAACAATTAGACCGTTTTTTAGATTTTGTAGAAAAAGTTTATCCTTGGTTCTTTGAGGAGGGCTCAATTAATCTTGAGACCTGGAAAAAAATATGGGAACGGTTGCAAGACTATTATAATGTCCATGGACCATCTAAAGTTCCAGTAGATACATTCTTACTGTGGACTCTAATTAGAGATAGTATTGATCCTCGGGATGAGAGACTATGCAGGGATTGTGAAGAGTTGAAATAAATTATAAAGAAAAAAATGCAGCCGCGAAGCCGGAGAAAACTGAAAGTATAACTCCCTCCGCTCCTCCCCAAGATTTCTCTAACTCTCAGTAACTGTCAAGGTCTTACAGGTAGCCTTAAATGTCAACAGCCTCCGCTTAAGGCTGAGGTAACTAAAGAGAAAAAAAAGAGAGGCACTTTTAAACCCAGATGGCAACGCCCCCCCCTTATTGCAGCCTCTTAAAGTTATAAGGACAAGCATAAGATCTTAGGTCCTCTCTACAATTGTTAATAATTCTGTTTGTATGTAGTCTCTGGGGTCTGTTCTTGTCTGTGTTTTGTATGTTTTATGGTGTTTTTGCCTCCGGATGGTATTGTTGATTTATAGTGGTTGATTGGCTAAAAATAAAGAGATAGACTTTATTAGTTAAGATGATGGAGACTGGCTCGGCTACTTCTCAGGATCACATGGTTTGGATGAGTGAATAAATCGATGGATGAATATATTTGGCTAGGACTGGTTTCTTAGTTTTGCCAAGTTATATAAAATGATAATGAAGGTTGTTGAATATTTTGATGGGTATTTTGAAATACCAAAATATCAATTATTTAATAGGTCTAAATTTGTCTATTTCTGGCTTCTTATCACAGAGACATTAAGGGGTACATTGAGATCTATTCATATATCATAT
>NW_017737396.1:0-1196 GCF_001890085.2 Hipposideros armiger | reverse complement strand
ATGATGGTGCCAACTTGGGCCAGTGAAGCAACGCCCTCCACAACTAGACTGAAGAACAAAAGGACAGCAACTTGTCTGTTCCCCTTCCCCCAATTTCCCAATTAAAAAAAAAATAAAAAAAATAGAAAGCCCAGGTAGCCTAGAAAACTGACCCCCTCCATGACCCTGCTTTTCCATTCTGATGCTTTAACTTCTGATCTTAGGCTTTAAATTCTCCATTAAAGAGTGAACCCAAAAAACCCTAGGAGCCCCACCTTCGACCCCAATTAAGGCAAAACCCAGGGTCCACACTCTGTCTCTATTCTCAACCTCGTATTGTGGCCCCATGCATGCTATGTACCCTTCAGGATTTGTGAGTAATAAACCTTGTTTTTCACAAAGTTCCCTGATAATGGATACTGAGGTCTGTCTAAAAAGGAAAAAACAGAAAAAAACCACAATGATAGGTGGAAATTTGAATATACATCTCTCAGAAACTAATGAAGTCAGCAAGCAAAAATGAATAATAAAGCTATAGAAAAATTTAACAACACCATCAACCAACTACGCGTAATTGTCGTATAGAGACTGGTTCACAAAACAAATACAGAATACACATTTTTTTTCCTAGTCCACATAGAACACTCACCAAGAAGGACCATCTTCTGGGACCGAGAACAAGTCTCAATAAATTTTAAAGGACAAGAAAAATATGTTACAGTCTATGAGCAAAATAAATAAATTAGAAATAAATAACAATAAGATGTCTAGAAAAATCTCCAAATATTTGGAAATTAAACAATACATTCCTAAATTACTCAGTCAGAAAAATCTAAAAATATTTTCAAATGAATGATAATGAAACACAACATACCAAAATTTGAGGGATACAGCTAACCTTTAACTATAATGATTTAATATAAGCATTTGCCGCTACACAGTAAATGCTTATATTAGAGAAAAAATTTCCATAATCAAGCATCTAAGTTTCCACTTTAAGCCATAAACAAAGCATAAATTAAGCTCAAAGTACAAAGAAGAAAATATTAAGGATAAGAGCAAAAATCAAGGAAATTTTAAAAAACCAACAAAGCTATAGGTTTGTTCTTTGAACAATTAAGACAATTTTTTTTTTAAGATTTTTATTGGGGAATTGGGGGGATGGGAACAGTGCTGGGGAATTGGGGAAAGGGGAACAGACAAGTTGCTGTCGTTTT
>NW_017737395.1:0-2013 GCF_001890085.2 Hipposideros armiger | reverse complement strand
GTGTTGTTCTCATCCCCATGTTCCAGACAGCTCAGTGTTCTGTGTGTGGTCCAGCCAGTGGAGAAAGGGAGAAGCTGAAAGGGAGGATGTGCATTTCTTTAATGGTCACACCCAGAAATCATGCACATTATCTATGCTTATATATTCCATCTGCTGGAACTTAGTCACATAACCACACACTAGTTGCAGAAGAGACTGGGGAAACTTTTGTCATGGTTCTGTGAACACTTAACTATAAACAGTTGAAAGTCTGTTGTTGTTGAAAAGGGGGAGATCAAATATTCAGACAACTAACAGCCTCTGACGCAATCTTGGTGAACACACATATTCACACACACCCTCCTTCCTGCATATAATGCACACTCATCCCTTCCCCAATGGAGACGACCCCCAGAGCCTATTCAGCTGGTGCATCCAGCTCAAGGCCTATGATCTTTGAATGATGTTCAATCCTCTCCATCAGGCACAGATGGGGCTTTTTTTGGACCAGCCACTTATAAACCAAAAAACAAGTTACCTGCTCTGACCAAACCCAATATAAAATAGTAGGAGCCGCAGCAAGATAACTGGAATATTTGGGGGGGAAAAAAGAAGAATGGTAACTATAGACAATCACTGGGTCATAGAAATAACCAGTTTCTGCCGAAAAGACTCTGGGCTCAGATTGGTTAAACTCATGTGACAAGCATAGTTTCTGCTCTCAGCGGGGATAGGTAGGGGAGGGTTTTTTCTCTCTCATCTTTATCTTCTGTGGCTCCCATCTGACAATATCCATTTCTTTTATATTTGCTTAGCATGAATTCCTTTGCTATGTAAAATTTGAAAATTTAAATAATTTATATACATATATATANTGATGGCATTAACAGATAAGGACTTTAAACAACTATTATAAATACACTCAATATGTTCAAGGGTTTAAAGGAAAAGACAACAGGAGAGGAAACTGAAGAATTATTATTTTCTTTTTTAAGAAGCAGCAAATAGGATTTCTGGAGATGAAAAATATAACATCTGAAATTTTTAAAATCTCTGGATGGGATCATTAGCACATCAAACACTGCAGAAAAAAAAATAATGAATTTGAAGACAGCAATAAAAACCCAAATGTAATGCACACAGGGAAAATAGACTGAAAAAAAATGACAGTGATCCAGTGACATATGGGACAATATAAAAAGGGCTAATTGTAGCCCCAGAAAGGGGATGGGAGTAAAGAAAAAAATATTTGAAAAAATAATGGACAAAAATGTTTCAAATTTAGTGAAACCTATAAACCACAGATCCAAGAAGGTCAAAGAAGCCAATAAACATAAAGCATAAATATAAAGGAAACTACAATTCATAATCACAATGGTGAAAATCAGTGATAAAGAGAAAATCTTAAAAGCAGCTAGAGAAAAAAAATGCATTATATACAGAGAACCAATAATAAGAAATTTCATAGACTTTTCATTAGAAACTATGCAAGCCAAAATGAAATGAAATGACAACTTTAAAGTGCTAAATAAATAAATAAATAAAACTGTCAAATTGGAATTCTATGCTCAGCAGGGTAAGACAAACATTTTCAGACAAACAAGCCTAGGAAAGCCATCATAAAGTAAAGTCACCCCAGCAGACTTGCAGACCAGTGAGGAAGAAAGATAAATGCTTATTGTAAGCCACTGGGATGGATTTTCAGCACTATTATAAAAATAATTAACAAATACAGGATCACTTCAAGTCACATGGTAATGGGTGAGGACAAATCCTTAATAGAGAAAGAGACAAAATTGGAAATCTACCACAGATGTTTTACTTCTGATATCACCGGTTTCCTCCTAAATGGACTGTATTTTTTCCCTTATAACTACAGACTTACCTTTGTGTTTATAAACTAAGGGTTTATAGGCTCAGAAATAATAAAGATAGAATTTTAAGGCACAACTTCTGAACTAATAATCTCTTTTTGCCAGGATTTACTCATTTCCTCTTCATGTAATGACTTCAAATTACTGACACAAAACTGCA
>NW_017737394.1:0-1196 GCF_001890085.2 Hipposideros armiger | reverse complement strand
TGGCCGCTGCTGGACACGGCCGCGCATTGCAACGCGGTGCTGCTGCTGGCGCTGGTCGGGCCCACCGACGCGCACACTGGCCGCCGCAAGCGACCGGCGCCAAGGGGAAACGGGGCGGCGGACGAGATGACTGCCTCGGTCTCGCCCGCCTCTATGGATACGGGGCTGCCCTCGGATGGCACCCCCGCGAGGTCGACCGGCTGACGATCTGGGAGTTGATGGTGTCGGTCGATGGATGGCTTGACGCCCACGCCCCCGGCCCGCCCGTCCCCCAGGGTGACCCAGAGGTCCGCGACATGATCCGGGCCGGCCTGATCCCGATGCGGATCACCTGACACTGCGATAGCCGGCATGGCCGGATGGAGGTCGACATGGCGGAGGATGTCGACATCCAACGGCTGGTGGTCCAGATGGAGGCCTCGCTTGTCAAGTACGAGCGGAGCATGGCCAAGATGCACGGCAGCACGCAGGCCGCCATGCGCAAGGTGACCCGCGAGACCGACCGGGCGATGGGCGATATGGAGCGCCGGTCGGTCAAGGCGGCCGACAAGATCAATGACCAGATGCGCCGCGCCTATACCGTCGCGGCGCCCAGGATCGGCGCCGGTGTTGGCGCCGTCGCCGGCATGGCCGGTTTCGGGCTGGGTGCGTTGGACGTGGTCGACCGGGTCCGCCAGATCCAGGATCTGGACACCCGGCTGACCCGGCTGACCGGCAGCACTGAGGGGGCAGCTGAGGCCACGGCCTATCTGAGTAAGACGGCCAAGGACATGTCGGCCGACGTGCTGGTGCTGTCCGACGCCTATGCCCGCATGCTGCCGTTGGTCAACAGCAACGTCATCACCACCACCGAGCTGCGCACGGTGGTGGAAGGCTATGCCAATGTCCAGGCTGCGCTGGGCGCCAGCAACACCCA
Organism: Hipposideros armiger; assembly: GCF_001890085.2. Classification (NCBI taxonomy): domain Eukaryota; kingdom Metazoa; phylum Chordata; class Mammalia; order Chiroptera; family Hipposideridae; genus Hipposideros; species Hipposideros armiger. The sequence continues at coordinate 280 of NW_017737394.1, read as the reverse complement.
GGTGGAGCAATCGCTGTATGGTCTGACCCAGGCGCTGAGTAATGGCAAGCTGCAGGCGGAGGAGCTGTCGCAGATTACGGAGCCACTGCCCGGTCTGATGCAGGCGCTCGACAAGTCGTTTGCGCAGGTGACCGGCGCCACCGACAATATCGCAGGTGGCTTCCGGCGCGCCGTCATGGACGGCAAAGTGACGTCGGACCTGCTGCGCAATGTGCTTCCCGGCGCGCTCGCCGAGTATAATGGCGCGGCGGCGGCTGCTGCCGATGACATCAGCGGCAAG
>NW_017737393.1:0-1136 GCF_001890085.2 Hipposideros armiger | reverse complement strand
ATGCCTGTGTGGGTGAGGAAATGTGGCTGTGAGTGTGTATGTGAGAATGTCTGTGCATCTGTCTGGAGATATCTGTTTATGTATTATGTGTCCATGTATCTGTGTGTCTGTACAGATGTTTATCTGTATTTGTATGATGTTTATCTGTGTGATGCAGGAATCTGTGAAAAAGTAAGACTGTGGCCGTGTGTGTGTGCATGTGTGTGTGTGTGTGTATTTGTGTATCTGTGTGTGACATGAGATGCATGAGTCTGTGTGTGAATGAGTGAGGCTGTGAGCGTGTATGTGTTGCCCTCCTTATGTCATCCCCATCCGTCAAGCTGAACTCCATTGCTGCTAATCTGGTATCACCAGTGTATCTTGAATCCTCAACCCGAGACCTGGAATGGCCACAGACCTTGGGGGTCTGGCCCGATTGCTGTGCCTCTGTGTGTGTTTGAACCTGGTGTCAGCACTGAGCACAAAGAGGCCTCTCCCTATCCTATTGGTGGCAGTGTGCCACCAAGGACAGACTTGAGGTCTCCCCTCCCTCCCTCCTCAGGGAGTGTGGGTATGTGTCTGTATATATGCCTCTGTGTATGGCATGTCCCATGAATCAGCTCCAGGGCTGATTCCACATTCTGGCCTTTGTAAATAAAGAGAAATAGAAGACATATGGAACCTTCAGAAAGACTCAGAACTTTTCAGCTCAGCCCTCCAAGAGACCCCTCTATGGACCTGAAGAAAGCTCTGTCTGGACCCTCTTCCCAACAAAACCCAGACACACAGCACTCTGAGGACTATTTTTTGGGAGGGTGTGTATAGACCCCCCCCCACCCAAAAGGCTTCATGTTAAAAACCTGCAGTCTTTTTGTTCATTGTTTAACCAAACCTACATGAAATATGTGCTCATCTGATGTCTCCACCTGGAATGGTTGTGTTTATAAGGAAATGGTTGCTTGGTTCCATTGAGTGGAGGGTCGCAGGCAGAAGAGCATGTCAGTAAGGCATGTGGAGGGGGCAGTGCTTCCCACCTCTGGGCAGGGCTCCAACCAGTGCCCTGATCCCAGCTCTGCCACCAGCTCCATTGGTGCCCTGGACAAGTGCCTTTGCCTCTCAAGGACTCAGTTTCCACATCTGGAGAGGAAAGCATTGTC
>NW_017737392.1:0-1197 GCF_001890085.2 Hipposideros armiger | reverse complement strand
AAAAAATAATAAATAAAAATAAAAGTGATTTTAAACCATTATAAGTTTTTGGAGCAAATGTATATTTTCTTAATTAAATGTTGTCTTAATTTTATTTTTATCATCAATTAAGTTACACAAAAATTTATCTCAATTTGAATTTTGACTGTGAGGCTTGAGTTTATTAAATAATGGCTTAGAAACTTATGTTTTCTTTGGAATAGGGATGTGGAATCTGTTTTCTGGGGAACTTTTATCCATTTCACTTATAAGGACAAGATAAGAACCACTCGAATGTCACATTTCTGAGGAACTTGGATTTTTTTTGGTAACATCAATTCAGAGATTTCTTTCTATTGGTGCTTAGGATGTAGCATAAACAAAACGCTATTAGGTAAGAAGTTGAATTACTGTTGATTCTGTATTATGCAAATGGAGATTTAGAGAATAAGAGTCTCATCAATGTGAACAATAGACTATCTCAGCATTTCACTTTTGTTTCTGTATGAGATAGTTTCAATGTCCCTTATGTATGAAGGATAGTTAAGGATATATATTTTTTATCTCATAAATTTTGAATACCTGTGTGGTTTCCTGATACCAAATCTATTAAAAATTTAGTAGACATCCCAGATCCAAAAGTCATGTTTAAAGAAAGTGAATAACCAACTGTTACTATGTAAAACATTCTTGGAGTAGATATATTGCTTTATATAAAACCCTTAATAAAGCATTCCTTCAGCTTTGGAGATAAGTGCAAACAATTGGCCAGTCCATAACTACATGCATTTATGCATTGATTCATTTATTGAGCTATTTATTCATTCATTCATTTATTCATACTAATGTTTTGTTTGCTCATACTTAAGTCAATAAAAATCAGTATTCTTTAGAATTCTCAACATAATTCATTAGTAATTTTGAATGTCTGACTTAAAAGTTCAAGGAAAGGATAAATGCCAAATAAAAATATATTTTTTCTAAATTAAAATACTTTTTCTACTGCAAGAATACATTTTTTTGCCACACTATTTTAAGAAAATTTTTGGTACCTTGAGTTCATCACTCTGGTTTTCTGTCAGAAGTTCTCTCTGTTGAAACCAAGTGTATCTTGTAAAATGTATTTTTGAAAGTGCAAACTTTTACAATTATTTAAGAATCATTGATGCCCTTACCCTGTTCAGTTCATCGATGTATTTCTTAGGAATAGAAAAGAGA
>NW_017737391.1:0-1197 GCF_001890085.2 Hipposideros armiger | reverse complement strand
GAAACAAAAAATTCACAAAGACAACAGTTTAGTGGTTACCAGAGGGTAAGGGAGAGGAGGGTGGCAGATGAGGGAGGGTAAACGGGGTCAAATATGTGGTGATGGAAGGAGAACTGACTCTGGGTGGTGAACACACAGTGTGATATATAGATGATGTATTACAGAATGGTACAACTGAAACCTATGTAACTTTCCTAACAACTGTCACCCTAATAAACTTTAATTTAAAAAAAGAAGTTCATGTGCATGGTTGACAAGTTTCATCAATTATCTCTGGTGCCACCAAAGGCACCATTCCCTTAAGTTTCATAGCCTTAGTGTGAAAACACAGGCTGGCCTTAAATATGCCCTGTGCTTTCATATTTGTGCTTTTCCACTGGGACAACACAGTTCAATAGTGCTTATTAAATATTCTCATATTCTGGTACAACCCAAATGAGATCTGATTATTAAAGTCCAAGTTATTACAGAAAAGCCAAGAAAAAAAAAGGAAAAAAGAACAATGATTTCCCTTACTGCGTTCAGATAAGCCGGCCTGCTATTTGCTTTAGGGAACTATGTGACCTGCTCTGACTATAAAACAGCTTTCTTATGGCTGATGAGAAAATTTCCACACAGCTAACATTGAAAAAGGCTTGCAGGTTGGAATAAATCAATCTTGCCAGACTTGGAACTTTCCACATATATTATTCAGATTGACAGTGTCAGAAAGGTCAAGAAAAGCACAAATGTCCTTCAATAAGGATGAGTGCCTTTAAACACTAGCAGTCTCCAGTGTTTGGTTTTATAATTCTTTAGAGTAGGATGTACTCTTGGGACATGAACTTCATGTCTCCTATTGCTGTGTTCTTTCAGCTATTTATGGTTTATAACTCTGAGGATCCCTAGGGCTTTTCCCAACTCCTGCAGAAGTCTAAAGGACAGAGAGGATATGGCTTGAAGATGTGTGGCCTCGAAACAAATGAAAGAGCTTTAAAAAGACAAGCCCAGACATACACGGAGTCTGCCTCTGCATCAAGTCCTCCGAATAGAACATCAGAAAGGACGTTGCCCAGAAAAATGCCCTCTGCACCACTTCACCTGGGCCTGAAAGTGGTGGTCCATATTGATGGTCCCTTTTGTTAAATAAGACTGAAAATTTGGCAAGCAGCTAGCAATGGCCTAATGTTTGAATCCTAACTTAGACAAAAGTGTAGG
>NW_017737390.1:0-1138 GCF_001890085.2 Hipposideros armiger | reverse complement strand
GTTAGACGCCTAAACTTTTCACCAACAATTCATGGTTCTTGCATCACAACAATGTCCCACGCACACAGCACTGCCTGTGAGGGAGTTCTTAGCCAGTAAACAAATAACTGTATTGGAACACCCTCCCTACTCACCCCAATGACTTCTTTCTTTAACAGAAGATAAAGGCAATATTGAAAGGAAGACATTTTGATGACATTCAGGACATCACCAATAATATGACAACAGCTCTGATGGCCATTCAAGAAGAAAAGTTCCAAAATTGCTTCGAAGGGTAGACTGGTTGCTGGAGTCGGTCCATAGCTTTCCATGGGGAGTGCTTAGGTGACCATAGTGATATTCAGCAATGAGGTGTGAAGCACTTTTTCTAGGATGGGTTTGTGAGCTTAATTGTTGGACCTTGTATATCATGAAATTTCAGTTTTCAATCTCAGGTGTACTCTGAAATTGTATAAGAAGGAGGATAAACCTCCAACCAATGAAAGCTGTTACTTTTGGAGATAAAATGATTGATCATGAAATAATTACTGGGGAATTTTAAAAATATTTTCTACTTTCATATTTTATAACTTATTTATAATCATCATACATTTTTTTCTATATATAGTAGTTGCCTATCACAGCCATAAGATAACATTTAACCGCTTAATCCAACATTCTACAGCTCATAAGTTAGAAGTCTAGTAGGCTTGGTGGGATCTCTTTATAGGGTCACACAAGGTCAAAATTGAGGTTTCAGCAGACATGGGCACTTATCTACAGCCTGTCAGTGAAAATTCACTTCCAGGACCATTCAGGTTGTAGGCAGAATTCATTTTCTTCTTATGGTTTCCATGTGACCCTACAGTCACACCTTGGAACTGGTATCCCCAAAAAAGAGACTAAGTTTGTAGCTCACTGTTCACTGAGATTTTACCTGTGTTCCTCTATGTTCAAATAAATGGACTGCTAGGGGTGTTTTCTATAAGTGAGGGTATTGCCTCGTGGACTGAAATTCAAAACTTCTCACAATTAAATTGTGAATCAAAAGCAAATCAGAACTAATGAATGAAAAAAAATTAGTGATCCTCAGTCTTCCTCCTGCGATCTCCTCTTCTCCACTTCAATCTCTTTCCTCCCTCTATCTGTGTCTCCTATT
>NW_017737389.1:0-1132 GCF_001890085.2 Hipposideros armiger | reverse complement strand
TCCGTCCCTGAGGTCATGCACAGTCTGGGGGCCAGATGGCATCCCTGTGCCTCTCCTGCCGGGACGGGACGGTATTTGTTGAAGGAATGAAGGGAGGGACGGCGACACGGGGAGTCATAAGGTTGAGAGCTCTCTCCAGGAGGGCATGACCTGGGGTGACATCACGCACTGTTGGGACAGCAGCGTGAGGACGAGACTGGATGGTGTTTAGCGTGTAGCCTAGAGACGGTTTTGCATCCATTTCCTCCACCACATAAAATAAATGGGAACGTGTGAGTAGATACAAGTCACGATCAGAGAAGGCAGAGGGACAGTGCGGCCACGGGGCTTCGCGGCGCAGCAGCGAGCAGAGCCACAGCCGGTTCTTCTGAACTTGCCGGCGGCCGAAGCGACACGGGAAACCTGGCTGAGTATATGATTCTTACCGTCTTACAAAGTGGCGTAAGACCCAAATGTTCAACAAATGAATAGATAAATAAAAGGTGGTTTATTCACACGATGGAGTATTACTCAGCCTTCAAAAGGAAGGAACTCTGACACCGGCTGCCCGGAGGGGCCCTGAGGACGTGATGCTCAGAGAGTCAGCCAGACACAGAAGGACAAGTACTGCGTGATGACCCCAGTCATATGAGGTCCCCAGAGGAGTCAGGTTCATGGAGACGGAAGGAGACGGAGGGGCCCGGGGTGGCGGAGTGAGTGTAATGGGGACAGTTTCAGTTTGGGAAGATGGGGGTTCCTGGACATGAGGGATGGGGGTGATGGTTGTACCACAGTGCGAATGTGCCTAGTGCCACTGAGCTGCACATCGAAAAATGGTTTAAAATGGAAATTTTATGCTATATATTTTACCCCAATAAAAAATTCAAGCAAAACTCAAAAACCCAAAACAAATAAAAAAGTGGATTCAAAATACCCCTCAAGGGAACAACGGTTTTCCCGGGGTCCTTCACTCTGAGAGATGTTTCTCGGGTCCAGGAGTGTGACACCGAGTGACGTGCAGCACCCAGCTCCATAGGGCAGCTGGGACAGGCCCCGGGGCCTCCATGTCCCTCCGGCGTGCGTTAGAAAGGCCAGCTCTGGGCGGGGTGAGCGTTGTGGGGCTGGGCATGGTCAGGAGGAGCGTCCTGGAGAG
>NW_017737388.1:0-1189 GCF_001890085.2 Hipposideros armiger | reverse complement strand
CTGTGTGTGTGTGGGGGGGGTGAGTGTGGGTGTGGGTGTGTGTAAGCAGCATAAAAGTATAAGCAAGGGTGTTAACTCAGAACTCTTGGCCTCCAGAGAGGGTGTGAACTAGAGCACTTAGGTATTTAGTCACTTTAGAGTTTGTAACATTTGGTTATATTTTAGAAAGAAAAAATGCAAAACCTAAAAGCAAGATGAAGACAAAAACCAAACAAATAAAATTAGGTACATTTTTCTTTCCTTTTCATTTCTTTTTAAGGTCAATATTTATACCTTACACACACACACGCACACACACACGCTTTTGCAGGTAATATTTTACAATTGTAATTAAAATGTTTTAAGGCATAGAACAAACTCCTTAAACTTCCAAAATTAACATGTTTTATGGAATATATATGTTCTTTCAACCCATATGGAAGTAAATTAATAATATATCAAAGCTACTAAATTGGTCATATCTTTAATTGGCTAACTTAATTTTAGAGACTATATCCTAAAGAAATGACCTCAAGAAAAATAATTCATATAAATGTGCTTATAGCTGCATAAAAATTGGAAATAAGTAAAACTTTGTCTAAGAATATAAAATAGTTAAGCCATAATTAATGAAGAATTTTTTTTAAATACCTAGAATAATTTAATGTTTGGAAAAAACAAGAATGAAATAATGCTACGTAATAAAAGCAGAACATAAATACAGAATGTCCAAAAAACATATAATAAATGTATTTTTAAATAGTATGTAATATTTTCAAATAATATCATTAATATATTTTTCTTCAATCTCCAGACACCTTGTCAGGTGAATTAGTTAAAGTAACAAATGTAGTTACTAATTTGAAAATAGTACAATATAAGGCACCCATACAGTCTAAAATCAACTGAATCTATCGCTTTAAATTTAGAGTTATTTCACCTAAAAGCGTGTCTGGAGGTTAAATAAAAACACACTGAGTATATTACTTGAAAATGTAACTAACATGATATTGAAAAATAAGTTTCCAGACTTTTCAGCTACCCTGTAGCAAGTAAACATGCAGATGCATTAAGACATTGCAAAAGAAATAGATATATATGATATTGGGGGTGGGGAGGCGGTGGATTGGGGGAGGAGGGTTGTCACTTTGTGAGGGGTGAAAATATAACTATTGCATTGTTTTGTACACCTGAAATTAATAAAAAAAAA
>NW_017731989.1:1351769-1354373 GCF_001890085.2 Hipposideros armiger | reverse complement strand
AGGCGTCAGGAGTGTAGAGCGGTGGACTGAGGCGCTCAGGTTTAAACCACAAACACTGAAAGCCACCATGGTCAAGCAGACCTCTCTGCCTTGGCCATTTACGGGTCTGCAAGAAACTCCGGGGCACCACTGCCAAGGATCCTGGGCCGCAGGCGGGGCCTGGGCTGAGCGCGAATAAAATGTAGGGGCGGGATTCCTGACTGGAAGTGGCTGGGGCCCTCTGGAGGGAAAGGCGGGCCCAGGGGAAGGGGTGGGTCCAGCTTTGGGGTGGGGCGGGCTTTTCTGTCCCTCACTCTCATTGGTTATACACTGTTGTTCATTAGTTTTGTATTTTAGATAAGATCTTTCCTACTCACTTTATATGAAGAAGTTTATTGGGGAACACCATTTTTTTGAGGACCCATCAGCTCCAAGTAAAGTACTTGCCTTCAAGTACTTATGGAGGGCGCAGCTCAATGGCCCATGTGGGAATCGAACCCACAACCTGAGTGTTTTGAGCACTGCGGTCTAACCACCTGAGCTAACTATCCGCCCACCACTTTATAGTTTTAAGATTTCTCTTAGATGTATATTTACTGATGCTTAGTAATGCTTTACTCTTGGCTTCATATGCAGCCCAAACATTGTATTTTCAGATCTCCCCGGTATGAATTTCAGATGATTGGTGAAGATTTATCGTTCATAAACCTTTCAAGTTCATTATGTTTGTAGTTTTTTTTCTAATGTATATACCTGTGAGGTTTGGTTATCAGTGAAAAATGGATCAAAACTTTTTCATCTTTATTGTAAATGTTGAGTTTGACACTAGCAAGGATTTGTTCCACTTCTGAAAAATGGAACCTTTTGGATAGATTTCTAATTTGATTATACTTATAATATGCACCCTCAGTTATAATCTTTATCGCTTACCCTGATGTAAGTAAAACTTTGATCCAATCCTTTTATCAAATCATTCCATGCATTTGTCTCCTGAACATGGTTTTAAAGGGACAGAATCTTCGTAAAAGATTTGGGGACCTATCAAAAGTAGATTATGAAGATGATACTGTATTATGGAATTGTGCCAACCAACCAAAGTAGCATGAAAAAGATTTCAACATGGACTCCCATACTCTCAGGCAAATAAATGCACGGCTGGTGGAATTTTTCATCAAATTCAGAATAGTTGAGGCAAAGCCAATAAAAGGTGAAAGTCAAGAATTCATCTTGTTCTTGGGAAGTTTTGTTGCTTGTAAAATTGGCAAGAGAGGAAAATGAACACATTCAAAAAGATAAAAAGAATTTCCTCAATCAATGCAAAATTTTCACATACATCTCCCTGCAATATTATATACCATATGCAAACTATGAGTATTAAAGATGTCAAAATTAATGAAGACATCAAAAATTTGAAAAACACGACTAGTTTGACCTTGTGAATTGAACTCCATATCATGAAACAGAGGCTTTTTTGGTGTTTTTTGTTGTTATTATTATTATTATTTTAGATTTTATTGGGAAATTGGAATTGGGAACAGCATTAGGGAATCAGGGAAGGGGAACAGACAAGTTGCTGCCCTTTTGTTCATCAGTCTAGTTGTGGAAAACGTCGCTTCACTGGCCCATTTTGGTATTGTGATCATTGCGGTCTTCACAGCTGAGGTAGATCAATCGCTGGCTGTTGCACGGCCACTCACAGCGACTCACGGCAGCTCACACCAGCTTCTGGCTGCTCATGCTGGTTGCTGGCCACTCACTATAGCTTACGGCAGCCCACTGCAGCCCCACTGCACCCTACACTGCTGCTGGCAACTCACAGCAGCCCAGCTCCAGGTCGAGCTGTTGTTCACCATCTTAGCTGTAGAGTGTGCAGCATCACTGGCCCTCATGTGGGATCCGAACCAGTGGCCTTCCTGCTTAGAGCTTGTGCTCCCAAGCCAACTCTTAACCAACAAGCCACTCAGCCAACCCTGAGACTATACATTTTCTTAAATTATTTTTTATTATAAAACATATTTTTTAGAATTAGTTTCAGCTGTACAACACAGTGCAATAGTTATACTTTTTACCCCTCAAACTGACATCCCTCCTCCCCCAATCCGCTGCCCCACTTCCCCCCAATATCATACATATCTATTACAAATCCCTTGACTCCACTCCCACACTATACTCCACATCCCATTACTATATATCTATATCCATATCTATATCTATATAGATATGGATATAGATATTCACTTATAGTTGACATACACTACTATACAACATCAGCTTCAGGTGTACAGTGCAGTGATCAAGTCTCTTCCCCATTCATGATGCAAGACATGTGACCACCTGACACCCTACAAAATATTCACAACATTATTAATTATATTCCTCAAACTGTCTTTCATGTCCCTGTGGCAATATTGTAGTTCCATATTTATGCTTTCTAACCCCTTCCCCTTCTCCCTCATCCCCAACCCCTCCCATCTAACAGCCATCAGTTGTTCCTCTATATCTCTGAGACTACTTCTGTTTACTTTCCTCGTTCATTCAGTATTTTAGATTCCACATATAAGTGAAATCATATGGTATTTGTCTTTCTCTGACTGACTTATTTCACTTAACATAATAGTCTCTAAG
>NW_017731989.1:1328269-1348439 GCF_001890085.2 Hipposideros armiger | reverse complement strand
TTATTCTTTTCTGAGAAGCTCTTTATCTCTCCTTCAATTTTAAGTGATAGCCGTGCTGGGTAGAGCAATCTTGGTTGTAGGCCTTTATTTTGCATCACTTTGAAAACTTCCTGCCACTCCCTTCTGGCCTGCAGAGTTTGTGTGGAAAAGTCAATTGTTAGTCTTATAGGAGTTCCTTCGTATGTAATCTGCTGTCTTTCTCTTGCTGTTTTTAGGATCCTGTGTTTGTCTTTAACCTTTGCCATTTTTACTATGATGTGTCTTGGTGTGGATCTGTTTGGGTTCAGCTTGTTTGGAACTCTCTGCACTTTCTGGGCTTGTATGTCGATTTCCTTCACCAGGGTAGGGAAGTTCTCAATCATTGTTTCTTAAATACATTCTCGATCCCTTGCTTCTTCTCTTCTCCTTCTGGTATTCCTATGATGTGAACGTTGTTGAGCTTGATGTTGCCCCACAGGTCTCTTAAACTATTGTCATTGTTTTTTATTCTTTTCTCTTTTTGTTGTTCCAAGTGGGTGATTTCTGCTATCTTGTCTTCTGAATCACTGATCCGATCCTCTGCTTCATCTAATCTACTGGTGATTCCTTCGAGTGTGTTCTTCATTTCAGTTATTGTATTCTTTAGTTCTACCTGGTTGTTTTTTATGATTTCTGTATCCTTCTGTATGTCTTCCTTAAGTTCCTGAAACATTCTTATCATCAGTGTTCTAAACTCTGTCTCTGAAAGTTTGGATACCTCTGTTTCATTTAGTTGCATTTCTTGAAGTTTCTTCTGATTTTTTACTTGGGACATGTTTCTTTGTTTCTTCATTCTGGCTGTTGCTCTGATTGCTTCAATGTATTACATCACCTAGTGAGAAAGAAAAAAAGGGAGGGGCTCTCTGCCCACTTTAATCTGCAGACCACTTGCTCAGCAACAGAGAGATTCTGGGTGACTCATCATCAGCTGTTGGGGGGAAGGCCTCAGTGTGTCATGCACCAACCTCCCTCTATACTTGAAGTAAGCTTCCCACAATTAGTTGCTGTGTGCTCTGGAGCTGCACCCACCACCAAAAATCCTGACAGGTTGTTGCGGGCTGGCTGCTGCTGCTGCAAAAACCCCTCTGTGGCCTGTGGAGGTGGGGGCCAGGGACCAGGGGCTCAGGGTGTCCCTGGCAACACAGCTCTAGGTGGGTGGGGCAGTCCCCCAAGGCACCACAGGATGTGGTCAGTGGCCCCCACCAAGTAAGAGCAGCATGCACTTTTGCATTGGCCACCAGCCCGCACAAACTTGCCAGGAAAGCCCCGGCTGAATCACGCAGGCACACAGCTCACAGCCCTACACTCCCAGGAAAACTCCCAGTCTCAGCCTGTCCCAATCAGCTGCTCGCAGATCAGGCCGAGCAGCCCAATAGCCGATCGCCACCCAGGCAACTCTGTACATGCAGTGTGGAAATCGGGGACCTAAGGCAAGTCATGCACTCCTGAGTCTCAATAAGCAGTCTGTTGGAGTCGGAGCGCGCCTGCCAGGCATTTCCCTGGCTACACAGCACAAGCAGTGTGGAGGGTGGGGATCCAAGGTCGCATGCGCACGCACGCTCGCACACACGTACTCCTGCGCCAATTCCAGCAGACCAATGCAGTCCCAGACCTGAGCCTCTGTGGGAGGGCCCAGCCCTGAAAAAATGGCGCCCTTCTGTGCACTACTAGTGTGCAAGCTCCACACCAGGGGAACAATGGTCCCAAAAACCTCCAGCTCCTGCGCCAAAGGCACTCAGTTCAGTCCTTCCTGTAGGCTCCTGGGCCCCGCTCACAAAGCTACTCCCTCCACCAGGAACCGGGTGAGTGCTCACCAGCGAGTGAGTCGGTTTGCTGGCTCCACTGTTTCTCAAGCTGCCCCCAGCCTCACCAAGCCGAGCAAAGAGAGTCCTCACTATTTTCTACTTCCAGCTATCGTGGAACTCCTTTTCCTGGCAACGTAACTCTGGGGTGGTGAGCGCGGTGTGGGGCCGGAGGGTCTCGCCCCCAACTGGAGAAGCCTCCCCACCGCTGAGGTGTCCCTCACGGGGTTCGCCCTCTCTGGTCTCTGCTCCTCCTACCAGACTTGATGTGGTCTCCTCTTTAAGTCCTTCGTTTAGAGGTTCTTCTCATCTAGGATCCAGGGAACTTCCAAGGTTGAATATCATATAAATTATTTGTAATTTTGTTGTGATCCTGGGAGGTAGTCGGCACAGCGTCTGTCTATTCCGCCATCTTACCAGAAGTCCAAGAGACTATACATTTTTAAGCACACATAAAAGATGTAATATTTACTACTATCAAATTTTTAAAAATCTGACTTAGGTAAGAAGAGACTTTACAGAAAACATTATTACCCTAGACTGAATGCTCTGAGTACAAGATCTACACTCACAGGTCAGAGAGAACAGGGCTTTTCTACTATAGGGAGGGATCAAGAAGGCCAGCAAGAAAACAAAATATAAACAAACCCAAAGATATGGAAAACAAGTAGGTGGTTGCTGAATGTGAATGTGGGGTGGAGATAGGGATAAAAAATAAAGTCAGGAAAAAAATGTGTTATGTAAAAATGAGAAATGAAAACTTTAAATGGAATAACATGATTGTTGGGGGAGGTAGTGGGGGTGAAGAGTTCTATGTTGGGGCAACCGAGTGTCTCGTTGGTTAAGAGTTGCCTTGAGAGCACAATCTCTGAGCAGCAGGGTCATTGGATTGGATCCCACATGGACCAGTGATGCTGCATCCTCTATAGCTAAGATGGTGAGCAACAGCTCGACCAGGGGCTGGGCTGCTGGGAGTCACCGGCAATGGAGTAGGCTGCAGTGGGGATGCAGTTGGCTGCTGTGAGCTACCAATGCTCAGAGCTTGTGCTCCTTAGCTAACTCTTAACCAACTGAGCCAGTGGGCCAGCCCCTCCAAGACATTTTTAAAAGAAATAGAAGAAGACACACAGAAATGGCAAGACATTTCATGATCACGGACTGGAAGAATCAACTTACTTAAAATGGCCATGCAACATGAAGCAATATACAGATTTAATGCAATCCCCATCAAAACCCCAATAGCATTTTTAAAGAAATGGAACAAAAAATCATCAGATTTGTATGGAACCCTAAAAGACCTTGAATACCTAAAGCGATCCAAAGAGAAAAGAAGAATCCTGGAGGGATCACATTCCCTTGACTTCAGCTTGACTAGAGGACAACAATAATCAAAACAGTATGGTATTGGCAGAAAAACAGACACAGACCAATGAAACAGAAATAAAAACCCAGAAATACACCCATATGAATATAAACAGATAATTTTAGAAAAGGGAGCCAAAAACATTCAATGGAGAAAAGACAGCTTCTTCAATAAATTGTGCCAGGAAAATTGGAAAGCCATGTGCAAAAGAATGAAACTAGACTGCTATCTGTCACCATGTCCCAAAATTAACTCAAAATGGATCAAATATATAAACATAAGACCTGAAACAATAAACTGCACAGAAGAAAACACAGGTACAAAATTTATGAATCTTGAGTTCAAAGAGGATTATATGAATTTGACCTTAAAGGCAAGGGAAGTGAAGGCTAAATTAAATGAATGGGACTACATCAAACTAAAAAGCTGCTGCACACCAAAAGAAACCATAGACAAAATAAAGAGGCTAGCAACCGAGTGGGAGAAGATTTTTGCAAACGTCTCCGATAAGGGGCTAATATCCAAAATATACAAGGAACTCATACAATTCAACAAAAAAAAAATAAGCAATTCAATTAAAAAATGGACAGAGGACATGAATGGACATTTCTTCAAAGAACATACAGATAGACAACAGACATATGAAAAGATGCTCAACATCACTAATCATCAGAGAAATGCAAATAAAAACCACAATGAGGTATTACCTCATACCAGTTAGAATGGCTATCAACAAGATAAATAATAACAAGTGCTGGCGAGGCTGTGGAGAAAAGGAAACCCTGCTGCACTATTGGTGGGACTGCAGATTGGTGCAGCCATTATGGAAATCAGTATGGTGATATATCAAAAAACTGGAAATGGAACTACTGTATGACCCAGCAATTCCACTCTTGGGTATTTATCCAGAGAAACCCAAGACGCTAATTTGAAAAAATATATGTACCCCTATGTTTATTGCAGCGCTATTCACAATAGCCAAGACTTGGAAGCAACCGAAATGCCCATCGGTAGATGACTGGATTAAGAAACTGTGGTACATTTACACATGGACTATTACTCCACCATAAAGAAGAATGAAATTGTAACATTTGGGACAATATATATGGACTTAGAGACTATTATGTTAAGTGAAATAAGTCAGTCAGAGAAAGACAAATACCATATGATTTCACTTATATGTGGAATCTAAAAAACTGAATGGGCGAGGAAAGTGAACAGAGATGGTCTCAGATGTGGGGGTGCAGCTGATGGCTGTTGGTTGGGGGGGTGGGGATGAGGGAAAGAGGGAGGGGGCTGGACAGCATAAATACGCAGCTGCAGTGTTGCCATGGGAACATGGGGGACAATTCAAGGAATGTAACTGATAATGTTGTGAATATTTTGTAGGGTGTCAGGTGGTCACATGTCTTGCATCATGGATGGGGAAGAGACTTGATCACTGCACTGTACACCTGAAGCTGATGTTGTATAATATTGTATATCAACTATAAAGTGAACATATAGTCATGGGACGTGGAGTATACTGTGGGAGTGGAGTCAAGGGATTTGTAATAGATATGTATGTTATTGGGGGAAAATGGGGCAGCAGATTGGGGGAGAGGAGTTGTCACTCTGAAGGGTAAAAAGTATAACTATTGCACTGTGTTGTACAGCTGAAACTAATTCTAAAAAATGTGTATTTCATAATAAAAAATAATTTAATAAAAAAAATTAAGAATAAGCTTACCATATTACCCAGTAATCCCTCTCCTGGGATCTACCCAAAAAGTCTGAAAACATTGATCCATAAAGATATATGTGCTCTAAAGTTCATTGCAGCTTTATTTATGGTGGCCAAGACATGCAAACAAGTGTCCTTCAAAAGATGATTTAATTAAGAAGATGTGGTATATATACACAATGGAATACTAGTCTGTCATAAGAAAATTTGAAATAGTGCCATTTGTGACAACACGGACGGATCTTGAGATTATTATGCTAAGCAAAATAGATCAACAGAAAAAGTTGAGCACTATATGATTTCACTGATATGTGGAATAGAAAATTGAAAGCAACAAAAAAACAAAAACTGATATACATAGACAGTAGTTTAGTGGTTACCAGATGGTGGGGGGGGGGGGAGTGGGTAGTAGATGAGGGTAAAAGGGATCAAATATATGGTGATGAAGGAGAACTGACTCTAGGTGGTGATGTATTACAGAATTTTACAGTTCAAACCTATGTAACTTTACTAACCATTGTAATCCCAGTAAACTTTAATTAAAAGAAATCAGACATTTCAAGTCAGTCTGTGTACAGGAACAGAACTCAGGGGTTGTGAGCTCAGCCCTGGGAGACTGAGGAAAGAGAGGGACATGGGAACAGTAGTTTGTTATCTTCTCCACGAGCAGTTTATCTTCCAAATTTTCCATCTATTTGAATCTAAGTATTTCAATAATACCTAAAATATAAAAACTTCAGTAAAATATTAGGGAAGAAAACACTTTTTAAAGGTTTGAAAACTGGTGTTAAATACAGTTAAACCAGGAGTCCTTATTCCAAATAGCCTTTTAGAAAGTTCTGTAACATGATCAGTGATGATCCCATTGAGCGAAAGCCCAGTCAGCACCACAGTGGTGTCCAGAATGGGGGAGTGAGGAGTGTGACCAACTGCTTCATGTGTAAAGGTTTTCCTTTGCTGTGGATAATTTATTTAGAGCTGCATGTGATATTTGTACAACATTCTCAATGTACTAAAGGCCATTCATTTGCAGTTTACCATAGTTAACCTTATATTATTTGAATTTCACTCAGTTAAAAAGAAATAGACAAAAAATAACCATATATAAAATCCTCAAAATTACCTAACATGGATCAGTCAGAACACTAGATCCAGCCAAGTTCAGTTTTGCATAGCTGTGATTCTCTCATTTTGTGTCAAAATAAAAACTCTCTCCGGGTCAACCTCTTGAACTGTGTTTTTCATTGAGGGACAGCTGACATTCAAGGCTGTGGCCATAGAATTCTCTCAGGAGTGGGAATGCCTGGACCCATCTCAGAGGGCCTTATCCAGGGATATGATGTTGGAGAGCTGCAGGCAACTGCTTCTCTAAAAATCAGTGACCATATTTGCTTATGTCTGTTTTCCCTTGTTAGTCTTTTAGGAGCCCCAGACTTGCTTGTTGGAGACGCAAATCCTTGTACGTGAGAGAGCCATTGATGCTGATTTCATTCGGGAGAAAAGGCTTCCGCATGGGGTATTTGGACTCTAGACGTCCCCTCTTGTTGCGAGTTTTTCACATTTCATGCTTGATTAGTGCTGGAAGTGTTATGAGTCAGGAAACCTTATGGAAAAGTTTTAGGAACACCTAATTTTGTGTTTTACCCTCATGCTTTTGATTCAATAGTTGCTGCAAGGACCTAACTCTCTGCAAACTTAATAGAACCCCTGGTAGCATTCAAAAGGAGGCAGTCAGTTGACCAATTTCTCAAATCCTTTTTAAGACCCGTCTCTAATATTTTCTTCTTAGCTGAATAAAGAGCTGGTAATGTGTTCTGGAAAAGCCTAGCATATCGTTATCACATGCTGCGTGACAAGGGCTGGGGTTTCGAGGAGGGGCGGTGACGGGTTAAGAAATCACAAGAGTCAAAAATAGAGTTTCTGCAGGCCAGGGGTCTTGTCTCTGCTGACTGAGAGAGCAAGCCCTGATACTGGTGGGCAAATAAGTTTTATTTACAACTGTCACAAAGAAGTCAATTTGAATATCTATACCCAGTTAATTGATTCGATTAAACCGGCAGCTGCTTTACCGAAACTCATCTTGATCAAGCAAGAGTTGTGCTTTCACACATACGTATGATCCTCGGGATGGCCTCAGCATTCCGAGACCACCAGATAAGGAAGTTTTACCAAGATCATTCCCTCGGGTCTTAGCATTCCAAGACACTCCCTTATGATCAGTGCGCAGGTGCATTCGAGTCAGCAGCTGCAAGGCGACAGACATATCATGTTCCGTTTTAGTTTATAAACTGAAAAGTGTTTGGAATTAAATTGGATCTCCAATTTGCAACAAGAAAAACAACCCTGGAACTGCAAAGTGAAAGGGGAAATCAAAGAAGGTGGAAATGAATGGAGCCGAGAACACAAGAAAGAAATCACACGGGCACAGAGTAAGCTGCTCCACTGCTGGTGCAGAAAGTGTCCTGAAATGGGAAAGATCTGTGGGAAATAACTGTTTATTTCTCAGGGGCTCTCAGAGGAAGTCATCCTTAATTAACTCTGCTTTAAGGAATGAGTGAATGCTTTCACACACACACACACACACACACACACACACACCCTTACCCAGACACCACTGCCTGCTCTGACCCCTCTCAACTAGCACACAGTGAGCAGAGAATGTGACCTTTACTGAAAACGAGTATTTGCGTTGAGATGGAGTTGGGTGTAAACAGTAAGGGGACCTTGCTTTCTCAGGCTCCTTGCTGCTGGAAATGGGTTCTTGGGAGAGCAACCTCAGTGGTGGTTAAAAAGGCAAATTAAACAGCCTCACCTCAGACCTGGGGAGGTATAATGTCTGAGTGTGGAGCCCCAGAAAGGCATCTTCAGTGATTTGTAAGTGCATGAAAGTTTGATGACCTATGATTAGCAAAGTCCTTCTCAGACTTGACTTCCCGATGGCATGTCCTGTGCTGTTTAAGAGCTACCATCTCCTGTGTCCAACCCCAGAGATTCTCTATGAGCCTGTGGCACAGCCCAGTGTCACTAGTTCCTTCATGGAGAAGCCCAGGGTACTCTACTGTGAAGTCAGGGTTCAACACTGAGAGGACCCAAGGGACATTTCTGTGGACTGGTTACAAAGTCTGGTCCATGGGGAAGACTCCATGGGGAGGCCAGCTCTGCTTGTTTTGGTAGCAGAGTGTCAATGTAACCCACAGTCCCTAGGGTGTAGCAAATTTGTAGGTAATCCTACAATGCAAGGGCACCCAAAGATTAAGGAGGGGACACTCACATGTTGAGTGTGAAGTGGAATACCTCCATGTAGGTATACCAGACGCGCACAAAAACATGGAAATACAGTGAGACCATGCAGGCCCTCACTGGCTGTGGGGAGGCTTTGGGTCTCAGTCGAATGTGCTGAAAGCTTTCTGGAGCAAAAGCAGCTTCATTAGAGGATGTAGGAGCGGGATCAGAATGGGACAGCATTCATTCCACTGCAGCAGATCTTCCCAAACCACACTTGAAGGGGGCTTCCTCCTTGACCTTTGTGCCTCTCCCCTGTGTCATCTGCTTTTATTACCACGGGGTGGAAGGCTAACATCTCCTAGTCTTCACTTCTCAGGGCTTTTCCCTTTGCTCCAAATATGTGGCTAGGTGTGGATTTGAGACAATGACATCAGTTTTTTAGAAAAAGAAATGTGACTTGCTGGGGACTCTACAATTTCCACCCAGTATTGTGCTCAGTAGAGAAGAGAAGACATTATAAAAGGGTATAGGAAATTACTTCTTTAAACAGTTTCCTGACAGCCCCTTTATGATACTTAGAAAGCATTTTCAATTTACCATTTGAACTCCACATCAAAGTACTAATATGGACTCAGACATAAGGGGTGTAAATTGGGGTTTAAGATGTAGGCAACAATACTTTATGCCACTGAGTTTCTATGATTTTCCCTAATGTAAAGTGGCGAATACAGATTACCTCACAAAAGGGAAGGTGAAGGTCAAGATGAAACATCCTTAAGATTTTCAGCCAAAAAATCCAAATAACTTCCTTTAAAGAGGGTCACAAATTCAGTCATATGAGGCAGAAACCTGAGGAGACATTCTACAAATGAAGGACACTAAGACCGGAAGGCGGGGTAGGAATTCGCAAAGGAAGCGCTCCTCACATGGGGAGACCAGGTTCCTGGAGTTCTCCAATATTACGACCAGGTACAAATCCCACTGAGGCCTGGGATTTCCCACTCCTCCTGGAGAATTCTATGGCTACATCCCTGAATGTCAATGGTCACTGAAGTAAATAACACACGTATCAAGTGGTCATGTGTTGGGAGCCATCTCAGAGTAGTGAGACTGCAGGCTGACTGCAAGTGGAGAGTGGCAGGTGGCTGCAGACCCCCAAGTTCTGTGTGCTGAGAAAAAGTTGCAAAACTGCATGTTAGCTGAACAGCAAAAAGAGGAACTGCTGGAGAAACAGCTTAACTCATCTCCTGTGCCATGGAAAAGCAGAAGTTCCTGAACTGAAACCACCAGACCCTCACATGTCAATGTCTAATTATGGACTCAGGTACTTCGGAACTTTCCACCATGGACTTGCTGACAATTTGCCACAGTTTAACCTTACTTAAAATATATCATTAGTCTATGCTGTGTAATCATGTAAATTGTTGCCAAGAGATTATCTCACTTCCAAACCCCTATGTCAGGGACATTGGCCCGCCCATTCCCCCCAAAATCCCCTATGCTATAAGGGAATTTTCCTTTGCAAAAGGGGAAGTTGCTTTCTATATAATCAATGTGTGCCCAATAAACAGTGGCACTCTCTCCGCCACCCAAGACAGAGTGTCCCTCCTGACCCCAGCTTTTGTCTCTATGTCTTTCTTTCTTACTTAATTTCTTCCATTTCTCAATCTCCCACCCAGTCCACTCAGGGACCCTCTAGGTACCTGGCTAGTGTGCACCAGGTGGCCACTGGAAGCTGAGCGGGCCTCGGCAGTCATGGACACAGTTCATACTTTGACCAATGATGAAAAGAGTTAAGAGAAGTTTCTCTCTCAGGTCTGTCTCTTCTTCCTGTGCATCATCTCTAGATTTTTATGTTCTAAATCACTAATTCTTTCCTCCATCTGGTCAGCTCTGTTTCACAAACTGCCTAGGGTCTGGGCCTGGGTCTCCACATTCCCCACTGGTCTTAACTAGGGAATCAAATTGTTAATTCGAAGTCCTGGAAGGGAGTATATTGGTGGTGGAGGACTAGAAGCTTAACTTGACTGACCTGTTGATGAACTAAAGTAGCAAGAGCGTTAAGGATTCAGGGTCCAACGAGGAAGGCGATGAGTAGAAGAACTAGTGGTCCTGCCAGGGCAGAGATGAGAGTGGTGAGCCATGGGGACCAGTTAAAAAGTGACTGGTACCAGTTTTGTTGGTTTGTTTGAGTGAGATATTTATCTTTAGGATTTTCTCGAAACAAAGCTAAAGTGTCCCGAATGACCCTCGACTGGTTAGCATAGAAGCAGCAGGTCTTTCCCAGGGCAACACAGAGACCACCTTGTTTTAGAAAGAGGAGATCTAGTCCCCTCCTATTCTGGAGAACAACCTCGGCAAGGGAGTCATCCTGAAGTTCAAGGCGAGAAACGGAACTCTGGAAGTATCCTAAGTCCTGGGCAACCTGAAGGCTATGGGACTTGAAATTCTGGTCCTGAACAATAAGGGAGGAACTTCCAACAGCTGCGGAGCCCACAATGCCAAGACCAACTAGGAGTGGAACTAGTATAGGGGCTGCCCATCTATAGCAAGTAGGAAGGAGGCTTAGATGCTCTCTCCCCGCTTTGCCACTGTAATATTGGACCCGCGGTAGGATGTAGACTAGGTAGCAGAAGATAGGAGGTGATTCATTAGAATGGAGGAGCCATAGGTCAATACATTTGGTTATACCATTAGTGCAGGCAAACCAGGTATCAGGCGGGTCCTGTAAGTACTTAAAAGGGATAATACCTTCTATGTAGGAATCATTGAACCACAGGGTAGAATCACAGAGGGGAGCATAGGGGGAGTTGGGGAGGGAGTAGGTTTGACTAAAAATGCAGGTCCCCTTCCCTTGAAGGTTACCTAGAATGAGAGATGGTTGGGCCCATGTACAGCTGTTATGAGGGACAAGGAGAGAAGAGTTAACAGTGCCCAAGCCTAGGTAATACGGCGGCTTGGGGTCCAGGCAGAGCCAGCAGTCCTGAGCTTCCTCGGGGTTCATGGAGTTGAGAAGGGCATGAACCGAGGTTAATATCTGGAAGAGTGGAGGGGCCCGAGGATTTGAGGCCAGTGTAGCGGGCGGACTGAGATTAGTGGCTGGCGGCAGCTGGCGCTGGGGTCGGTCAGTTGTGCTGGGGATGGAGAGGTGTCCGGGACCAGAGAAGGCTGGCAGTGGTGGGAGGACCGGGATGGGGAGGATGATATCATTTTGGGGACCTATAGGTTGTGGGGGACTATGGACCTCAAATCTCTGAATAGTAAACTGAGTGCCTAAATCCAGTCTGGAGATATAGAGACGAAACCCTCATGTTCGCCCTTTGTCCCATTGCCTGGAATTAGGTTGGACAATAGTAATATTGAGGGGGTTACAGGTATCTTGGACCTCGCAGGACTTGTTGCAAGTGAGACTAAGAGGATGTTATGGTCATGATTTTTCCAGGATGCTGTGGTCTCTCAGCCCCAAGAAGCACAGAAATATTCGCCCTCGGTCTTACAGTGGGGCAGCCCACTTGCGGGGCGTATAGAACTGAATTCCCCAAAGCCCCTTTTGGCTGTTGAGGGAGTGGAAACCGGGTTTATAGTCCAGAGGCAAAACCCCTCCGGGACCTCCATAATGATATGAGGCTCCTATTAACATCCAAGAGATGTCAAATCGACACAGGTCGGTGATTAGAGATATAGTCTGGCCCTGAGACTGGGTGAGGGAGGCAAGTGTCTGGCCCATGCCGGTTTTTCTGAGTTCTCATCTGAACAGCCCAGGAGCATGCAGGTTAGGTGGTGGGGAGGGCAGACCTAGGGAGGAAAACATGGTGAAGAGGAGAAAGGTCAAGAGGGGACCTGCCCAAGTCTTATCTTTCAATTGCCGGGGCTGTTGAGTATTCTCCATCTCTCTCTGGGATCTGGTGGTGCAGGTTTGAGTTGGGTGTGGTGTATCCAAGTGGGGATCCCAGCAACCTTGAGTGCGGTGGGGGTGGTCAAGGTGACAACGTAGGGTCCTTTCCAAGTCTGCTCGAGAGTTTTGGAGAGGATGCGTCGGACTAGGACAGCGTCTCCAGGCTGGAACGAGTGGGGCTGTATGGGCCCATTGTCTGGTTGTGTGGCTTTGATAATCGGGGCCGCAGCTCAGTCTGGAGTGTCTGTTAGCCTTGGAGAGACTGAATTAAAAAGTGGTTAGAGACCTCAGACAAAATCTCAACCTCCAACTGAGGGAGGAGGCAGAGAGGTCTTCCGTATATGATTTTAAAAGGGGGAGAAACAAGCCCGGTATAGGGTGCAACGGGCATGGAGCAAGGCTAAGGGGAGCAAGTCTGGCCACCCAGCACCAGTCTCTAAAACAAATTTAGTAAGAGTCTCCTTTAACGTCCTATTTATTCGTTCAACTTGCCCTGAGCTCTGCGGCCAATATGCACAGTGAAGTTTCCAAGAAATATGGAGGGCCTTGGCCAGTAATTGAGAGATATTAGCCATGAAGGCCGGACCATTGTCGGACCCCAGGTACCAGGGCAAGCCAAATCGGACGATGAGCTCCTGGAGAAGTTTCTTAGCGACGATGGAGGCGGTCTCCATCCTGGTGGGATAAGCCTCTACCCACCCGGAGAAGGAGTCAACAAAGACTAGTAGGTACTTGTAATTGTATTTGTTGGTGCGAATCTCGGTAAAATCAACTTCCCAGTGCTCTCCGGGGTGGCTCCCACAGAATCGAGTTACAAGCTGCTGCTGGTGAGGGCTGGCATTAACCTTAGCACAAGCAAGACATCTCGAGGTGAAGTCCTGAGTAAGGGCAGAGAGGTCTGGGACCCTGAATTTGGAGCGAACTAGCTCCCCAAGTTTCCATGCCCCAAGGTGGGTAAGCTGATTGAGCTGCGTTAGGAGCTGCCTCCCCAAAGCGTTGGGTAAGCAAAGTCGATCGTCCAGGGCTCTAAACCAACCATCCGGCTGGAGGCAGGCGTGCTGTGACAAGAATGTCTGTTCTGAAGAGTGGTTGCCATTTCCTGTTTGTCATTTATATTACGCATAATTTTGCATCCTTTTGTCTCATAGTTTAAGGTAGAATAATCCACTTCAGTGCTTCCTGCAATGCAGGCCTTGTGGTAGAAAAGTACCTCAGCTTTTGTATGTCTGGAAAGTTCATACAGGAAAATTGTGGTGGGTTTCCAGCTTATTTCTCAAATTAGTTGAGCACAGCAATGAACACAAGATCTTATTATTACAATGCAGGTTCTGATCTAGTAGTTGTGAAATGGGGCCTGCGTTTCTGCATTTCTACAAGGCTGACCACTCATGCTAATGCCTCAGGTACCAGGGCCACATTTTCCATATCAAAGAGGTAAAACCTGATGGGAAATATTCATAGGTGACTTTGAACTGAGGCTCTTACTGCAATTAAAGGTCCTTACATAATAGCAAAAAGCCTGAAAAATCCTTTTAGAACATTTAATATATGTTCTATCAGTTTTTCATTATTAAATGCATAAAACTACCAAAAAACTAATTTATGAGAACAATATTATTTTCTTTATAACAATATTTGTCCAATATTCAGTAAATGGTAGAACCTGGGATTTTACCTAGTTTTTCTGACCTGCAATTTATATAAAAGGAAGACACATACAGGGACAATATACCAAGAAAATCCTAAACATTTAATTATAGCAGTATTTGTAACTGAGAAATAATGCAAACAAGAAGGTGCCAAAAGGGAATTGATCAAATAACTTTTACATTTTAAGCACACATCTACATCTTTAAAAAATAACTATGGACATGGTAAAAGTGACACAGTGAAAACATTTTAATGTCACTGAAATTTAATATTTTCAAATGCTTAAAATAATACATCTATTTGCAGGAAAAGCTCTTTGTCTTTGAAAAATACTATGGACACGGGATTACATTACAGAAATGGTGGCTGAGTATTGCAGCTCTGCATACATCTTTAAAAAGTAACTATGGGGCCGGCCGAGTGGCGCAATGGTTAAGAGTTGGTTTGGGACACCAGAGGCCCCGGTTCAAATCCCACATATGAGAGCCAGTGACACCACCCTCTACAGCTAACATGCTGAACAACCTGGAGCTGGACTGCCATGAGTCACCATTGACTGTGCAGGCTGCAGCCCCTGCTGCAGTGAGTTGTCATGGGCTACCGTGTGTAGCCAGCAGCCAGCGTGAGGGGCCAGCAGCCGCAGTGAGCGGCTGTCCACAAGCCAGTGACTGATCTGCCTTGCCCGGGAAGAGAGCAATAATGGTGCCAACTTGGGCCAGTGAAACAACGTCCTCCACAACTCGACTGAAGAACAAAAGGACAGCAACTTGTTTGTTTCCCTTCCCCCAGTTCCCCAGTGCTGTTCCCATCCCCCCAATTCCCCAATAAAAAATCTTAAAAAACAAAAAGTAACTATGTACATGGTAAAAGTGACACAGTGGAAATATTTTAATGTCACTGAAATTAAATATTTTCAATTGCATAAAGTAATACATCTATTTGTGGGAAAAGCTCTTTGTCTTTGAAAAATACTATGGACATGGGATTACATAACAGGAACGGTGGAGTGACCTGTTCCTCTTGAAATCTGGAATTTACAACAAATTGAACAGCTATAATTCCACAAAGGACTCCCTATATGGCATTCAGGCAAGAAAAAGAGACTTGCAACTTGAATCATCTAAGGGTGGGCAAATTGGGCTATTGGGGGAGGTGGGAAGAGGGAAGTGCAGACACAAGCCTCAGGGCCGCAGAACGCAGACTGGAACTCGGAGCTCCCTGCAGTCTGCAACTACCGCAGTCCCAGGAGAGGGACGAGCTCCCCTGTGGCCCACAATCCGGACTGCAGGATCAGCATATAACATGGCTAAACCCAAAAGCTCAGGGCAGACATTTCAGAGCAAGAAAGGGTAAAAGGATGACGACAGTGGTTTAAGTCCTCGCTGCCAAGCAGAGGATGGAAGACAGGAATGCAGCCTGGGTGACACCCTCCCTATCCTCCCAGAACTTGCCCTACCCCTCCCCCCCACCGTCCCAGTGCTAGAAGCAGAGCAGTAGGAGTGTCGGATCAAAACAATAGAATACTTGTACCTCTGAGTATAGCAGCCCCGCAGCCACAGACTCACAGCACAACTAATTCCAGCAAAAGGGAAGTTACTGTACAGGCAAGATAACGGTGCATGTCGAAGCCACCTCTCACAACCAACCCTGCACTCAACCTCATCTAACTGGGCAGATCCCTTCAGGGATGAACAGAGCCATGGAAACACACAGGCTCTAAATCTGGTTGCAGGGAATGCTTTGGGTCTTCAGAAGCTCTCAATATCCCCCCACACAGGTGGTGCTCTGAGACCCAGAGGACCTGCTCACAGAGGAGAAACCCACCTTCCAGGGAACCCCCCATTGTGTGAGAAGCGGAACAGTGTAAAAGGCAATATAACACTACAGTAAACAAGAAAATAAAACATTCCACAACACCTACTGGAAAGCAAAACAAAGACCTGTTCTCATCAACCAGTTGCAGAACCCATTCCTGTAGATGCCTAGGAAGAGAAAAAAAAGACTCATTAATTGCCATGAATAACCAAGGTAATAAGGCAGCTCAGAAAGAAAATGAAAAGTCTCCAGAAAATAAACTCAAACACATTGAAATATGTGACTGAAATGACAGAATTCAAGATTGTGGTTCTGAAAAAACTCAACAAGATGCAAGAAAACACAGACAGGCAGTTCAATGAACTCAGAAACACAATAAAAGAGAAAAATAAACATTTTATCAAAGAGACTGATTTTGAAAAAAAAATTTCTGGAGACTAAGAACTCAATAAAAGAAATGAAGAAAGAGGGGCTGGGCGAGTGGTGCGTTGGTTAAGAACTGGCTTGGGATGCCAGAAGGCCCCAGTTTGGATCCCACATATGAGGGTCGCTGACACTGCCCTCTACAGCTAAGATGCTGAACAATAGCTCACCCTCGAGCTGGGCTGCCGTGGGTTGCCTGCGACGGTGTAGGCTGCAGCCCCTGCTGCAGTGGGCTGCCATAAGCTACCGTGTGTAGTCAGCAGCCAGCGTGAGCGGCCAGCAGCCGCTTTGAGTGGCCCTCCAGAGGCCAGCGACTGATCTGCCTCGCCTGGGAAGAGCGCAATGATGGTGCCAGCTTGGGCCAGTGAAACAACATCCTCCACAGTTAGACTGAAGAACAAAACGACATCAACTTGTCTGTTCCCCTTCCCCCGATTTCCCATTAAAATCTAAAAAAAAATGAAATGAAGAATGAGCCAGTTTAGTCAATAGAGCAGACCAGATGAATGAAAGAATCAGTGACATCAAAGATAGAAATCTGGAAATGACACAGATGGAAGAAGAGAGAGACTTGAGAGTTCAAAGAAATGAAAAAACTCTACAAGAACTTTTGGACTCCATCAAAAAGAGCAACATAAAAATAATGGGCATACCAGAAGGAGAAGAAAGGGAGAAGGGAACAGAGTGTATATCAAACAAATATTCAATGAAAACTACCCATCTTTGTGCAAACAACTGGATCCTCAAATCCAAGAAGCAAATAGAATACCTAATTACCTCATTCCCAACAAGCGTTCTCCAAGGCACATTGTATTGAAGCTGTCAAAAATTAATGAAAAAGAAAGAACCCTCAAGGAAGCCAGGGAAAAGGAGATGGTAACTTACAAATGAAAGCCCATTAGATTACCATCAGATTTTTCAACAGAAACTCTACAAGCCAGGAGGGAGTAGAATCAAATATTCAAATGATTGAATATCCAGCAAAGGTATCCTTTAGATATGAAGGAGGAATAAAAATCTTTCCAGATATACAGAAGCTGAAAGAATTTTCTACACTGACCTGCATTAGAAGAAACACTGAAGGAGGCTATTCAACCTGAACCAAAAAAGCAAAAGAATACAAAACCATGAGTAGTATTACAAACAGACAGACAGAAGCAGGAAATGGCAACCTCTACACCAAATAGGACACTACACACTTGAACATAACATATAGGATAAAGGAGAAAAAATTAAAAATAATAAATAATAAAAAAAGAGGGAAAAGACAATTTGCTACTGCAACTGGAAAATCAACTCACAGCATATATAGGGGATATTCTGTAACAAAAGAACATAAAAGAGAACAAAGTAAAGGTCTGAACCGGAAAAGGGAATGGAGAAAGCAGCATGCTAAAAAGGACATACTCTAAATATGCAACTTTCTTTTACATAAACTTAATGGTAACCACTCAAAAAGTCCAGAACTGAAATGTATAACAAAAAAAGAGGCAGCTGAGGTGGTGGCCGAAATCCCGTGGCAGCCAAACGGCTTCTGGGGATCCCCGGGAAGGGCCACAGTTGACAGATGTGCATGAGGAGGTGCCTGGTCAGCCTCACCTTTTGTACCTGCTGTCTGGCTTTTTACCTCACGCACAGGTTATGTTCTGTCTGTCTTGAAATTTACCTACCCTACACTGTACCAAGTGTGGCCGAGCTTAATTGGACTTTTGCTTCATGTGTCATGGAAATTGGGCTGGACGAAGATGAATAGCAGTTTAAGGTTCCACGGGGGCAGCTGGATGGTTCAGTTGCTGAGAGCACGTGCTCTGAGCAACAGGGTTGCCAGTTTGATTCCCACATGGTCCATTGAGCTGCGCTCTCCACAACGAGATTGAAGACAACTTGAGCTGAGCTGCTGGTCGGGGCCGGATGGCTCAGTTAGTTAGAGTGCATGCTCTTAACAATAAGGTTTTCGGCTTGACTCCCATATGGGATGGTGGGCTGTGCTCCCCACAACTAGAATGAAAACAAAGAGTGAACTTGGAGCTGAGCTGTGCCCTCCACAACTAAGATTGAAGGACAACAACTTGACTAGGAGCTGATGGGGCCTGGAAAACACACTGTTCCCTGAAAAAACACATTGTTCTTCAAGAACAACAACACAAATTCACGATATTAAAAAAAGAAAACAGAGGAAACAGAAGGGAAAATTTCATAAAATACCACCACACTGAAATAACAGCAACAAAAAGGCAAAGAAACAATGGAGACACTGTCCTACCAGAAAACAAGAGAATGAAAGGACATTCTCATATATCATGAATTACCCTAAATATAAATGGACTGAATTCACCAATAAAAAGGCACAGAGAAGGAGACTGGATAAAAGAAAAATAAAAACTCAACCATATGCTGCCTCCAAGAGACACATCTCAGCTACAAGGACAAATATAGACTCAAAGTGAAAGAGGGGATATTGACACTCCAAGAAAAGGTATTCAGAGACAAGCAAGTATAGCCATACTTATATGAGAGGACACAGGCTTCAGGATAGAAAAGGTAACAGGACACAAAGATAGACATTTCATAATGATAAAGGGAACAATACAACAACAAGGCTTAACAATCATCAGTATTTGTTAGCCCAATCAGGGGGCACTGAAATATACAAAGCAACTACTAACAGAACTAAAGGGAGAAACTGACCAAAACACAATTAGAGTAGGGGACCTGAATACATCATTGACCACTATGGATAGATCATCCAAACAGAAAATAAATAAGGAAATATCAGCTCTACATGACACATTAGACAAAAGGGAAATAATGGACATTTTTAGAGCACATCATCCAAGAACACCGAACTATACATTCTTTTCGAGTGTACATGGAACATTCTCAAAGACAGACCATATATTGGTACATAAAACCAGCCTCAGAAATTTGAATAAGATTGAAATCATACCAAGCATATTCTGATCACAAGCCTTTGAAATTAGGTATCAACTGCAAAAACAAAGCAGGAGAAAACACAAATATGTCGATATTAAATAACATACTTTTAAAAGAATGACTGGGTCAGGTTGCTCAAGTGGCTCATAGGTTAAGAGTGGTTTTGGAGCGCAAGCTCTGAGCAGCAGGGCTGCCGGTTTGGATCCCACATGGGGGCTAGTGATGTTGCACCCTCTACAGCTAAGATGGTGAACAACAGCTTGATCAGGAGCTGGGCTGCCATGAGTCGCTGGCAACAGCGTAGGCTGCAGTGGGCTGCAGTGAGTTACCGTGAGTGGCTGTCAGCCAGGTAACCGGCCAGAAACTGGCATGAGCTGCTGTGAGCCGCTGTGAGCGGCTGTCCAATGGCCAGTGATGGACTACCTCACCCAGGAAGAGTGCAATGATCCTAATACCAACAGGGGCCAGTGAAGCAATGTCCTTCACAACTAGACTGAAAAACAGGACAGCAACTTGTCTGTTTTCCTTCTTACGATTCCCCAACGCTGTTCCCCTCCCCCACTTGTCTATTCCCCTCTCCCAATTTCCCAATATCTTTCAAAAAAAAAAAAAAGAATGACTAGGTCAAAGAAGATATAAGGGAGAGATAAAAAAATACATACAAACAAATGAGAATGCAAATACATCCTATCAAAATTATTGGGATGCAGGATAAGCAGTAATAAGCAGGAAATTTATACCATTACAGGCCTATCTCAAAAAAAAAAAAAGGAAAAAACAGTCTCATGTTCCACCTTAAAGAATGAGAAAAAGAAGAACAAATGAAACCAAAGTAGCAGAAGGGAGGAAATAATAAAAACCAGAGCAGAACTAAATGAAATAGAGAACAGAAAGATAATAGAAAACATTCATGCAACAAAGAGTTGGTTCCTTGAAAAGATTAATAAAGTTGATAAACCCTTGGCTAGATTTGCTAAGATAGAAAGAGAAAGGACACAAATAAACAGAAACAGAAATGAATTCGATAACCTACAAGAAATAAACAAGTTCTTTGAAACATATAGCCTTCCCAGGCTGATCATGAAGAACCACAAAATCTAAATAGTCCGAACAATACCATATTTGCCGGCGTATAAGATGATTTTTTGGCGCTGAAAAATATGCCTCCAAGTGGGGGGTCGTCTTATACGGCAGGTACACTTCAGATAGACTGCCCATAGTGCTTGCCCCGGGCCATAGTGGCCTCCCGATGCCCGCCCACTTCATTCCACATACCGTTCAGGCATCAGCAGCGCTGCTGGGTGTATGCTCGGCTGTTATGC
>NW_017731989.1:1310349-1328199 GCF_001890085.2 Hipposideros armiger | reverse complement strand
GTCTTATACGCCGAGTCGTCTTATACGCCGGCAAATACGGTAGTTAGGAAATTGAATTAGGCCAGATCAATCAGGAAAGAGAAAGCAGTAAAACACATCTGAATTGGGAATGAAGAAGTTAAATTGTCAGTTTTTGCAAATAACATGATGCTATATATAGAACACCCCAAAGATTCCACCAAGAAGCTATAAGAAACCATAAACCAATACAGTAAAGCTGCCAGCTACAAAATTAACTTACAAAAATCCATTGCAATAAAACCTCAGAAAAAACAAATTTAAAAAACCTAATTCCTTTGGCAATAGGAAAAAAATAATAAAATGCCTAGTAATAAACTTAACCTAGAACATAAAGACCTATACACTAAAAACTATAAGACATTTTTAAAAGAAATTGAAAAAGACACAATGAATTGGAAAGACATTCCAAATGCATGCATTGGAAGCATCAATATAGTTAAAATAGCCATATGACCTAAAGCAATATACAGATTTAATGCAATCCCCTTCAAAATCCCAATGGCATTTTAAAAGAAATGGAACAAAAAAATAATTAGATTTGTATGGAACCACAACAGATGCTGAATACCTAAAACAATCCTAAGAAAAAAGAACAATGTTGGGGGCATCACACTTCCTGATTTCAGCTTGTGCTATAGGGCAACAATAGTCAAAACAGTATGGTACTGGCAGAAAAACAGACACACAGAACAATGAAACAAAATTGAAAACCCAGAAATAAACCCACATGAATATAAACAGATAATTTCCAAAAAAAGGAGACCAAAACACATAATGAAAAAAAGACAGCTGCTTCAATAAATTGTGCTGGGAAAACTGGAAAGCCACATGCAAAAGAATGAAACTAGACTGCTGTCTGTCGCTGTGTACAAAAAATTTACTCAAAATGGATCAATGACCTAAACATAAGACCTGAAACAATAAACTGCACAAAAGAAAACATAGGTACAAAATTCACGGACCTTGGGTTCAAAGAGGATTTTATGAATTTGACGTCAAAGGCAAGGGACGTAAAAGCTAAAATAAATGAATGCGACTACATCAAACTAAAAACCTGCTGCACAGCAAAAGAAACCATCTACAAAATAAAGAGGGAAGAAACCGAATGGGAAATTTTTGCAAACAACACCTCCAATAAGGGGCTAATATCCAAAATATATAAGGAACTCATTCAATTCAACAACAAAAAAACAAACAATCCAATTAAAAAGTGGGCAGAGAACCTGAATAGACATTTCTCCAAAGAGGACATACAGATGGCCAACAGTCATGAAAAGATGCTCAATATTACTAATCATCAGAGAAATGCAAATAAAAACCACCATGAGGTATCACCTCATACTGGTTAGAATGGCTATCAACAAAACAAATAATAACAAGTGATGGAGAAGGTGTGGAGCAAAAGGAATGCTCATACACTGTTGGTGGGAATGCAGATGGGTGCAGCTGTTATGGAAGGCAGTGTGGAGGTTCCTCAAAAAATTACAAATAGAATTACCACATGACCCAGCAATACCTCTCTTGGGTATCTACCCAAAAATCTGAAAACATTCATCCATAAAGATATATGTGCTCCAATGTTCAATGCAGCTTTATTTATGGTGGCCAAGACATGGAAACAACCAAAGTGTCCTTCAAAAGGCGATTGGATAAAGAAGATGTGGTATATATACACACAATGGAATACTATTCTGTCCTAAGAAAATTTGAAATAGTGCCATTTGTGAAAACATGGAACGATCTTGAGATTATTATGCTAAGCAAAATAAGTGAGACAGTAAAAGTTGAGAACCATATGATTTCACTGTATGTGGGATAGAAAACTGAAAGTAACAAAGAAAGAAAACAAAGAAACAAAAACTGATAGACATAGACAATAGTTTAGTGGTTACCAGAGGGTGGGGTGGTGGTAGATGAGGGTAAAAGGGATCAAATATATGGTGATGGAAGGACAACTGACTCTGGGTGGTGATGTACTACAAAATTGTACAGTTGAAACCTATGTAACTTTACTAACCACTGTAACCCCAATAAACTTGAGTTAAAAAAAAAAGACATTGCAAGTCAGTCTGTGTGCCAGACCAGAGTTCAGGGGATGTGAGCTCAGCTCTGGGAGACTGAGGAAAGAGAGAAACATGGGAACGGTTGTTTGTTGTCTTCTCCATGAGCAGCTTATCTTCCAAGGTTTCCATCTATTTGAATCTAAATATTTCAATAACACTTAAAATATAAAAAACTCAGTAAAATATTAGGAAAAAAACACTTTAAAGATTTGAGAACTGGTATTAATCCTGAAGAAACCAGGAGTCCTTATCCCAGATAACCTTTTAGAAAGTTCTGTAACACGTACAGCGATGATCCCATTGAGCGAAAGCCCAGTCAGCACCACAGTGGTGTCCAGAATGGAGGAGGGAGGAGTGTGACCAACTGCTTCATGCGTAGACGTTTTCCTTTGCTGTGGACAAAATATTTAGAGCTGGGTGTGATATTTTATACACTATTCTCAGTGTACTCAATGCCATTCACTTGTACCTCTTCACTGTTTACCTTATATTATTTGAATTTCTCTCAGTTAACAAGAAATAGACAAAAACTAAACATATATAAAATCCTCAAAATTACCTAACATGGATCAGTCAGAACACTAGATTCACCCAAATTAATTTTTGCATAGCTCTGATTCTCTAGTTTTGTGGCTAAAAAGAACTCTCTCGCTGTCAGCTCCGCGATCTCTTGTTTGCCAAAAAGGGATGGCTGACATTTAAGGCTGTGGCCATAGAACTCTCTCAGGAGTGGGAATGCCTGGACCCATCTCAGAGGGCCTTATCCAGGGACATGATGTTGGAGAACTTTAGGAAACTACTTCTCTCTAAAAATCAGTGACCGTGTTTGCAGATTACTGATTTTTCTTTTGAGTCTTTTAAGAGCCCCAGACTTGCTCGTCTGAGTTTCAAATCCTTGTTCGTGAGACAGCCACTGGAACTGATTTCATTCAGGAGAAAAAGCCTTCCTCATGGGGTATTTGGACTCCAGACTTCCCCTCTTGTTGCGAGTTTTCCACATTTCATGCTTGATTACTGCTGGAAGTACAATGTTAGGACTCAGGAAACCTTATGAAAAAGTTTTAGGAACACCTGATTCTGTGTTTCACCCTTGTGCTTTTGATTCAGTAGTTGCTGTAGGGACTTACTCTCTGCAAACTTAAAAGAACCTCTTAGCATTCAAAAGGAGGCAGTCAGTAGATCAGTCTCTGAAATGCTTTCCCAGACCTGTCTCTAATATTCTCTTCTTAGATCAATGAGTTGGCAATGTGTTCTGGAAAAGCCTAGCATATCATGTTCCATTTTGATTTATAAATTGAAAAGTGTTTGGAGCTCAATTTGATCTCCACTTTACAAGAAGAAAAACAACTCTGGAACTGCAAAGTGAAGGGGGAAACCAAAGGAGGTGGAAATGAATGGCACCATGAACACAAGTAAGAGATCATATGGGCACAGAGTAAGCCGCTCCACTGCTGGTGCAGAAAGTGTCCTGAAATGGAAAAGATGTGTGGGAAATAAACTTTCTTTTTTAGGAGCTCTCAGAAGAAGTCGTCCTCAATTAACTCTGCTTTCAGGAATGAGTGAATGCTTTCCCCCACCACACACACCCTTACCCAAACACCACTGCCTGCTCTGACCCCTCAACTAGCAGACAGTGAGCAGAGAATGTGATCTTCACTGGGAACGAGTATTTGCATTGAGATTGAGTTGGGTGCAAGGCACTCAGGGGACCTTGATTTCTCAGGCTTCTTGCTGTTGGAAATGAGTTCTTGGGAGAGCTACCTCAGTGGTGGTTAAAAAGGCAAATTAAACAGCCTCACCTCAGACCTGGGGAGGTATAATGACTGAGTGTGGTGCATCAGAAAGGCATCTGCAGTGATTTCTAAGTGCATGCCAGTTTGATGAGCTATGGTTAGCCAAGTCATTCTCAGCCTTGACTTCCTGATGAAATGCTGCATGTGGTTTTACAACTACCATCTCCTGTGTCCACCCCAGAGATTCTCTGTCAGCCTGTGGCAGGACCCAGCATCAGTAATATCTTCATGGAGTAGCCCAGGATATTCTACCGTGAGGTCAGGGTTAAACACTGGGAGGACCCCAGAAACATTTCATGGACTCATTAGAGTCTGGTCCATGGGGCAGGCTCCACGGGGAGGCCTGCTCTGCTTCTTTTGGTAGCAAAGTATCAATGTAACCCACATTACCCAGGGTGTAGCAAATGTGTAGGGATCTCTGTCACGCAAGGGAACCGAAAGATTTGAAATGGGACACGCACACGTTGGCCTTCATGTAGGAATTCCAGATGTGCACAAAAGCAATGGAAACAGACTATGCAGGTCCTCACTGGCTGTGGGGAGGCTTTGCCTCTTACTCGAATGTCCTCAATGTTTTCTGGAGCAAAAGCAGTGTCATTAGAAGATGGAGCAGGATCAGAGTGGGACAGGATTCGTTCCTCTGTGACAACAGAAAGAATCCTGGGCTTCTCAAAATCATTGCCTTTGGAGCAGATTTTTCATAATTTTTCTAAAGGGGGGAGACTTCCTCCTTGACCTTTGCCCCTCTCACCTGTGTCATCTGCTTTTAGTCCCACGGGGTGGAAGGCTAATGTCTCTTCTTCTTCACTTCTCAGGGATTTTTCCTTTGTTCCAAATATGTGTAGCCAGGTGTGGATTTGAAACAATGACACCAGTCTGTTAGACAAAGAAACTTGACTCTTGCTGGAGACTGTATGCAATTTCCACCCAGTATTGTGGTCAGTAGAGAAGAGAGGACATTATAGAAGCATATAGGAAATTACTTCTCCACTTTCCTAACAGCCCCTTTATGATGCTTAGAAAGCACTTTCAATTTACAGTCTGAACTCAACATCAAAGTACTAATATGGACTCAAAAATAAAGGTGGAAATAGGGGGTTAAGATGTAGGCAACAATACTTTATGTCACTGAGTTTCTATGATTCTCTCTAATGTAAAGTGGAGGATGCATTCACCTCACAGAAAGAGAAGGTGAAGGTCAAGATGAAACATCGTCAAGATTTAAAGGCAACAAAGCCAAGTAACTTCCTTTCAAGAGGGTCACAAACTGAGTCACACAGAGTGGAAACTCCCAGGAGACATTTACACCTGAAAGAAACAGCCTTGCAGGTGGGGTAGGAATTCTGAAAGGAAGTGCTCCTTACACAGGGAGACCAGGTTCCTGGAGTTCTCCAATATCACGACCAGGTACAAATCCCACTGAGGCCTAGGATTTCCCACTCCTCCTGGGGAATTCTATGGCCACATCCCCGAATGTCAACTGTCCCTGAAGTAAATAACACACGTACCAAACTGTCATGGACACAGTTCATACTTTCATCAATGATGAAAAGAGGTAAGAGAAGTGGTTTTGAGGTAGGTGAATTCAACTCTGAAATATAAAATTACAGTACTTTCAACATGGTAAATTTCTCCAATATTTTTCTAATTAAAAAAGTGAATGACATAGATACAAAAACCTGCTATAGATAATACACTTTGGGGAAGATAAAATATGTCATTAAGGCTTCACAAAGGCACATATATTTTTGAGGATGTATACCCCATACGGGCAACACAAGGCATAGAATTAACCCTTGGTCATTCACAGAATGTGAAGGAATTCACAAGTATACTAAATAAAAAAGCAAAAAAAAAAATTGTGGAAAGTCAGGTAGATAGAAAGCTGTTTAGAAGAGAAATACTGGCAAAAGGACTTTGCCAGGGTGGAGTCTGATGGAGATAGCTGCGGCGGGTTTCTGTTTACCTGGAGTTTTATACTTTTCCATGGAGGATGTAGGGTGCTTGTTAGCATGCAGGGAGGCTGCCGTTACAATTGTCTTGTCCTATGATGGATGTAAGGTGCTTCTAGCTTGCAGCTGCAGTGCTACCCAGGGGATTCAGGGCAAACTGGTTACTTTTAAGACCATTCCTGCCAGCTCACACGCTTGTTCCTGTTAACTCTGCTTGTGCCATCCAGCCTGCTCATAAGGACACTCCTGTTAACTCTTTACTTGTCTCATCATCCAGTAAATACTAGAACCTGGGGTTTAACCGAGCTTTTCTGGCCTAGAATTTATCTACAAGAAAGACACATACAAGGCTAATATTCAGAGAAAATCATCAACAAATTATCACAGCAGAATTTGTAACTGAGAAGAGTAATGGAAACAAAAAGGTCCAAAACGGAATTGATCAAATAACTGTTACATTTTAGGAACATAGCCATCTCTCTAAAAAGTAAGTATGTACATGGCAAAAGTGACACAGTGGGAAAATTTCAATGTCACTGAAATTAAGAAATATTTTCAATTGAAGAAACTTATGCATCTATTTGTGGATGAAGTTTTTTGAGTGTTTTAAAAATACTATGGGGAAAAACATGCCCAATGATGTAAACGCATATAAAAGCTATTTGTGAGTGCGAACGTTACTGAAAACTGTTTAGTTATCATTATGCTGAGTTATATGTTACACTTTGGAGGCACTTGAACTATATAACTAAATAAGTCTTTGGGTTTTTTCTTTTGAAAACACGATAGAAACATGAAGAAGGGTGATGCGACCCGCACATCAACCAAGCTTTCCTGACTTGTCAGCCAGGAACCCACCGAAAGGGTACCTGAGAGGACTGGGTGGGAGACTGGAAAAGAAAGAGACTAGAGACGAAAGCTGGGAACAGGAGGTCCACCCAATGCTGATGGCAGAGAGTGGCCCCGTTTATTATTTGTATACAGCTTTTACAGCAAAAGCAACTTTTTTAGGGTAAGGGGTTTTTGGGACCTTGAGGGAGCAGCCCCCTCCTCTCAGGGAACAAATTTCTTGGAAGCAATCTTTCCGAAGTGAGACAAAACAAAGTATAAGAGGCAGAAACTGTTAACAGGGTGACCTTCCACTCTAGCTTTCAAGGCCGTTGGCTGTTTTCTCCTCAGTGGCGAACCTTCCCACGCTGCTCACCCGGGGCTGAGAGTCTGTCAGCCTGCCAGCTTTCAGGCTTAACCCTTACAGCAGACCTCCAGCTCTCAGGCTTAACCCTTACTGCAAGCCTCTGGCTTCCTACATCTCCCCCTTTTTTATTTATTACTTAAAGGCAAACCTCTGATTTACTGAGGCTGTGGTTGGCTTCACGGCAGCTGTGTCTGCCTTGGGTTTTCCTCCTCGAGGAATGGAATCTTACCCATTGTCACGTCCTGTGTGGCAAGGGCAAATGGGACACGAGAGGGGCGACACAGATTGAATAAGAACAAGAGACAAAAGTAAGATTTAAGAGCGAGACCAAGGGACTCAGCCTTCAGAGTGTTAGACTGAGCCCCGAATCGGGTCGACGCATGGTTTTTATTGAAAATTTTCAAGGAAGTAAACTGCTATGCTGTGAATCATTAACCGTGTATTCTTGTGTGCCTTAAGGTTTTTTCCATTAACCTTTTCCCCATTGTACTCCAACAAATGCTATGCCTTCGTACATCACCACACTGCCCCAGGACATAATTACATGTCCTCCCAGGGGAGACAACTGATATCATTCCACCCGGCCTCAGTTTTCCGAGACACTCTCTCGACTAATGGGTCAGAGGCTAATGCAGGGGGCGTGGTCTAGGAATCGGCTGTAAGGCAACAACCCATCATGGGCTAACCAGTCATTTTACGACTGGAGCCTGTCTTAGGTTTTTTCCTTCCTGGGGGATCTTACCCGTCACTGACTAACCAGCCATGTTATAGCCGGCCCTCTATGACTGGTGTCTGCCTTAGGTCGTCCCTCACTTAGGGATCTTACCTGTCTTTGGCTAACCAGCTGTTCTGTGGGGGCAAGCCTCACAGAGCCAAACCTGGGGGTGGAAATGGGGCATGAGCATCTGACACAAAAGAACTTTGTTAGAGGGTGAGCAGCAGGGCTGTACAGAGAACTAACAGTGCTGTGGACAGGGATATTTAATCTCTATCATGAGTCATATGCGACGAGCCTCTAGGCTAAGAGCTTGAAGGCGAGATTTCAAAACTGTTTGGCGAACTGAAACAAAGCACAACATTAGAAGCAAGAGAACCACAATCCCTACTAGGTCCAGGTGATAATCTGGACAATGGGAATTGATTTGAACTTGTTAAATGTGTTAATTATATCTTTAGTTAGATCTTTGGGTTAGTAATATCCAGTTTGTTATCCTGCATAGTAATTTTTTTATGAAACAGATCGAGGTCGATGTTAAGATTTGTACTATGCCAAATGCCCTGGAGGTAATTAGAAATGGCCTTCCAATTCCACTGAGTATTGTTATACTTATAACAAGTGACACAAATTCCTCGATACTTAGCATGGCATCGGAGGGAAAGATAGCGGCGTATTGCCTCAACCTCATTACCTATCTGAAGAACAGCGCCCTCTAACGCACTAAGGCAGAGCTCAATTTTTGTATCTATATCTTCTTGAGTGTGGAGCGCTGAAGAAGCATTTTGAGCAAGCTGTTCAACATAATCTGCTGTTTTAATAAAATTGGTTAGAGATACAGTGGCTGTGATTGCCATGGCTATGATAGAAATAACTGCTGCAAGGCCTGTTATGATGAGTCTGACTACCCATTTTTTTTGGCTCAAACCTTTGTTTATTTCCTCGAGGGCTTGTCTCCCTGGATCATCATACCAGGACCCCTCAATAAAGGTGGGAATTACAATATAAGGTGGTTGGCGTAGGATTAGAATCCCTTGCCCTCTGTCCTGTGGACCAATACAATTGGTGATATGGCAATTTTGACAAGAAATAGTATAGGTAGATTTAGCTATATTGATTTGGAAGTTTCCAACCAATAATACTTCCGGGGCCTGTACACAGGCCGTGATGACATATGATTTTGTATTTTGTTGTGGATAGGTAAAGTCAAAAGTAGAAAGATTTATATAATCTGAGGCTGCCCACAATCTCCAAATTTCTCTTTGTATGACATTGGAGCTTATGATAAGAACAGGAGCAGCAAAATGTCCTGGGAATGAGAAACTTTAGTCTGTATATTTAACAGACCAATCATAGATGTAAAAAGGAGTATTGTGTAATTGATGTCTGGTAACGGTGGGCTGTCAACAATCCCTCCATTATATACTTTTGTGTGTATCTGGGACAATGTTGTTGCAGGATGGAAGTGGCGGGGATTAGACATTCCCCCAGCTGAATCCCCCACTCAGGCCCGTAAAGGACACTACTGTTTGGTATTTATGAAACATCAGGGCCCCAGTAGGGGGCTGGTAAAGCTGGGAGTCTTGTCTTATCAGTGTATATAACCGTGTCTAGCAGGAGACACCCTGGTACTAGTGTGTGGGAGGCACAAAGTGGAGGGTTATGGGTTAAACCAGTATAGTTAAAAGCAGCCCGTTGAGGCTGTATGTGTTTTACTTTTCCCTCTAAAGGGTATGAAGTGTTGACCCACACCTTAAGGGTAGTCTCATTCCAGGTTGTGGGAATGACTGTTGGTGGGTTGGGATAGTATGTCCAATACGTGTCCCCCCATGTTATACTTACCTGACATAACAGAATAATCAGCATTGTAATCAGGAGTTTATTAGGCTTAACCTGACCCCAGGTCCGGGCTGATCTTTTCCTCGCCTTCTTGGACTGTTGGCTCTCCGGTGTCCCAATGATGTTGCTTGACTAGGCATTCTGGGAGCCACCGAAGACCATCTGCTGTCTTAGGAAAAACACAAACATGTCCTCACCCCCACACCAGGACCGGATCTGGTCCATGCCAACTACTCGTGAGGGGGTCTCTCCAGTGGACGAGAGCCTTTGCAGCAGGACTAGGATTCCAGAAACGGTCTGCTGCAGAGTGACCTTGAGCATCCGTTTGTAAAACATTTAAAGTGAAAAGTGCATGGTTTAGTTGGTTATGTACTGAGTTCCCATAGTCTCCCCCTTTTTGTTTTATTAATTGATTTTTAAGTGAGCGATGAGCATGCTCAATAATTCCCTGACCCTGTGGGTTATATGGAATACCTGTGAGGTGTTGGATCTGAAAAGTTAAGCAAAAATTTTGAAAGGCCTTGCTAGTATAGCCAGGCCCATTGTCAGTCTTTATGACTTTTGGGATGCCCAGTGGCAAATGCCTGGAAACAGTGACTGATGATATATTTTGTTGCCTCACCAGAACGTGCTGTGGCAAATAAGAACCCAGATTTAGTGTCAATAGTGATATGAACATAAGGAGTATTTTTAAAACTAGGAATATGAGTAACATCCATCTGCCAGATGTGATTTGGAAGTAACCTTCGGGGGTTAACTCCCAAATGTGGTTCAGGAAGCAAAGTTGTACAGTTGGTACACTGTTTAACTATCTGTCTAGCCTGTTCTCGAGTGATCTTGAACTGGTGTCTTAGTGACTGAGCATTTTGGTGGTGGAGAGTATAAGACTGTATGACCTTCTCCACAGGGCTTATAGGTGTGGCAAACAAGGTCTGGACTGAGAGATCCAGCGATTGAGTAGCCGCGTCTGCAGCAGCATTGCCTGCAGACAAAGGTCCTGGAAGGTCAGAGTTTGCTCTAATATGACCAATATACAGTGGCTGTCGCCTAGCAAGAATGGTCTGTTTTAGTTGATGGAACATATGGAACAGCTCCTTAGTGGTGACTGAGCTAATATGAGCTGTCTCTATAACCTTACAGACACCAAAGACATAACGACTACCTGTATAGAGGTTTAGTGACTGGTGTGAAAACATATGTAAAGCCCAGGTAACCGTGGATAGCTCCACCCGTTGAGCTGAGATATACCCTGTGACCTTGGTTAAGGTCTGAGTGGCGGTGTGGATGGCTGCCCTGCCATTGCTGGAGCCGTCTGTGAAAACTGTGATCGCTCCTGGAATGGGCTGAGTTTTTAACACAGGGAAAAATGAACGATGCAGACCTTGCAAACTGTAAGAGTTTATTAGCAGGATAATGACATCCAACCTGACCAGGAAAATTTGCTAAAGCTATTTGCCACGCCGTGGAGTTTGCATATAACCAAGATTGCTGACTACTATTAAAATAAACTACAATGACCTGAGGCTCTTTTCCAAAAGCTGGAGACATCTTCATCTCCCTTTAGTAATAAGTAAAGCTGCTAACTCATAATATGGCTGAAGATGTTTAGAAGAAGTGCTCTTTAAATGTAACCACTGTAACGGACCAGCAGGTTGCCAGATGACCCCTGTAGGTATAGGGTCTGTATTACAAATGATGAGAGATACAGGTTGGGATGGATCTATTCGAGTAACCTGAGCCTGTTGTATTCTGTTCTGTTCTGTTCTATTCTGGCCAAAGCGAGTTTTGCCTCGGGAGTGAGACTCTGGGGAGGTCAGACTAGGCTCCCCCTGGAGGATGTCAAATAGTGGTTGTAAATCTCTAGTAGTTAATCTTAAAAAGGGCCTAATCCAGTTAATGTCCCCTAGAAGTTTCTGAAAATCTTTCTTTTTAAAAAATTTTTTTATTAAATTACTTTTTATTATGAAATACACATTTTTTAGAATGTTTCAGCTGTACAACACAGTGCAATAGTTATACTTTTTACCCCTTGAAGTGACAACCCCCCTCCCCCATCATTAAGTGTTTTGAGGTGGCTAGTTTTAATCTGTACCTTTTGTGGTTTAATTAACCCCTGAGTAATCAAAGTCTCTAAATTATAGAATGGAGAGTTTCCTGAAACTTTTCTGGGGCAATGACTAGCCCTACCTTAGTAAGATTATCTTTGAGGCTCCCATATATTTGATATAACACCTCCGTATTAGCATGTGAGATAAAGATATCATCCATATAATGAATGATATAAGCCTCTGGGTGTAATTGCTATATGGGCATGATGGCTTGACTAACAAATATCTGACAAATTGTAAGACTATTGGCCATGCCCTGGGGAAGAACCTTCCACTGGAAACGTTGCATGGGCTCCCTAAACTTTAGCGACGGAACGCTAAATGCAAAATGTTTTTTATCATCAGGGTGGAGAGGGCTGGTGAAAAAGCAATCTTTTAAGTCTATAATAATTAAATGGTGATTTATAGGAATAGCTGTGGGGGGAGGAAGCCCAGGCTGCAGGCTCCCCATGACCTCCATAATGGCATTAACAGCTCGCAGGTCTTGTAACAGCCTCCATTTTTTTTTCTATTTAATAACAAATATAGGCATATTCCACGGGCTGGTGGGCGGCTCTATGTGTCCAGCAGCAAGTTGTTCCCGGACTAATTCCATGGCTGCCTGAAGTTTCTCCTGAGTTAAGGGCCATTGGTCAACCCATACTGGTGTCTCTGTAAGCCATTTGATCTTAAATAACTTGGAGAGGGCTGCAGGAGATACCAAGGCCCCTAGGGAAAATTTTGATACCCTAGTTCTGATCCGTCAGTCTTAGGAATAGTTTGTATGGGCTCAAGTCTGCCCTGCCCTGATGTGCCTAATCCCTGGCCTGGAATGTACCCCTGATTGAACATAATATTAGTGGCTGAGGAACTAGGACTATAAATCATGACTGACATTTGACTTAAAATGTTCCGTCCCCAGAGGTTAACTGGGAGACCCTCAAGGATGAATAGAGTAAAAGTTCCAGAGTGTCCTTTAAGGTCTCTCCAAGTTAACACTTTGGAACTTTGTAAAGGTCCTGTTTTCATCCCTATGCCCTGGGGTCTAGTTAAAGCCTCCTCTACAGGCCAATGCTGTTTGGAAATTACAGATACATCAGCTCCTGTATTAATGAGACCGTGAAATGCTTTTCCTTCTATAGTTAAATTTAAAATGGGACGTTCTTGCCCTACTCTCTGGACCCAAAATGCATCTGAGGACCCGAAGCCATGGGACCCTTGCGCCTGCTGAGAGGCGGTTCTACCTGTTGTTACAGTGGGAATAAGTACTATTTGTGCTATTCTGTCTGTGGAGAGGACCTGAATGATGTCTCTAATAGCCCCAGACATAATTTTTATTTCTCCTGTATAATCAGAATCTATGACTCCAGGGAAGACTTGAAGTCCTTTTATGGTCCAGCTACTCCAGCCAAGAAGGAGCCCCACTGTATTAGGCGGCAAAGGGCCATAAACTCCAGTGGGGATGGCCTGTGGACCCATTTGCGGGGTCAATATGTACCTGGAGGAGGGATAGGTCCAGTTCTGTGCTCCCTGGGGTGGCGTGGTATAGTTGTATAGTGCACCATGTTGGCTGTCCCCAAGATTGTAGAACGGGTTGTTCCTGGACATTGGGGCTGTAAGTGATTGCTGGCTGTCTACTGGTACTGGGGCACAAGGGTTAAAGCCCCCATTATTTGGCGGGGCCGGGACTGGCCCCATTGCCCATTGATGTCAAATTGAGACCTACAACCTTTTACCCACTGTTTTCCACACCTGCACCTAGGACAAATCTGAGGTGAGCGTCCAGACTCCACCTGGGGAGTTTTATTAGGACACTCCCTAGGGAAATGGCCTGCCTGCCCACAAGAATAGCATACTTCCTCCTTACGATTTCTCTCCCTCTTTTGTTGCAGCTTTGGGTTGAAAACCTTTTGTAGTGCCATGGCAAGAGCACTGCCCTGGATATGACGGCCCTACATCTCCACAAAGGCAGATAAAATCTGAAACATTAGTGTTCTTTCTATAAGGCTGTATTATAGATTTACAAGTAGAATTGGCATTCTCAAATGCTAGTTGTTTGGCAAGAAGCTGTGTGGCCCCTGGGTCATTGATGAGCTGATCTATGGCCGGTAGGAGCCGGGAGACGAAGTCCTGATATGGCTCGTCCGGGCCCTGTCTTACATTAGTCAGCTCCTCTGTCTTTGCCCCTGTGGTAGGAAGTGTCCTCCAGGCCCTAGTAGCACAAGAAATAATCTGTTGATAGGCTATCGGAGGATATGCTACTTGATTATTTATGCCTGTATAATTTCCTTC
This sequence comes from Hipposideros armiger, assembly GCF_001890085.2. NCBI lineage: Eukaryota > Metazoa > Chordata > Mammalia > Chiroptera > Hipposideridae > Hipposideros > Hipposideros armiger. The sequence goes on along the minus strand of NW_017731989.1, from coordinate 1,314,242 downwards.
TCCCTTAAGCATCTCAGCTGTGACAGGTATCTGGTGGGCAGCATTTTGCTCTGCCTGCTGCTCGCACTGGTCAACAAACTCCGTTTTCCAGAGCAAATAATCCCCTCCAGTTAGAGAAGCCTTAGTTATCATTATGCAATCTTTTAGAGTAAGGAATGTGTTTGTAGAAATGGTCTCAAGTAACGCTAAGGTGAAAGGAGCAGTAGGCCCATACTGGGCAGTCGAGGCTTTGAATTCCTTAAGCGTCTTAAAAGGGATAGGCTCGTGCTCCCTAATTACCTGCCTCAGATTATTAGGGTCCGGACGTTCTACTACTGCAAAGCAAAATTGTTGATACTCCCCAATATCCTCGCCTCTTTCCACAGCCTGCCTTAACCCACAGAGTACACTTAACTCCGGGATCCTCTTCTTAGAGGCTGAGACATATTTGACAAGCTGCTGCAAAACAGGCTGCTGCTGCCGCTGCGCAGATGGCGGCAGGTCCTGGGGGGCGGGACGCCTTTGCCTGGACGATAGGCGTTCCAAGCGATGAGGGCCAGCCCCTCCTCCTTAGGGACCTCTACTCTTCCTCCTCAAAAGCGTCCTCTGGCTCGGTATTATATCTCTGTTTTTCTCAGGCTAATGTCTGTTTCTCTCGCGATCTGGCCTCCTCAAACTCCCAGACAGCATTACTAAGTCTTTCTACTATAGGCTGAGACTGTGTTTCTGGGGGATAGGAAGCCTCCAGACTGGGATCGAGACTGTCGCATACCAACTCCCAAAATGAAAGTATGTCACCAGAGAACTTCCCGGGCCCATGCTCTCGGAGCTGTACGCCAACGTTTTCCCAGATTTTAGAATCAAGAATTCCCTCCTTTGGAAACCAAGGACAGGTGTCCTGTATATAAGCAAGAAAATCTTCTAACTGATGCGTTTTAACGGGACTGCCACGAGCCTGCAGCATAGATCTAAGCAACTGCAAATAAAGCTGATGGTCCCTTGACCCTGACTGTCCCATATTTTCTATGTCTATATGGGCTGCTGACCCTATTTACAAATAGGCTGATGGCCCTTTATGTACAATGGACTGTTGGTTCTGACTTGCCTAATGTTTTCCTCCTGCCTGAAATTATATATAGGGATACCAGATTGATCAGTTCTGCTCCTCCCTATACTGCACCCTGATTTGCCCCTACCTTCTCCGAAGCGGCGCACACCTCCCTGTAGGGGGTCTCCTCTCTTATGACTGCCTTCATTCGTGCTCAGGTCCCTGTTGGTGCGCCACTTTCATGCGACCCACACACCAATGAAGCGCTCCTGACTCGTTGGCCAGGAACCCATCGAAAGGGTACCTGAGAGGACTGGGTGGGAGACTGGAAAAGAAAGAGACTAGAGACGAAAGCTGGGAACAGGAGGTCCACCCAATGCTGATGGCAGAGAGTGGCCCCGTTTATTATTTGTATACAGCTTTTACAGCAAAAGCAACTTTTCTAGGGTAAGGGGTTTTTGGGACCTTGAGGGAGCAGCCCCCTCCTCTCAGGGAACAAATTTCTTGGAAGCAATCTTTCCGAAGCAAGACAAAACAAAGTATAAGAGGCAGAAACTGTTAACAGGATGACATTCCACTCTGTAGCTTTCAAGGCCGTTGGCTGTTTTCTCCTCAGTGGCGAACCTTCCCACGCTGCTCACCCGGGGCTGAGAGTCTGTCAGCCTGCCAACTTTCAGGCTTAACCCTTACAGCAGACCTCCAGTTCTCAGGCTTAACCCTTACTGCAGACCTCCGGCACCCTATAGAAGGGTACGAGTCTGGCTGACATGACTTTGGAATAAAAGGAAAACGTACAGGCCTGAGGCTGAGTGACTTAGAACCTCCAGTTGTAAAACCAGTATCTGTAATAAACAAAGGTCAGAGCCTTCATGTTCTAAAGCAAAATCAAGCAAAGACAAACGTGGAAGAAAAAAGTTTCTAGAGTAAATGTCGTTCTTTATACACAACACTCAGAAGATACCCCCAAATTCTTACTAGGGAAATAGGAAAACCGTTAATATTATACAAAAATGGGAAACACAGCCTGAATCAACTGGATGAAGGTAACACCAGCTGTAATGGGACAAATTGGTGTCGGCTGTCTGATGCACATATATGAACACATCACCTATCCTGTTATCATTGGGGGAAAGTGAATTATAATATGAATCTAACCACAAGAAAATGACTGCTTCATGCACATTTCAAGCTACATGTAGCTCCCATGTCTGCTAACCTTTACTTTAGTTTATGTGACTGACGCGCTACCTACTGCGCTAATGAGGCACCTACCTTTACTTTAGTTTAAATAGTGTTTCTTTAGCATTCCAGACAGCAAGGCTCTCTTTCCATTTGCAAATTAAAACCTCGGGGGAAAGGATCACTTGTGCTGTCATTCTACTGCATCACCAAATAGTACGTTTTTTATTCCAACCGTGACTAAGGTGGGAGAGGTCAACGTTGGTGGCAGGATAACAAGTCATTCATTACACATCACTATTAATACATTAAAAATCATTAAAAATCATTATTAATGTAAATATAAGTTCACACACAGTCTAAATAAAGGATGGCAAACCACCTGTAAGATCCATGCTCAAAATATAGATAACAAGCATTTAAGAAGCATTCTGGTTGTTCTGATATAATGACTTTACAGCTGTTTTCCATGTATTTGAAGATCAAAGCTCATTTTTTAGAAAACAAGGTGTACAATAATTTATGCACTTAGGCATGAGTTGTCTGTACTTTCTCAGATATCTCCGAAGACTTCTTTATTTCAACCACATCTGGTAATATTCAGCACTCCTATCTATGGCTACTAAAAAGATACATCAGTGTTGCAAAAACCACCATCTTATTTTCCTGAAAGAGCAACTGGTAAAACTAATGAAAATTCAGAATGTTCCTGTCTCACATAAATGTAGAGAATGATGCTCTGAACACCTACTTCACAATGACTTACATCAACATTCTAAATCAACCAAACAGCATCTCCATTTAGATTTTCATCATACATTGTGTATTAGTGCCCTCAGACTTCCAGGGAAAAGTATTTCTGAGTGAATCCCACTGAACATACAAGGGCTCTCAGATGACAGCAACAAACAACCCATGATTCACACACACTAGGATTAAAAAAGCATAGCATCAAGTGACATCACTGGGATCACATTAACATTTCCTTTTCAACAAACCTCAAGTACTATCAATATATAAACACTCATTGTAAAAAATTATGTTTCCAACATCCAACCCCTTGTATACTTTCAAACATATTCACAAGTTTCTTAACATTTGCTTATTCTCTATATGTATTCTGATTTAAAGTAATATCTGAAAACTGTTCTGTACTGGCTGCTTTGTAATGTCAATTCTTTGATATTTCAGATTTCATTTCGGAGTAAACATTTTCTCACATTATTTTACATCTTTAAAGTCACTTTGGAGCATGAATTATGTGGATTTTCTGAAGTTTATATTTTGAACAAAGGGTTTTCATTGTTGATTTTGAATGTAATTTGTCCGCAGTAAGCATTCTCTAATATTGAGTGAGGCTGTAGGTCCAGCTGCAGGTTTTCTTGGATTCTTCAATTATGAGGTTTCTCGCCATTATGAATTTTTATGTGTTGAGTAAACTGTAAATGGTGAGTAATGACTTCTCTCCAGTATGAATTCTCTCATGCCTAGTAAGAAATGAACGCTGAGTAAAGGCTTTACCACATTCTCTACATTTGTAAGGCCTCTGTCCAGTATGGATTAACTCATGTCTAGTAAGATATGAACGTTGAATAAAGGCTTTACCACATTCTCTGCATTTGAAAGGCTTCTCTGCAGCATGAATGCTCCTATGTGCAGTGAGAGTTGAATGCTGAGTAAATGCTTT
>NW_017731989.1:1308718-1309550 GCF_001890085.2 Hipposideros armiger | reverse complement strand
AAAGCTTTACCACATTCTCTACATTTGTAAGGCTTCTCTCCAGTGTGAACTATCTCATGTTTGTTAAGATGTGAACGGCAATCAAAGGCTTTGCCACATTGATTACATTTGTAAGACTTCTCTCCGGTATGAATTCTCTCATGTTGTATAAGTTCAGAGCACAGATGAAAGGCTTCATTACATTCTCTGCATTGAAAAGGCTTCTCTCCAGTATGAATTCTCCTATGTTCAGTGAGAGTTGAATGCTGATTAAATGTTTTCTCACAGTGTTCACATTTATAACGTTTCTCTCCAGTATGAATTCTTATATGTAAAGCAAGAGTTGAACGCTGAGCAAAGACTTCACCACATTCTCTACATTTGTAAGGCTTCTCTTCAGTATGATCTATCTCATGTTTGTTAAGATGTGAATTGCAATAAAAGGCTTTGCCACATTGCTTACATTTGTAAGGCTTCTCTCCAGTATGAATTCTTTCATGTTGTATAAGTTTAGAGCGCGCGAGAAAGGCTTTACCACATTCTGTGCATTTGAAAGGCTTCTCTCCAGTATGAATTCTCCTATGTTCAGTGAGAGTTGAATGCCGAGTAAATGCTTTGCCACAGTGTTCACATTTGTAAGGCCTCTCTCCAGTATGAATTCTCGTATGTTCAGCAAGATGTGAGCGCTGAGTAAAGGCTTTCCCACATTCACTACATTTGTAAGGCTTCTCTCCAGTATGGGTTTTCTTATGTAACATGAGAGTTGAATGCCGAGGAAATGCTTTGACACAGTGTTCACATTTGTAAGGCTTCTCTCCAGTATGAATTCGCATATGTACAGCAAGACTTGAGC
>NW_017731989.1:1295568-1308588 GCF_001890085.2 Hipposideros armiger | reverse complement strand
CTCATGTCCAGTAAGATTTGAACGACGAATAAAGGCTCTCCCACATTCTCTACATTTGTAAGGCTTCTCTCCAGTATGGGTTTTCCAATGTCCCTTTAGACTGGGTAATTGACTAAAGGCTTTCCCACACGAAATACAATTGTAAGGTTCCTCTCCAGTATAAATATTCTCATGTTCAGTAAGATATAAAGTTTGGTTCAAAGACTCGTCATATTCACTGCATTTGTTTGACTTCTCTACAATATAACTATTCTGATGTGTAAGATTGGAGCTTTCATGAAAGTAATTCCCATATGTACAATGGTTCTCTGGAAACTGAAATCTCTGATGCTTATTAGGATCTGACTCTTGTTTAAAGTTTTTCCAAGATTCACTGAAGTGATAACTTCTCTCATCATTACACGTACTCTGGGAATCAATAAAGACAGAAAGGCCTTTAGTGAGGATTCTAATTTCATTAAACAGTAAAGTTGTTCCCCATTACTCCATAATATCTATGGAACCATGATGCTTCTATAAATACCCTCCCACATTCATGAAAATTACAGAATTTGAAACAAGAAAGGATTGTTTTTTGGTGAAAGAATAATGAAAGCCTGGTTAAGAGATTGTAAAATTGAGCACATTTAGAATTTCTACCTTCATTTTTAAATCTCTGATTTTTAAATGTTTGACTGAAAGTTTAATCTAATCCTGTATTTTAAATGATTCAAATGATTACCACACCATGAATTACATAACTTCCCACATATTCCACATTTCCTTTCAAAGAATATATATCTTTAATAAACTGTTTTCTACCTTTACATTCAGAAACAAGTGTTCTACTAATATACCTGCCTTAAAGTACAGGGATTCACAACATTTCTTAAATGTTTGATCTCTTCGGAAATGAGGATTTTACTATGAGAAACTGTCTCAGTTTGGTTATGTCCATCATAACACCCTTCAGCCCTTCACACTCCCTTCATATTCCCACTCTTTCTTAAGTGCAGATTGTCAATGCCGCACCTTCCTTATCTTACCAGTAGCATATTGTGGAATGAATCTTCTATTCCTGGGGTTGGCAACAAGTCCAAGGTGTCCTCAGAAGACATATCTGAAAGACACCAACTAAATTATCTCTCTTCCTACATGCGGTGAATATACTTTAAATTCTAACATACAAATTTAATACTGATTACAGGACTTAACAAGATGGCATAAGAGGAAACACCAAAACTCCCACCCTCCATGGAGACATGAATTCAGCAACAATTAATGACCCAATTAGTTTTCTGAGTACTCAGGAACCATGTTCAGAACAGCAAACCACATGAAAGAGTCACATCAAAGAGGGAAGAAAAGTTGCTTATATTTGCCAACAATTCTGTGCACCCTCTCTGGCACACATGGCAATGTTGTGAGAAAACCCCAATTGCCAGTTTCTTCTTATAGGAAAAAAGATGAGTGAACTTCGTGTCCCATAAACTCGCTTTGTGCAGCACCCTGAGGGACTCGTTTATCTTCTGCATGACACTGAGTGCTAAGGAAATGGCAGTGCAATGTGAATGCATTGTGGTGGCCACTAAGAAAAATGGTAAGTAATTGTTCAAACACCACAAAGAGCGCAGTACTGAAGACAAACATCAAGGATAGGAATATAACACTGCCTCTAAAGAAGAAACGAAAACATTTCAAACCGGAAAATTACATGCAAAAGACACAGAGAATACACATCTGCAGAACCAGTTTGATAGGCATAAGAATTTCAAGCTCAGGTGCCTCTTATTTTTGTTCGCTAGTACAAAGCAGGTCCACACAGCCTGGGATGGTGGCTGCTTCTTCTCCCAAACCACAACAAAAGATCACAACAAACAAACAAACAAAAAAAACAGAAAAACATAAACCAATCAGAGGAACAGACTAAATCTTGAGAAATTAGCCCAAAACAAACAGAGCTATAACCTGACCAAGAACTCAAAATACACTGTCATAACCTTAAAACTTTTTAAAGTTACCCCTAAAGTAACCACAATAAAATACCTAAAACAGACACACAAAAAGAAATCTAGAGAGAAATGAAAGCATGCCACTACTAACCAAAATCAACAAAAAAATAGCACACAGTTCAGAGGGGAGAACATGGGACAAAATAGCTACAAAAAGGGCAGAAAACAATTCTAAAATGGTTACAGTAGTCTCTCCATCTCAGTGATTACTTTAAATGAAAACCGATGAAACTCCCTGAATCAATAGACATGAGTTGCCTGAAAGGATAAATAAATATAATCCAGCTGCCTTCTGTCTACAAGAGACTCACTTTAGATGTGGGTTCACAAATGGGACCGAAGTCAAAGAATGGGAAATGTATTCCATAGAAACGGTCACCAATAAAAAGCACGGGTGGCCATAATGATATCAGAAAAATACACAGTAAGTATCAAAACGTGTCAGAACACAAAGAAGGACACTATATAATGATAAAATGGTAAATTCAACAGGAAGGTATAGCAATTATATTTGTGTAAAAAGTGGTGTAGCCAAAAACAACATGAAACTTCCTAAAAAATTATAAATACAACTATCATATGACCCAGCAATTCCACTACTGCCCATTATCCAGAGAAATCAAAAACACTAATTCAAAAAGTTATCTGGGCCGGCCGAGTGACTCGTTGGTTAAGAGTTGTCGTGGGAGTGCGAGATCTGAACAGCAGGGCCACTGGTTCCAATCTCACATGAGCCAGTGAGGCCGTACCCTCTACAGCTAAGATGGTGAACAACAGCTTGACCTGGAGCTGGACTGCTGTGAGTCGCCGGCGACGGTGTAGGCTGCAGTGAAGCTGCAGTGGGCTGCTGTGAGCTACCATGAATGGCCGGCAGCCCGCGTGAGTGGCCATCCAATGGTGGGCAACCAATCTGCCAAGCCAGGAAGAGTGCAATGATCACAATACCAATATGAGCCAGTAAAGCGATGTCCTCCACAACTAGACTGAAGAACAGGACAGCAACTTGTCTGTTCCCCTTCCCTGATTCCCCAATGCTGTTCCCTCTCCCAATTCCCCAATAAAATTGTTAAAAAACAAACAAAAACATATCTGTATCCCTACATCCACTGCAATATTATTTACAACAGACAAGATATATATGCCCATCAACCAATCAATGGATAAAGAAGATGTGATAAGTGTACACAATGGAATATTTCTCAAGAGGAGGAAAACGGAAATTCTGCCAGTGTCCACGTCGTACATGGACCTAGAGGGTATTAAGCTAAGTGAGATAACACAGACAGAGAAAGTCTAATGCCATAGAATTTCACTGATACATAAAAGCTAAAAAATAGAAACAAAAGAAGAAATAAAAAAAGATTCACATGGGCTGGCCTAGTGGCTCAGTTTGTTAAGAGTTAGCTTAAGAGCACGAGCTCTGAGCAACAGGGCCGCCAGTTCGATTCCCACATGGACCAGTGACACTGCACCTGAGCTGAGCTGCCAACAGGTGGCAGGATGGCTCAGCTGGTGAGAACACGTGCTCCTAACAACAAGCCTATCTGTTTGATAGTGGGCTACACCCGCCCACAACTTAACATTGAACTCAGCTCCTTCAGCTGAGCTGCCACGCCGATGGGTCACTGGATAGAGCGTGTGCTCTTAATAACAAGGCTATCGGTTCGACTTCTGCGTGGAATGATGGCTATGCCTACCTGCCACTAAGACTGAACTGAGCACCTTGAGCTGAGCTGCCACCTGGACGGCTGAGTGGATAGAGTGTGTACTCTTAAGAACAAGGCTGCCGGGTTTGACGCCCGCATGGGATGGTGGCTATGCCCACCCGCAACTAAGACTGAACTTGACACCTTGAGCTGAGCTGCCACCCAGATGGCTCAGAGGATAGAGCACACTCTTAACAACAAGACTGCTGGTTCGACTCCCACATGGGATGGTGGCTACTCCCACCTACTAAGGTTGAACACAGAACCTTGAACTTAAAGGCCACGAGCAGCCGATGGGCAGCCAGATGCTGATAGGCAGCCAGATGGTGATGGGCACCCTCCACAACTAAGATTAAAGAACAACAACTTGGCTGGTGTCCTGCCCCATTCACCAAATCTGTTCCCCTCCCCCAATTCTCCAATTAAAAAAAAAAAGAAAGTCTCACAGATACAGAGAATTAACTGATGGTTGCCAGAGAAGACAGGTCCATGGAAAAAGGCAAAAAAGGTGAAGGGGAATCAGAGGTATAAATGTCTAGTTATGAAAAGTCTAAAGTACAGGATGTAATACAGCTTAGGAAATATACTCAATGATATCGTGATTCCCTTGTAAGGTGACAGGTGTTACTTGAGTTGTATAGTGATCACTTTATAAGATAGGTAAATAAAGAATCACCATATTGTAAAACTGAAACAAATATAATATTGTATGTCACCGGTACTGTAAAAATAGAAATAAACACATACATGAAACAGTTGATCCCGTTTTGGACCACAATAAAAAATGTGATAACTCTTTTGACAATTTCACTTTTCCCAACAATTTTGTATTACCATTATAATGCAAAAACCACCACTATGCTTTACAATGATGAATGAATTAAAAGATTCCATTAGAGTTAACCTATACTACTGTCAGGATATTTAAGGAAACCTCGTCTCCATCAACACAAGATTCATTATATATTTATTCCAGAAATGAACACATACCTAGAATTGGAATTTAAATGTTATTATATATAAACTTAATTTCATACAGTTCGTGTTTTTTACAGGACAAATTCTTCACCCAGTTTCTTGTTTCAAATCGTAGTATTAATATTAACTTTTGAACTCCCATGTTTCAAATAAAATATTAATGAGCAAAAACAACAAACGAGTCATCGTCAAGAGTACAAACGAGAAGTCCCAGTCTGGGAAGGAGAAAAAGCACAAAGAAATACCTGTAAAGGTCTACTATGCAAAACACACAAAGACGTCTTCAAACTGATCAATGAGAAAACTACCAACCTCATTATATTATGGGCCATAGCCCTAAACAGACACCTCACTAGACAAGACATACAGAAGACAAAATGATATGTAAAAAGATGTTCAACATCATATGTCACCAGGGAAATGCACATGAAAACAACGATGAGAATTAAACACACAGCAAGTTAAACAACATGACACGCCTATTAGGAGGGGCCAGAACCCAGAACATGGACAACATCAAGTGCTGGTGAGGACGTGGAGCAGCAGGAACTTGCACTCACTCCAGGTGGGAACAAAAAATGCTGGAGCCTCTTGGGTACACAGTTTGGTGGTTCTTACATATCCTCTCATCATAAGATCAAGCAATTGTGGTTCTCTGTAGTTACCCAAAGAGTTGAAAACGTTTATCCACCCACTAGTCCACACGTGTGTGTTCACAGCAGCTTTATCCATAATTCAAAAACTAGGAAGCAACCAAGATGTGCCAACAGGTGAATGGAGAAGTAAACTGAGGTGCATACAGAAAATGGATTATTCAGTGCTATAGAGAAAGAAGATATCAAGCCATGAGAAGACATGGAGAAAACCTAGATACATATTAAGTGAAAGAAGCCAATCTGAAAAAGGCACATAATGTATCATTCCAGCTATGACATTTCAGAAAAGGCAAAATGATGAAGACAATAAAAATATCACTTCTGGCTGGTGTTTGCACGGGAGAGATGAACAGGTGGAGCACAGAGAATATTCAGAACTGTGACACTACTCTGCATGACACGTCATCATAAATGTTCCACACGCTCAGAATAGACAGTCCACAGTGAACCACAAGGAGAACTATGAACTCTGCGTGACAATTATGTGTCAATGTAGCTTCATCCTTGTAACAAATGTACCTCTGGGGGTAGAAGGGACGTGGACAAGGGGGAGGCTGTGCATTTGGGAGAGACATGTGGGAATTCTCTGTAACTTCTACTCCATTTTGCTGTGCCCTAAAAGTGCTCTTAACATAAGTCATCCTCAGGCTCCTGCTTCTCCTAAATATCTGTTCTCAGGTCCACATGTCTTTCCAAGTAGTTTGACATGCTCTTACAAGAACATAAATGTCTGCATCACAGTTAAAAAAACACTGTTATCTCTGCACAACAACTAGAATGACCATCAAAGATACACAAAATATCAAGTGTTGGCAAAAATGCAAAGAAATTGGACCCTTATGTTCTCTTGAATGAATTACCAACTGATGCAAACAGTATGAAAAATAATATGAAGGTCTCTCAAAAAATTAAAAATAGAATTGTGCTACGATGCAGACTTCCCACGTCTGTGTACATTTCTAAGAGACTTCAAAGGAGGCTCCGCAAGAGCCATGTGCACACCCATGCACACTGTAGCATTGTCCACAAAGCCTGTAATGGGTAGCAGCAGCCCAAATGGCCATCGATAGATCAACGGGCGAAGAAATGTAGCATAGATATACAACGGAGTATTATTCAGCCTTAAAATAGAAATATCTCCTCTCACCTGATACAACACAGAAAAACCCTGAGGACTTTTAAGTAAAGCTAACCAGTCACAAAACACAGATACTATATGAGTTCACTTCTGTGAGTCGCCTAGTGCAGTCCTCCTCATAGAAGAAAAAGAAGGGTAGTAGACACAGGCTTGGGGTGAAGGGAGATGATGAAGTGGTTGTTTAATGGGTACACAGTCAGTTTTGCAATATGAAAATTTCCAGAGATCAGTTGCACAACAGTGTGAATATACTTAACACGACTGGATTGTACAGGTACAGAGGGTAGAATTTTGGTCACGTTTTACCAAAATTGAAAATGAAAAATTATATCTAAAAAACTTACAGTTATATAACATTTCAAAAAATATTTTTAATTCAAAAAGTGGTTCTCTCACAAAGAGAATATCAAGTCATCAGTAAACAGATGTTAAATTAAGTCTATTACAACTACTTAACTGCACAGGATAAGAAAAGCACTAAGCATTAACAAAAGACATAAATAACATGAACCATGCACAAAGTTGCAGCAAAATGATACAAACATGCACATAATGTTAATGGCAATAGACATACGCCTGATTCGTATGTGAATCAAATCCCACATTCTCTTAAGTGTACTATGCTGAAAACTGTCATTCACATTCATGTATATAAGTAACATCCAAAACTGCAAGTAAATAAGTTTGAGGAAACTTCCATAAAAAAGAAAACACATTGTTACAGAACTGCAACATGAGAATAAGAGACAATGGATCCCAGAACTGTGAACACTACACAGATGAACTATTGAAGACAATCCTTATGTGGAACTGTTTCCACCGTTAATGTGGACTCATAAAGAGCAAGCATTCTCAATCATAGGAATACATGTTGTAGGAAAGGAAAATTTCCCAGACAATGCATTAGTCATTCCTAAACAGCTCTAAGGAAAATTTTAATAAATAACCATTGAAAACACACTGAAGAAATTTTCTTGTGATTAGTATATTTTGCTATTCTAACACAAAATAAATGGGGCTGTAATCCATCATCCAGAGGGGGGGGTAAAACCCCTTCACTGCTAAACAAAAGTACAAAGAATTTATAAAATATCAGAGAATCGAGTATCTGTAAAATCTACATTTCAGATTAAGGTACACCATGATTGAGAGACATGCTGATGAAGATAGATGACAAACCTTGTGATTACTTTTTGCCTGAAGTAAATTCAAATTGAGGAAGCAAACATGTTCCAAAATATGGGAACGTAATAATTCTACAAGTCACTTCTTACCAACGGGTTTCATTCGAGCATGTCGGAATCTCAAACCACTAATCTGACAAAGATCTATTCCAAAATGGAAAACATAGGAGGCCCAGGCCCAGGCAGTTCTGGACTGAACAAGATGGAATTATAATACGATAGTCACTAAGAAATCAGGGAACAATGGAGACCTTCTTATACAGTGGGCAATGCTCTAAGCTCCCCTATGGCATAAATTCATTTAAGAATTCTGTGAAGTAAACAGATACATTAAACTATTCTTACATGCAGGAATTGGGAGTAGACACTCAAAATTTCTAATGTTAGTTCATACAAAGCAAAGGGACATTTTGAAGTGAAACCAAGATTGACGGCTTCTGACTTTCGGGAGATGCCTCGCGCTGAGATGAAATTACTGAATCTGAACTTTGTAGAGTTATGTTTGACGCATCATTAGAATTAGAAATTATAAAGCAGAAAATATGTGACATCTCTACCCAGTGCCCCTGGCATTTCTGCTCCAAATATCAGGACCTCCAGCACTTCCTTCACAAACTCTTTATAAGAATCAATAACAGAACTTTAAATATGGCTTCAGGGAGAATTCCTCAGCAGTGCGCACAGATTTTCCTGGGCCCCCAAGGCAACGGAACAATATTCAACCCGTGACGGCTCCCACAGTCCAGTAAGATGACATCGGCACTCACTGAGATGTGGCCCAGATCACTGGGCAGTAGTGTGAGGACCCAGGCTCAGACCCTAGGCCAGACAAGCTATACCTTAGGCTAGACAGGCTCATTGTAGAAAATAAACCCACCCTAAGGAATTTTTTAAAAAGTCATACTTCAGCTAAGCATAGCAGAACATCCTGTTAAGCTAGCAGAATGCAGTTATAACTGACAGTAGAAGCTCACTTTTGCAAGAATTAGGTTTCAACAATAGATTATTGTACAGATAACCCATTTTCACACCTGGCTCAGGACGTTTTGCAATAACTGTTTTTTTTTGTTTTTTGTTTTTTTGCTTCTGTACACCTGCTTCTGCTCAAACTCCCGGAAATCAAGCCCCTATAAAACTTCCACCCTCCAAGACCTTGGGGCTGTTGTTCTCTTGCAAAGTGAGGCGGTCGCCAGGCTTGGCTGAATAAAGCTTTTGGAATGAAAAACTGTCTCTCAGGTCTATACTAACGAGCAAGGACCTAACATTTGGAAGCCCCAGCGAGATCTGGGCGGTCGGCTCATCTCCGCCACAGGTGCTTGCTGGCTCTCTGTCGGGGATGGCCACCCCCTGGTTCCAGGGCCCCAGCAACTGAGTTGGCGTCACCGGGAGTGGATTCTGGGCTCTGCAGCCGTCCCCTTTGCTCCAGAAGTTTTATTCATTTTGGAAATCCTTCGAAGGTAAGAGGTCTTCATGGTCTCTTGTTCTGGCCTGGGACTTGCCCCAGGTGTGGACTCTAAGGGGCCGGACGCGGCATGTACCCTTGAGTCTGGGGAGCTCCTGAGATACCAGCAAGTCTCCTGGTTGGTTGGGTCATGTACGAGTCACGCAGGTTCCCCTATCCGTGACTACTGGCCCTCTCCTCTAGATTCCTGGAGGGATTTGTGCTGTCTTTTGTTTTGGCGCCGTATTTCTCTCTATTGTTCTTTTCATCGCCTCGTCTGTCTCTGGGTTGTCTGTTTTGTGTTTCTTTTTGTTGTCTAATTCTTGTCACTCAGAGATGGGCACTTTCCAGTCCCGCCCGTCTTCTCCTTTGGTATATGTCCTAGGCCGCCACAAACATTCTCTGCATTGGCGGCCAGGGATCAGAGGCTCCAGGCGCCACCTGATGATGTTCCAGGGCTCCGGACTTACCCCTGCCTCTCTGATAGCCATACAGCGTCCGCTGTTAATGACCCTCAAGATTACTGGAGTCTCTTGGTACACCTCCAGAGACGTCGGCAGCGGGAACCAGTAAATTTCTCACGTTCCATTAAGGAGGCCTGTTTTGTTCTTCATAATCTTTAAGTAAACCTGGTATTTGGATGGGCCCTGTCTGTCTTCTATGTTTTTTAGGAGTCCGTTTAACAAAACTTGGTTCTGGTCTGGTTAATTGGTGCAAGGGGTTGTTGCACCTTCGTTCTGGTAAAGGAGTACACAAGGGGTACACCTAATATTTAACAAATGTCTGTCACATGGTCCCTGTCTTTTGTTGTCTTTTGAATCTGTTTGATAAACCTGGTATCTGGATAAATCTCTTGTATGGACCATGTTTCTTGTTGTCCTTTTTGTCTATTTGTTCATCGTCTCCTTAACGATCTCCCCTAGTTTCTTCCCCGATCCCTATCTTGTCGTGTAAATTAACCTTTGGTTTCAATCCCAGCCAGGAGCCCACTGGACAAAATATTAGGCCATTAAAAAATTATAGCTATAAGCTGTTAACCAAAAAGGAAATTAATGTTCTATTACAGTGCTACTTAGCCAATGTATATTTAAATTCTGGAGGGCACTGGTCACTCTATAGTTTATTAAGTTACACCATTTTGTAAATAAAATTATTCTGTCCAGAGAGTCTGAAAAATAAGGTAAAATTTCTTATGTGTAAGCCTCTTTGTGATTGTAGGGGTAATTATAAGATCTTAAAACTTTTCTGCAATTGTTAATAATTCTATTTATAAATATGATCACTAATATTCATGCTTGTCTATATTTTATATATAATGTAATGTTTTTGCCTCTGGATGGTGTTGCCAAATTGTATTTGATTAGCTTAAAAAAATATTTAATACTAAGGTTGGGTTAACTTTCGGTTATATAAATATATCTTTAAGGTTATTAGCACTAAGTATAGTATCTTTTATGTTAGCTGGGTTTACAGAAATAAATTCATGTTATCTGTCAAAAAATTTGTCAAAAAAAACAATAGCTTGGGTAATATTACATTTAAAATCTCATGGAGTTAAAAACTAATAAAATATTAACTAAAATAAGGTTTTAGATAAAACTTTTCAGTAATAACTATATAATGTAGATGCTTGGATATGGTTTGTCAGCATCTGTTAATAACTTAAGATTTTAATTTTACTAAGTTATGTTAAATGATAAAAGTTATTAAATATCTAAATATTTCAAGATAATGAAATACTAAAATATTAATTATTAGATAGGTCTAAGTTAATCTATTTCTGGCTTCTTTTTTTAAAGATTTTTATTGGCGAATTGGGGGATGGGAACAGCGTTGGGGAATCGGGGAAGGGGAACAAACAAGTTGCTGTTGTTTTGTTCTTCAGTCTAGTTGTGGAGGACGTTGTTTCACTGGCCCAAGTTGGCACCATCATTGCGCTCTTCCCGGGTGAGGCAGATCAGTCGCCGGCTTCTGGACGGCTGCTCATGGTGGCTGCTGGCCGCTCACGCTGGCTGCTGGCTACACACAGTAGCCCATGGCAACCCACTGCAGCAGGGGCTGCAGCCTACGCAGATGCCGGCAACTCGTGTCAGCCTAGCTCCAGGTTGAGCTGTTGTTCAGCATCTTAGCTGTAGAGGGCAGTGTCAGTGGACCTCATATGTGGGATCCGAACCGGGGCCCTCAGGCATTCCAAGCCAGCTCTTAACCAATGCGCCACTCGGCCGGCCCTATTTCTGGCTTCTTGTCACAGAAAAGCTAAAAGACAAAACTTATACTTCTAATGGTTACTAAATATATTATGGATTTGCTAATAAAAATACTGGTTACACTTCCAGTAAGATGGGGGGATAGACAGATGCTGTGCCAAGTACCTCCCAGGATCACACCAAAATTACAAATACTTTATAAGAATTTCAACCTCGGAACTTCCCGGACCCTAGATGAGCAGAACCTCTAAACGAAGGACTTAAAGAGGAGGCCATGTCAAGTCCGGTAGGAGGGGTGGAGACGAGAGAGGGCAAACCCTGTAAGGGTCACCTCAGCAGTGGGGAGGCTTCTCCGGTTGGGGGCGAGACCCTCCGGCCCCACATCACGCTCACCACTCCAGAGTTACGTTGCTGGGAAGAGGAGTTCTACGATAGCTGGAAGGAGAAAATATTGAGGACTCTCTTTGCTCGGCTCGGTGAGGCTGGGGGCGGCTGGAGAAACAGTGGAGCCAGCAAACAGACTCACTCACTGGTGAGCACTCACCTGGTTCCTGGTGGAGGGAGTAGCTTTGTGAGCGGCGCCCAGGAGCCTACAGGAAGGACTGAACTGAGTGCATTTGGCGCGGGAGCTGGAGGTATTGGGACCATTGTTCCCGTGGTGTGGTGCTCCCACACGAGTAGTGCACAGGAGGTCACCATTTTTTCAGGGCTGTGCCCTCCCACAGAGGCTCAGGTCTGGTACTGCATTGGTCTGCTGGAATTGGTGCAGGAGTGCATGTGTGCATGCGTGCGCATGCGACCTTGGATCCCCACCCTCCATACTGTTTGTGCTGCGTAGCGAGGGAAACACGGGCAAGCGCGCTCTGACTACAACAGACTGCTTATTGAGACCCGGAAGTGCGCGACTCGCCTTAGGTCCTGGATTTCTGCACGGCACGTGCAGAGTTGTCTTGGTGGCAATTGGCTGTCAGGCTGCGCGGCCTGATCTTTGAGCAGCTGATTGGGACAGGCTGAGACAGGGAGTTTTCCTGGGAGTGTGGGGCAGTGAGCTGTGCACCTGCGTGATTCAGCCAGGGCTTTCCAGGCGAGTTTGTGTGGGTTGGCTGCTGATGCAGGAGTGCATGCTGCTCGGACCCGGTGGGGGCCACTGACCACACCCTGTGGTGCCTTGGGGGCCTGCCCTGCCCACCTAGAGCTGTGTTGACAGGGACACCCTGAGCCCCTGGTCCCTAGCTCCTACCTCTGCAGGCCACAGAGGGTTTTTTTGCAGCAGCAGACAGCCCGCATCACCTGTGACGATCTTTGGTGGTGAGCACAGTTCCAGAGCACACAGCAACTAATTGTGGGAAGCTAACTTCAAGTCTAGAGGGAGGTCGGCACATGACGCACTGAGCCCTTCCCCCCAACAGCTGGTGCTGAATCGCCCAGAATCTCTCTATTGGTGAGCAAATGGTCTGCCGATTAAAGGGGGCAGAGAGCCCCTCCCTTTTTTCCCTCTCTTTTTCCTTTTTTTTCCCTTTTCTCCTTTCTCTTTTTTTTTTTTCTTTTTTCTTTCTAGGTGATCTAATACATCGAAGCAATCAGAGCAACACCAGAATGAAGAAACAAAGAAACATGTCCCAAGTAAAAGATCTGAAGAAACCTCAAGAAATGCAACTAAATGAAACAGGTATCCAACCTTTCAGAGACAGAGTTTAGAACACTGATGATAAGAATGTT
>NW_017731989.1:1177967-1288007 GCF_001890085.2 Hipposideros armiger | reverse complement strand
TAAGTGAATATATATATATATATATATATATATATATATATATAGTCATGGGACGTGGAGTATAGTGTGGGAGTGGAGTCAAGGAATTTCTAATAGATATGTATGATATTGCAGGGAAATGGGGTGGCGGACTGGGGGAAGGGGGTTGTAACTTCGAGGGGTAAAAAGTATAACTATTGCACTGTGTTGTACAGCTGAAAGTAATTCTAAAAAATGTGTATTTCATAATAAAAAATAATTTAAAAAATACTGGTTACTTGCTTTTAGTTGTCAGTAAGAATTAAAGTTTTAAAGGTTACAGATTCTAAATAAAAAATGATGTATGTTTTGAAAAAGGTATAAAGTATAGAAACACACTTGTAAAAAAACAAAAAATATTTTGTCCTAAGGATGGTTACTTCTAAATAAATAAGATGGACTGGAGGGAACTGGAGAAGTTGTTAAAGAAAAAAAAAATTGAGGGAGAATTTTATATATGGTTAAACTAAATATGTTTAAATAAGTTTGAGTATCACAAGTAAGCTAGTACAGGGTTAATTGAGTTTTCCTTTTTTACTGGATGGGATAACATTTCTTAGATTGCAGGTCTGCTACTAATGTTATAAAAAAGGTTTTCTGCCTAAAAAGTAAAGATTACATGTCATCAAAATAGTTTTTTATGTTTTATATTGTCTCAATCAGGTCTTTAGTTACTCAAAAAAAAAAATTAAAGTTGAGAATTGGGTTTTGCTAATAGCTATATAGACTTATGTATTTAAAAACAACAACACTGGAGCTCATGAACTTTCCTCGGTATAATTCCAGCCCACTGTTACCTCCTGGTAAAGAGACTCAGATCCTAAAACAGGCCAGAAATTTGTTTAAATATCTTTAACAGCTAAGATAAAATAAATAAAAATAAAAGAAACAGTCAGAGTGGAAGATAAGACCAGAGCCAGGCCAGATTTTGGCACAATTATAATCACCCAGGGCTAAAGCCACCTCAGGGCACCCTACAAGCCCCAGAAGAAAAAACACCAGGTAAAGGAGCCAGCTTTGGATATAAAAGGCCAGACCGCTGGAGTAAGGAGTATCCTAATCTTACTAAACAGACGTGTCCTCTGTACAAACTAAAGGGCCCTGGAGGAGGGATTGTCCCTTGCTCTGAAGGGAGCAGGGACCAAGTCCTTCCCCACAAGGGGCTGTAAGTAACTACAGGCCTAAAGCTCCCAGCAGCTCCCAAGCTATTCTCATCACAGGGGTAAAACTGTAGGTGATCCTGATGTGACAGGCAACCCTGTTAATTTTCTAATTAATATAAAAGCCATTTATTCTATCTCAACCTCTCAGTCTGGGCCTTTTTCTTTTTTCT
This sequence comes from Hipposideros armiger, assembly GCF_001890085.2. NCBI lineage: Eukaryota > Metazoa > Chordata > Mammalia > Chiroptera > Hipposideridae > Hipposideros > Hipposideros armiger. The sequence goes on along the minus strand of NW_017731989.1, from coordinate 1,286,656 downwards.
CCAAAAACTACTCGGTTACAAAGACACAGAGAGCCCCTGGATTTAGACTTATTTTACTCATCCTATTGCTTACCATTGGTCTGTATCTTAAAGAGGGTTCAGCACTTTGCACATTAGGGATGGGGCATTTAGATCTACGTCACCAGTCCACATTATGTTGGGAAATATAGGGGGCCAAATACCAAAGGGTCTCTAGCAGACCGGTTGGTTCCTATATAGGAGAAAACCTATACAATTTTCCAAAAAGAAAAAAAAAAAAAAGAGACAAAACTACTGGAGCTACTCACTGTTACTTTTATCAGTTTAGAATAGTCAGAGATACTGCTCGATTTAGAGATTAAAGATTCCAGAATCTGCCAACAATTAAGGGCCTTGGGGATACAGGCAATACCCCAACAATATAACCAGTCCAAGCCAAAAAAAAAAAAATCCAACATAGTTTTCCAGGCGGATCTCATGACCCCTTCCTCTCATCTAAGATCAGATAGGATAAGAGTTCCGTAAATCCCCCAATAGGCAGGGACAGATCTACGCCCCTGCCCAGCAGGAAGCAGATACAGAAGAAGAGACCTCCTGTCCCTCAACTTCCCATAGAGATTTTATGGGGATCGCGTCTCTAAGGGAAAACAAGACAGACTGTTAAAAGCATACTAGACAGCAAGAGAGGCCGCCCAAAAAGACCAGTGGGGGGCTCAAAACTTACTGACTAAAATCCATAACCAATCTTTACTCAAGTCCCTACAGGCCTTCCATACCACACAAAGAGTATCTATGGAGCCATCTGGAACGCCTTGCCTGTTCCCCTGTTGGTCCCTGTTTGTCCCTTCCAAGCCGGAGACTTGGATTAACTCCTTTAACGGAACGTACACTGTTATCCTCACCATCCCAATGACTGTAAAAGTCTACCTGACTGAAGACGGTCCAGGAACCATAAAAGATCCAGGACAGCTCGCCGGACTCCTTAAAGCTAACGCTGTCGCGCTCTGTGCCATCCTAGCCCTGTTCCCCCTCTGTACAGTCCAGATCACCCCGTTTTCCCTCTCCACTGCCTTTGGGAGTTACACTCTGCCCCAAACCCTTCTTGAGGACCGCTTCTCTAAGACCCTAGCTATGAGCCCCAAGCCAAATAATTCCTGTTTTAAGCCCAGCAGTTTCCGTTCCCGTTTTGAACAGACTTCTGCCCCTACCCCATTCCTGTTCTCACCTTGACCCAACAACAAAATTGATGGGGAGACCTGCTGCTTCTATGCCAACCAATCGGGGGTCATTCGGGACACCCAAGCCTTAGTTCAGAAAAATCTTAAAACCAAATATGTCACTCAAGCTAGCCAGCAGAACTGATATCAGTCTCTTTTTAACTGGTCTCCATTGCTCACCACTCTCATCTCTGCCCTGACAGGACCACTAGCTCTCCTACTCCTCGCCTTCTTCGTTGGACCCTGTATTCTTAACGCTCTCGCTGCTTTTGTTCGTTGGCAGGTCAGTCAAGTTAAGCTCCTAGTCCTCCGCCGTCAATACTTTCCCCTCCAGGACTGCGAATCAATGATTTGATTCCTTACATAAGACCAGTGGGGAATGTGAAGACCCAGGCCCAGACCCTTGGCCAGATAAGCTATACCTTAGGCTAGACAGGCTCATTGTAGAAAATACTCCCGCCCTAAGGAATAAAAAAAAATGTCATACTTCAGCTAAGCATAGCAGAACATCCTGTTAAGCTAGCAGAATGCGGTTATAACTGACAGTAGAAGCTCACTTTGGAAGAATTAGGTTACAACAATAGATTATTTTACAAATAACCCATTTTCACACCTGGCTCAGGACGTTTTGCAAGAACTGGGTTTTTTTTTTTTTGGCTTCTGTACACCTGCTTCTGCTCAAACTCCTGGAAATCAAGCCCCTATAAAACTTCTACCCTCCAAGACCTTGGGGCCATTCTCCTCTTGCAGAGTGAGGCAATCGCCAAGCTTGGCTGAAAAAAGTCTTTGGAACAAAAACTTTGTCTCTTAGGTCATTTTTAAGAAGTAAGGACCTAACATTTGGAGGCCCCAGCGATATCAGGGCTGCCGGCTTGCCTCCTCCCTCGGTGATCACTGACTCTTTGTCAGGGGTTGGCCACCCTGATGATATTCCAGGGTCCCGGCAACTAGGTCGGCATCCCTGGGGGTGGAGCTCGGGCTCTGCAGCCGCCCCCCCTTGTTCCAGAGACTTTATTCGGGAATCCTTCGAAGGTTAAGAGGTCTTTATGGTCTCTTTCTGCTATGGGTCGCGACATCTAGGGCCTCTAAGGGGCCGGACGCAGTACACAGCCTTGTCCGGGGAGCTCCTGTGATGGCAGAGAGTCTCCTGGTTAGGTCAGGGAGTCACCCACCCACTAACCCTAATACGTGGGGAACAGACCGTGACTACTGGCCCAGGGGTTGTTGTTGTTGTTTGGGTCAGGAAATGTCACACATGGTGACTACTGGCCTTCTCCTCTAGATTCCTGGAGGAGTTTGTGCCGTCTTATCTGTTTTGGCACCGTGTTTGTCTCTATTGTTCTTCTCATTGCCTGGTCTGTCTCTAGAAAGTCAGTTTTATGTTTTGTTCGATGTCTAATTCTTGTCCCTGAGAGATGGGACACCTCCAGAGGCGTCAGCAGTGGGACTTGGTAAATTCCTCACGTTCCGTTAAGGAGACCTGTTTTGTTCTTCATAATCTTATAAGTAAACCTGTTATGTTCCCCATAAATAAACCTGGTACTTGGATGGGCCCTGTCTGTCTTCTATGTTTCTATCAGTCTGTTTAGTAGAACTTGGTTCTGGTCTAGTTAATTGGTACAAGGGGTTGTTACACCTTGGTTCTGGTAAAGGAATACACAGGGGGTGCACCTAATATTTAACAAATGTCTGTCACATGGTCCCTGTCTTTTGTTGTCTTTTTAATCTGTTTGGTAAACCTGGTATTTGGATAAGTCTCTTGTATGGACCATGTTTCTTGTTGTCCTTTTTGTCTATTTCTTCAGCACCTCCTTAATGTTCTCCCCTAGTTTCTTCCCCGATCCCCATCTTGTCATGTAAATTGACTTTCAGTTTCAATCCCAACTAGGAGCCCACTGGGCAAAATATTAGGCCATTGAAAAACTATAGCTATAAGCTGTTAACCAAAAAAAATTAATGTTGTATTACAGTATTACTGGCAAATGTATATTTAAATTCTGGAGGGTGCTGGTCACTCTATAGTTCATTAAATTGTACTATCTTATAAATAAAATTAATTTGTTAGAGGGTCTGGGAAATAAAATAAGATTTCTCATATATAAGCCTCTATAATAAATTCTAAAAAGGGAACTAAACTGATAGTTCAGAGAAAAGGAGACCCCACCCATCTCCTCACTTGTAACCAGAAAAGCCTGAGGCTGAGGTAACAAAAAAAAATAAAAATAAAAGAGACACTTTTAAAACCAAGCGGCTAAGTTTCAAGCCAGACACCCAGCGCTTGCTCCAGCCTCTTTGCACTTGTAGGGGTAATTATAAGATCTTACAACTTCTTTACAATTGTTAATAACTCTGTTTATATACATAATCTCTAATAATCATACTTATCTGTATTTTATATAAGGTAATAGTTTTACCTCTAGATAGCATTACCAGATAATAGTTAAGTAGCTTAAAATTAACTCAGGTACTTTTCAGGATAATGTATTCGAAAAATATGTTCGATGCTAAGGCCGGTTTAACTTTCAGTCACATAAATATATCTCTAAAGTTATTAACATTAACTATGATATCTTTTCTTTTACCTGAGTTTACAGAAATAAATTCATGTTATCTGTCACAAATTTGTCAAAAATAACGTTCTAGATAAAACTTTTCAATAGTAATTATATAATATAGATAATTGAATATGGTTTCTCAACATCTGTTGATAACTTAAGATTTTAATTTTACTAAGTTATGCTAAATAATAAAAGTGATTAAATATCTAGGTATTTCAAGATAATGAAATACTAAAATATTAATTATCAGATAGGTCTGAGTTCATCTATTTTTGTCTTCTTGTCACAGGAAAACTAAAAGATAAATTAAAATCTGTTAATAGATATGTCTTGTATTTTATTTTAAAAAAACCTATATTTCTAAAGGTTGCAAAATGTATTGTAAATTTGCTAATGAAAATATTGGTTACTTACTTTTAGTTGTCAGTAAAAATTAAGGTCTTAAAGGTTATAGATTTTGATATAAAAAAATACAAGAAAGGTATAGGATGTAAAGGCACACTTTTGAAGGAACTGAGAGAGGATGGTTTGTCCTGGGGATGATTGTTTCTAAATGGGACAGGCTGAAAGGATCTAGACAAGTTGTAGAAGAAATGTAAAAAAAAAACATTTTGGGGAAAATTTTATGTATGGTTAAACTAGATATGTTTGAAAAAGTCTGGATATCACAAGAAAGCTAATACAAGGTTAATTGAGTTTTCCCTTTTTGCTGGATGGGATAAAATTTGTTAAATTGCTGGTCTACTACTAATGTTATAAAAAAGGTTTTCTGCCTAAAAAGTAAAGCTTGTATGTCATCAGAATAGTTTTCTATGTTTTGTATTGTCTCAATCAGGTCTTTGGTTGCTCAAGGGATTAAATTTAGGAGTTGAGTTTTGCTGGTAGCTATATAGACTTCTGTATTTTAAAACCACTGGAGCTCATACACGTTCCTTGGTATCAAATATAGGCCAACGTAGGGAAGCCTAGACTAATATTTTCCCTTAACTGAAAGGATATTCTAATAGTTCTGGCCCACTGTTACCTCCTGGTAAAGAGGCTCAGATCCTAAAAAAAAAAGGGGCCAGGAAGTTGTTTACATATCTTTAACAGCTAAGATAAAAATAAAGGAACAGTCAGAGTGGAAGATAAGGCCAGAGCCAGGCCAGATTTTAGCCACAGTTATAACCACCCAGGGCTAAAGCCACCTCAGGGCACCCCATAAGCCCCAAAAGAGGAAACACCGGATAAAGGAGCCAGCTTTGGATATAAAAGGCCAGACCGCTGGAATAAAATGTATCCTGATCTTACTAAACAGACGTGTTCTCTGTACAAACTAAAGGGCCCTGGAGGAGGGATTGTCCCCTGCTCTGAAGGGAGCAGGGAGCAAGTTCCTCCCCACAAGGGGCTATAAGTAACTACAGGCCTAAAGCTCCCAGCGGCTCCCAAGCTATTCCCATCACAGGGGTAAAACTATGGGTAACCCTGACGTGGCAGGTAACCCTGTTAATTTTCTAATTAATATAAAAGCTATTTATTCTGTCTCAACTACTCAGTCTGGGCCTTTTTCTTTGTTGTCTAAACACTACTCGGTTGCCAAGACACAGAGAGCCCCCGAATTTAGACTTTACTCAGCCTGTTCCTTACCATTAGTCTATATCTTAAAATAAATATAAAATATTATTAAAAGCCTAGAAAAAGGCCTCTAACAGACCAGTTAGTTCCTATACAGAAAAAACCCTGTACAATTTTCTGTACCAACAGCTGTTAGGCTCCAGAGGCAATAACTAGGTGCACTTCCCTTAAATTAACCTTTTCATTTAAGTCTCCACAGGACTTCCCCAAAGAAAGACTATCATTCATGTTCCTGGGAGCCAGTTAAAAACCTTGGACTCCTGTTCAAGCTGAACTGCTACAGCTACTCGTTGTTGCTTTCCTCAGTTTGACATGGTCGGAGGTCCTTCTCAAGGTTTGGAGATTGAGCCTTCCAGGATCTGCCAACAATTAAGGGCTTTGGAGATACGGGCAGTGCCCCAGCAATGAAGCCAGTCCCAGCCGGAGAGGCCGGCATAGTTTTCCAGGCAGATCTCAGGAGCCCTTCTTCTCATCTAAGATCAGATAGGATAAGAGTTCCATAAATCCCCCAATAGGTAGGGACAGCTCTACGCCCCTACCCAGCAGGAAGCAGATACAAAAGAGACCTGTTGTCCCTCAGCTTCCCACAGAGATTTTATGGGGATCGCGTCTCTAAGGGAAAACAAGACAGACAGTTAAAAGCATACTAGACAGCAAGAGAGGCCGCCCAAAAAGACCAGTGGGGAGCTCAAAACTTACAGACTAAAATCCATAACCAATCTTTACTCAAGTCCCTACAGGCCTTCCATACCACACAAAAGAATATCTATGGAGTCATCTGGGATGCCTTGCCTGTTCCCCCGTTGGACCCTGTTTGTCCCTTCCAACCCGGAGACTCGGGACTCCCTCCTTTAACGGGCCGTACACCGTTATCCTCACCATCCCAACGGCTGAAAGGTTTACTCGACTAAGGATGGCCCAGGAACCATAAAGGGTCCAGGACACCTCGGGACACCTCGCCGGACTCCTTAAAGCTAAGACTGTCGCGTTCTGTGCCATCCTAACCCTGTTCCCCCTCCATACAGTCCAGATCACCCCCAGTTTTCCCTCCCCACTGCCTTTGGGAGTTGCACCCCACCCCAAACCCTTCTAGAGAACCCCTTCTCTGAGACCCTAGCTATAAGCCCCAAGCCAAATAATTCCTGTTTTGAGCCCAGCAGTTTCCATTCCCGTTTTTGACAGATTTCTATTCCTACCCCATTCCTGTTCTCACCTCTACCCAACAACAAAACAAGGTAGTCTCTGCATTGCCCTAGGAGAGACCTACTGCTTCTATACTAACCGATCAGGAGTCATCTGCGACACTTTGGCCTCAGTTAGAGACAATGAGTCACTTTGTAACTGGTCTCCTTGGTTCACAACCCTCATCTCTGCCCTGGTAGGACCGCTAGTTACTCTACTCCTCGCCTTCCTTGTTGTACCCTGTTTCTTTAACACTTTCACTGCTTTCGTTCATCGGCAGGTCGATCAAGTTGAGCTCCTAGTCCTCCGCCGTCAATACTCTCCCCTCCAGGACTTGGAATCAACAATTTGATTCCTTACATAAGACCAGTGGGGAATGTGAGGACCCAGACCAGACCCTAGATGAAGCAAGCCCAGTTTAGAAAATACCCCCGCCCTGAGGAATAAGAAAAAGTCATACTTCAGCTAAGCATAGCAGAACATCCTTTTAAAGTTGCCAGGATGCAGTTATGACTGACAGTAGAAGCTCTTCTTTGCAAGAATTAGGTTACAACAGTAGATTGTTTTACAGATAACCCATTTTCACACCTGGCTTAGGATGTTTAGCAAAAACTAACTACTTTTTTTTGCTTCTGTACACCTGGCTTCTGTTCAAACCCCCGGAAATCAAGCCCCTATAAAACTTCCACCCACCAAGACCTCGGGGCTGTTCTCCTCTTGCAGAGTGAGGTGGTCGCCAAGCTTGGCTGAATAAACTCTTTGGAACGAAAACTCTGTCTCTTAGGTCATTTTGAAGAAGTACGGACCTAACAAAGGACCTTTGGCCCGCTCACCTGTCTCATCTGCCTCCTTCATTCCCATCTACCTAGGTGGATGGTTACTGTCTTTTTTTGCTTCACATCCCAGGCCGCCTTCATTCTCTCCAATAAGATAACCAGGTCTGGCTTAGAGACAGCAAGACCTGTTTATTAGTACAAGGAACATGAGTTTTGATAGAGATTCTCCAATTTCCAATCCAGTATGCATTCAGGTGAAAAGAAAGAAAATTAGAATATTTGAGAAATGGATTCCCCAAAACACTGTTTTCTGACAGCACCTTGACTCTACTAGACATCATGGAATGTTTTCAAATCCTGAATTCCACTTCAAGGACATCATGAAGACTTCTTTTCTACACCAGCAAATCCCCAGGTGGTACTCAGAGCCGGGATCTGACACTACCACACAGAGCACAAGCTCCCAGGAGACGCTGTACTGATGAAGGAAACACACCCCTGCGGTGGGGTAGGAGTTCTGGAAGAAAGTCAGCCTCACCCAGGGAGCACAGGTTCCTGTAGTTCTCCAACATCACGTCCATGTACAGTTCCCGCTCAGCCGGGTGCAGGCACTCCCACTCCTCCTGAGAGAAATATATGGCCACATCCATGAATGTCAACGGTCCCTGAAACAAAAGACACATTTACCACGTGGCCACGGACAAGGTCATAACATGACTCAATATGAAAACAGAGTTAAGAGAACTGGTTTTGACCTAGGAGCGTGTCCGGAATGGAACACGAAGGTCACTGACAGTGATATTCTTCAGTATTTTCTTCTGTGAGAAAGGATGATGTATGATCCACAAACCATTGTAGAAAGAAATCTTTTTTCTAAACGATAGATTTAAATTCAGCCATTAACACAGGCATATGGCTTTCTGAGTGTTATATCTGTATCATACAGGATACATTGTGTACATTTCATGGGGAGTTAGAAATGCAAATTGCTTCTCAAATTTTCACATGGACAACAAGGAAATGGACTGCCGTAAAAATGCAGATTCCGAATGAGGAGTTCTGGGGTGGGGCCTGAGTTTCCACATTTAACAAATTCACTTTTAACTAGTGACACCAGTGTCTCTGGTCCGTGTGTCACACTGTTAAATAGCACAGAGGATGGAAACAAAGGAAAACTCATACATGACTCAAAACTGCCAGCTTTATGGAATTTCTACTTGTCACAGAAGCATAGGAATACAAATAAATTTTTGCAAATGCACTGCATAATACAGAACATTCTGTTTTTTATATGTTAATTCATAAAGAACATAGGTAATCTAAGAAAAATCTGACTCTTTCTCTTGTATGAGAATATTTTGTGAAGCATCCAATGAATGGTAGAGCTTGGGTTTTACTCCAAGCTGTCTGGTGAAGTTATCGAAAAGGTCCAGACCAATACGCAGATGACCCTCATGAACATTCATAGCAGTTTCCATAACTCAGAAGAACAGAACCAACTAATGCAAGTAAGAAGAATAATTCAAATATTGTTTTATACGCATAGTCAGACACATATATGGGAACTATGTGCACATTACATGTGACAGAGAAGGAAATACGTCACTGAAATCATTATTTTCAATTGTGTAAATCTCATAAATGTGTTTGTGGATGATACTCTGTATTTTAGAAACACAATAGGGAGAGGAAGACACAGTAACATAAAATAAGTTAGAGATGCCATTTGTTTGATAAAAAAAATGTATATCATTTGTGTCATGCTGTGGGATTAATCCCTGGTCGTTCACAGAAGGTGAATGCATTCACACAAGACTCTACAAAGCGGAACTTCAAGGACAGGTTTTATTAAAGCTAGGAAGAGAGAAATACTGACCAACTCCTTTGCGAGGGCAGTGCCTCATAGATGGCGGAACTTAAAACTTTAGGAGAGCTTTTTCTTACATAGGAAAAGGGGAGCCAGTCAGGCAGGTTTGAAGGATGACATCCTCATTCTTCCTGGAGTCTGGTCTGTTTGAAGATGATGTATCTCCGGTATCTGGACTCTGGACTCGGCCATAGAGGCCAGGGACTTTAATGAGTAACCAGTAAAAATGGCAAGAAGTTATAAATTGAATTCCAATATCCGGTCGCCTGAGGATTAAGAATTTGCCTTTTACAGGTTAGGATGTTGCTAATTAATGAGGTATGAGTAGCCTTGAGAAAGGGACCAAACAGAGTTCTCCAGTTAATCAGTGAGGGGAGAAACAAAGAGAAAAAAGATGAACATCAGGATAGATCAAACTGTAAACAAACTAAGTCTAATTACACGTGGCTAGATAGCAAGCTATACAGTGAGTCAAACTGTAAACTAGCTTAAGTCTAACGGTTGCTGATTCCCTGAATTTCACCCTTACAATTTGTGCTGTCCTATACGTTACAAATTTGCCACTTCAACACAGTAGTAATTCGATTCTTGTAAAATTTCCTGAAAACACAAAAAGTGATAAAGTAGAGAATGTCTGTGACATGAGTGGGAATATAATGAAAATTTACAGGAACGAGCCCTGACTCATTAAAACTTCCACTTCAAAAGCCAATTGTCTCTAGTAAAGAAAGCTCAGGGGCTTCAGTTTCCAAAGAAGAGAAACTAAGAAAAAAGAGAGTTTCCAGATGAAATGTGATGGTTTTTGCACATTTTTCTATAAAGCACTCAAGACCCTTAATAATGATAAAGAAATAATGTTAACTTTATAGTGAAGACAAGACCTCAACCAAGTGAAAATGAGGTGGAAGGAACAAATGGGCATCAGCTGGCCGAGGCACACGGAAGACACAGCATCACTGCTGTCATGTTACTGGCAAAAATGAACAAATAAGGAAATCATAATCTAAATCTGATCATAAAAACATTACTTTTATGCAAATTTCCATGCACATATAGCTCCCGTATTCCGCAACTCTATAACAGTGCATTTAAAAAGTAAGTCAGTCTTACCAAACTAGTGACAAGTCTCTTCCAATTACTTTTTTTTTCCAGAACTTTCCGGGCTATTCTGAGCACTGAGGCCACCTGGGTTGTTGTGCATGATCTTACCCCTGTTCAATAGCCCTGATGCTGCAGTCCAAAGACACGCACCTACACCTCCCTTCTTCAGGACTGGGCATCTGACACCGCCCTGACCCCCGCCCAATACGGAACAGCAGACATAGGCTGTGACCCAGGACGGAACGCTTACCTGAGAAGCAGCCATTTCGTCCTCGTCCTCCTCCAGCTCTGGGTTGTTTCCTCAGGAGACTTTCTGGGGAGGAATCACATCTACATCTTGAGAATGTGCCTTCAAGGTCATGGGCACAGGCCCATTTATCAGCTTCCCTACATTCAGAGGCAGAAAGACTTTGAAATACGGAAAATGCCGCCCTCTGCTGTCCTATGTCGCAGGACACAGTGAGGGACACGGAGCTCCTAAGTGAAGACAGAAGTGTGAGTTTTTTCTTTCCTGTCTTCACCTGCCCCCTCTCACTTCTCCTGCCGCCGCGCCCCCCTCCCACACACACACACAGGTATTCACAAATTTCTACAGCAATGAGAACAGTGTGCACTCCTGCCCCCAAAGACCCAACATAGTACCCCACTACCTCACCTTGACCAAAGCCGGCTCTCAAGAGTCAGAACAGTGTCCAGGAGCCCCCAGCTAACCTCTGGCCTCACCTGAGAGTCACCTGGGACACCTCACTTCAACAACAATGATGCTCCACCCAGACCCCTTCTCCAACTCCCAGGGGGAGGGAACAGGTGACATCACTCCTGGAAATTCGCATGCAATCTAGGAGCACCTGGATGGAAGCTCTTCGCTTCAATGAGCATGCAGGTCCCTGGGGGATCAGGGCTCACTCTAAGGAGTTACGGTTCTGCAGGTCTGCAGGGGGCCCAGGAAATGGCATCTTTAAGTCTCCTGGGGGTGTTGACTTGCTCCCCAGACCTGTTTCCTGTCACACTGGGCTACAGATCTCACTCCATCTCAGACTCTGCACTCCTGAGCTCTGGAGAGTGTGGGGGTTAGGCTGGGAATACTAGAAGTGCTGGCTCCCCGCGCGTATTTCCTTCCTGTTTTCCAGCAAATCACAGAGAATTAGGTAAAAACCATAAAATAATAAACACACACTTTGGTGCTAAAAACTTGTTACAAGGGTTAGCTATGAAAATACATAGATCACATTACTTCACGGTGGGCTCAGTGGGAACCAAGTTTCAGGCCTGTCCATCTTTCCACATTTTCAGAGAATGAACAAGAGAGACTTGAGGAGACAGCTACTTGGTAGTTCTCAGCTCACTAATTTCACTAATCTCATAAACAAAAGACAAAAGCTGCTGAATATCAGAATAACTCACCACATTAGGTTCTCAAGCGGACATCCTCACGAAATGCACACTGAAGTGGCCTAATATTATTAAGTACCAATGGATTTTTCGACATGATAAAGTGTAGAAACAATGCAGGGCTTCTGTCTAAACTAGACACAATGTTATCAGAAAGGAAATTCATTCCACATGTTTTTTACTGTAATGACTTCTAGGGTCAAAATTTAAAAAATACTGAGTGTACCTCATCTTTAGAAAAGTATTAGGGCTGCTAGTGAGATATTTACCCAGGCTAATTCCAGCAGTTAGTGACTATTTAGAACAAGACAGCAATTCAGGAGAGTAGCATTTAATTTAATGTGCTTAAAAAAAAAAGAATCAAATGTAAGAGAACTAGAAAGAAACAAGTAAATTCCACGTAAAGTAAAAAAGACACAATGCTTTTTAATATTCCTTGAAAAGGCATCATGCGATGACAGACTCAGTCATTTCTTTTCCCAGGTCACATCCTTCATGGCATCCCAGGAAATAAGGAGGGACCCATGACTAACTGACACAGGTCTCTCCTCTCTGGGTGCATGAGCATTGCACAAAGAATCAATTGGGTGATAAAATTATTGAACGCACAAGCCTTATAAACTAGAGTTTTGTAATTATCATTCTATCTATGTGACTGGAAATGCAGCACGTGTAAAATTAAATTATTGATAAAGTCACAATCAATATATATCATGATTTGATCACCCACACCCCACCAGCTCACAGAGCATCCGGGTAGGGGCACCCCTTCTTCCTCTGCTACTGTGTACTCCTGTGTGTTCCTCGCCACCCAGATTCTCTCCACTAATGTCCTTTCCTGGCCCCCTCTCCCTCACCTGATTTCTCCCTTTCTCTCTATTCCGCGAAACTCTTGAAACCTATTTCACCTTCAGTTGCTCTTTCTCCCTGATCTGATTGCTCCCCATCTCCACATATTTCTGCCTCTTTCTCCCCGTCCCTGTGCACCTCCTCTTCCCGGTGACACTGTCTTTCCTCTTATACCCCTGTGCCCCGACTCACTGACACCCCCAGTTTAGCTCTCGGTGCGGCTTCTCCCTCTGCTGTCACCCCCCCGCCCCGCTCCTTTCTGTTCCTGCACTCGGCTCCCCCAGCTCTTCTCCTAACCCCTCTCTCCGTCGGAGGAGCCTTGTCCTTTGTTCCCCCCACTTCTGCTAACCAGGGGCCCCTCTCCCTTTTGGCTCCCCTTCATCTCTCTCGAACACTCCCTTCCCTCTATATTTCTCCATTTGCTTTCTCCTCTGGCTACTTCCCCGAGTTACTCGCTCGGTCTTAACCGTCGCTTTACAAGTCCCTCCCACATCCTCTGTTTTGCCGGCTCTTCACGGACCCCGCACTGATCTTCCTGTCCTCTCACCTGTCTATTCCTCATTCTGTCTCCTTCTCGGGACCCGCTCACAGCCCCCCGTTCTGCCGATTTCCGGGCCTGCCCTTCACAGTCGCGGCTTGCACAAAGCCCCTCCCCGCGTGAGGGGGTGACCTGGTGACACCCCGCGGTGTTCCCTCCTAAATCCCACCCCCCTGAAAAGTGTTCTCTTCCTGAGATTCGGGCCTCTTATTAAACCGGGACGAGGGGGGTCTCCAGGCGGCCGAGAGGGTCTGCAGAGCCCCAGGCAGGGAGGAGGCCGGGCTCCCGGGGCCGCGGGGCGAGGCTGGGGGAGGGGCGCCAACGGCCGGACTCCGTCTCCCGAGTCTGTCTCCCAGGACTTCACACCGCGCGCTGGAGCGCTGCCCGGTGGGGGGTTTTATGCAGGAAAACAACGCGGCAGGCGGGGTCTAGTGGCCCGAAGGCGGAGAGGACACAGGGGAACGAATGGCCTGTTTACCCGGAAACCCATGCGGACCCTCCACCCGGCAGTGAAGCGGCCTGGGATCGGGATGTCTCCCCAGGACACCGGACTCACCGCTGTAGGGGGCGCGGGTGCGGGGACTTCAACGTCGGTACTGACCCCCAGGCGTCAGGAGTGTAGGACGGTGGACTGAGCTGCTCAGGGTTAAACCACAAACACTGAAAGTCACGGTAGCCAACCAGGCCTTCTCTCTGCCTTGGCAGCTTCCCCTTCTGCAAAAATCTCCCCGGCAACACCGCCAAAGATTCTGGGCCGCAGGCGGGGCCTGGGCTCAGCGCAAATACAATGTAGGGGCGGGATTCCTGACCGGAAGTGGGTGGGGGCCTCTGGAGGGATGGTCAGACCCAGGGGAAGGGGTGGGTTCAGGCTTGGGGCAGGGCGGGGCTTTTCTGTCCCTCGCTCTCATTGGTTTTTTTTTGTTTGTTTTTTTTAATTGGGGAATTGGGGGAATTGGGAGAATGGGAACAGTGCTGGGGAATTGGGGGAAGGGGAACAGACAAGTTGCTGTCGTTTTGTTCTTCAATCTACTTGTGGAGGATGTTGCTTCACTGGCCCAAGTTGGCACCATCATTGCGCTCTTCCCGGGCGAGGCAGATCAGTCGCCGGCTTCTGGACGGCCGCTCACGCTGGCTGCTGGCTACACACGGTAGCACACGGTAGCCCATGGCAACCCACTGCCACAGGGACTGCAGCCCACGCCGTCGCCGGCGATTCACAGCAGCCCAGCTCCAGGTTGAGCCGTTGTTCAGCATTTTAGCTGTAGAGGGCAGTGTCACTGGCCCTCATATGTGGCATCCCAAGCGAGTTCTTAACCATCGCGCCACTCGGCCGGCCCCCGCTCTCATTGGTTTTAGACCAGCGGTACTCAACCTTCCTAATGCCACGACCCCTTAATACAGTTCCTCATGCTGTGGTGACCCCCAACCATAAAATTATTTTTGTTGCAACTCTATAACTGTAATTTTGCTGCTGTTATGAATCGTAATGTAAATATCTTTGTGTTTTCCGATGGTCTTAGGCGACCCCTGTGAAAGGGTCATTTGACTCCCAAAGGGGTCGCGACCCACAGGTTGAGAACCGCTGTTATAGACTATTGTTTTTCATTAGCTTTGTATTTTAGATAAGATCGTTCCTATCTACTTTATATGAAGAAATTTTATTGGGGAACAGTGTGTTTTTCCAGGCTCCATCAGCTCCAAGTAAAGTATTTGTCTTCAAGTACTTATGGAGTGCGCAGGTCAGTGGCCCATGTAGGAACTGAACCCACAATCTTAGTGTTTTCAGCACTGCGTTCTAACCACCTAAGCTAAATGGCTTCGCACCACTTTATAGTTTTAAGGTTTTTCTTAGATGTATATTTACTGATGCTTAGTAATGCTTTCCTGTTGGTTTCATATGCAGCCCAATCATTCAATTTTCAGATCTTCCCGGTATGAGTTTTGGATGATTAGTGAAGATTTATTGCCCATAAAGACTTTTTAAGTTCATTATGTTTGTAAAATTTTTTCTCTAACATATATACCTGTGAGGTTTGGTTATCAGCGAAGAATGGATCAAAACTTTCCCATCTTTATTGTAAATTTTGAGTTTGACACTGGCAAGGATTGGTTCCAGTCTGAAAAATGGAACCTTTTGGATAGATTTCTAATTTGATTATACTTATAATATGCACCCTCAGTTATAATCTTTATGGCCTACGCTGATGTAAGTAAAACTTTGATCCAATCGTTTTATCAAATCATTCCATACATTTGTCTCCTAAACATGGCTTTAAAGGGACAGAATCTTGGTAAAAGATTTGGGGATCTTTCAAAAGTAGATTATGGAGATGATACAGTTATGGAATACTGTGACACCAGCCAAAATAGCATGAAAAAGATTTCAACATGGATTCCCATGCTCTCAAGCAAATAAATGCTTTTGGTGGAACTTTCATCAAATTCAGAATAGTGGAGGCAAAGCCAATAATAGGCAAAAATCAAGAATTCATCTTGTTCTTGGGAAGTTTTGTTGCATGCAAAATTTGCTGGGAGAAAAATGAACATATTGAAAAAGATAGAATTTCCTCAATGCAAAAATTTCTCATACATCTCCCTGTAATATTATATAACATGCAAATTATGATTAAATATGTCAAAATTACTGAAGACCTCAAAAATTTGAAAAACACGATTAGTTTGACCTTGTGAATTGAACTTGAAGTCATGAAAACAGAGACTACATTTTTTTAAATTGTTTTGTTTTGTTGTTATTTTTATTTTTATTTTTTTTAGGTTTTACTGGGGAATTGGGGGAGGTAACAGGGATGGGGAAGACAAGTTGCTGTCCTTTTGTTCTTCAGTCTAGTTGTGGAGGACTTTGCTTCACTGGTCCATGTTGGTATTATGATCATTGCAGTCTTCCCAGCTGAGGCAGATTGGTCGCTGGCCATTGGACGGCCACTCACAGCGGCTCACGGCAGCTCACACCGGCTGCCGGCCACTCACGCTGGCTGCCAGCCACTCACTATAGCTTATGGCAACTTACTACAGCCCCACTGCTGGCGACTCACGGCAGCCAAGCTCCAGATTGATCTGTTGTTCACATTTTAGCTATAGAGGGTGCAGCATCACTGGCCCTCATGTGGGACCCGAACCAGCGGCCTTGCTGCTCAGAGCTTGCGCTCTCAAGCCAACTCTTAACCAACAAGCCACTCAGCCAGCCCTGAGACTATACATTTTTAAGCACACATGAAACACATGATATTTACGACTATCAAATTTTTAAAAATCTGACTTAGGTAAGAAGACACTTTACAGGAAACATTATTACCCTAGACTGAAGGCTCTGAGTACAAGATCTACACTCACAGGTCAGAGAGAACAAGGCTTTTCTATTATAGGGAGGGATCAACAAGGCCAGCAAGAAAACAGAAAACAAAATATAAACAAACCCAAATATGAAAAACAAGCCCGTGGTCGCCGAATATGATGGGGCAGAGATAGGGATAAGAAAATTAAATCAGGAAAAAATGTGTTATGAAAAAAGGAGAAATTAAAACTTTAAATGGAATAACATGATGCTTGGGGGAGGTAGTGGAGGTAAGGAATTCCAGGTCCTAGGGCGACCGAGTGGCTCGTTGGTTAAGAGTTGCCTTGGGAGTGCGATCTCTGAACAGCAGGGCTGCTGGTTTGGATCCCACATGGGCCAATGATGCTGCGCCCTCTACAGGTAAGACAATGAACAACAGCTCAACCTGGGGCTGGGCTGCCAGGAGTCGCCGGCAACAAAGTAGACTGTAGTGGGGCCGCAGTGGGCTACTGTGAGCTACCACGAGTGGCCATCCAATGGCGGGTGACTGATCTGCCTCAGCCAGGAAGAGCGCAATGATCACAATACCAACATGGGCCAGTGAAGCGATGTCCTCCACAACTAGACTGAAGAAGAAAAGGACAGCAACTTGTCTTTTCCCCTTCCCTGATTTCTCAACGCTGTTCCCTCCCCCAATTTCTCAATAAAAATCTTAAAAAATATATAGAATTCTAGGTTCTCATCATGGTTGGAAGTTAAAATTATTGAACCATAAACACTTTCAAGAAAATATATGTCTTGGTGTAGAATTGACCACTGGTCGTTCACACAATGTAAAACGAATTTACGAGACTCTACAAGAGTAAGCAAAGATTTCTTGGAAGTCAGAGAGACAGTTCTGGCAAAAGGAAGCTTTGCCAGGACAGAGCCCAATAGGCACATCTGTTGAGACAGAGGGGTAAGGGAGAGATACTGGCAAATGGAGATGTGCCAGGGCACATAGGAACAGCTGCATGTTGAGGAGTGCTGGGGTTTTATATTTTTCCATGCAGGATGTAGGGTGCTTGCCAGCTTGCAGGGGGGCTGCCGTTACAATTGTCTCCTCTTGGAACTGTCCTGTTTCCATCTATGATGGATGTCAGCTTGCAGGGCGTTGCTGCTGTGATCGGAGACTGTTCTGTTCTCACCTATAATGGATATAAGGTGCTGGTCTGCTTGCATGTGCAGTGCTAGCCAGGGGAGTCAGAGCCAAGCGGTTAATGTTTAAGCTGGTTCCTGTTAGCCCACATGCTCACTCCTGTTAACTCTTTGCCTGTCCCATCCTGCCAGCTCATAAGCCCACTCCTGTTAACTCTTCATTTGTCTCATCAATATATACTAAAGTGGTATATTAAACTTTTGAAGATAATAACAAAGAAAAAATGTAAACAACAACAATTAGGGGGGGAAAGGGACACACAAAAATCTTGATAAAAAGACAAAGTTGGGCCGGCCGAGTGGCACATTGGTTAAGAGCTGGCTTGGGATGCCAGAGGGCTCCGGTTCGGATCCCACATATGAGAGCCAGTGACACTGCCCTCTACAGCTAAGATGCTGAACAACAGCTCAATTTGGAGCTAGGCTGCCGTAAGTCACTGGCGACAGCGTAGGCTGCAGCCCCTGCTGCAGTGGGTTGCCATGGGCTACCATGTGTGGCCAGCAGCCAGCGTGAGCGGCTAGCAGCCGCAGTAAGTGGCCGTCCAGAAGCCGGCGACTGATCTGCTTCGCCCGGGAAGGGCGCAATGATAGTGCCAACTTGGGCCAGTGAAGCGACATCCTCCACAACTAGACTGAAGAACAAAACGACAGCAGCTTGTCTGTTCCCCTTCCCCCAATTCCCCAGCGCTGTTCCCATCCCCCAATTCCCAATAAAAACCTTAAAAAAAAATTAGAAAGAAAATGAGTACATAGAAACTCTTACAAAATTGGTAATAAATCAATAAAATGGACCTAATTGACATTTGTAGAACTATTAGATTATGTGTGTGTGTGTGTGTGTGTGTGTGTGTGTGTGTGTGTGTGTGTGTGTGTGTGTTCATTTTGACCCTTGGTTCCTGGAACAGAGCTTCTAGAACTCTTAAGATTTTCTAAGTAATGAGAGCACTACAAGCATCTTTTATTCTATTGAGGCGACTCTGGTGAGCTCCTAGATGCGGAATGGTCACCAGAAAGACCATGCCATGATTAGAAGCATGAAATTTTCAGCCCCACCCCCACAGTCCAGAGAGGAAATGGGCTGGAAATGGAGTTATATACTGATCATGCCTCTGTGAGGAAGCTGCCATAAAATCCCAATATTTGAGGGTTCAGAGACTTCCAGGTGATTGAACACATCCACACCCGGAGGGTGCTGCACTCCACTTCCATGGGGACAGAAGCTCCTCTGCTCAGGACCCTCCCAGACCTGACCCTATGTATCTCTTCATCTGATTGTCCATCTGTATTATCACATTCTTTAATAAACTGGAGATCTAAGAAATACTCTAGCAAATTAATTGAACACGAGGGGGGTGCTGTAGAAACCTCTAATCAATAGCTGGTTGGTTACAAGTACAGTTAACCTGGAACTCCAAATGGCATCTGCGATGGAGACAAGAGGGGTGGCCTGAGGGACTGAGCCCTTAACCTGTGAGACCTGATGCTATCTCCAGGCCAGACCAATAGTGACAGAATTGCATTAAAATTTAGGACACCTAGCTGGTGTCCCAGAGAATTGCTTGGTGTTGGGGGAACCTCCACACATTTGCTGACCACGAGTGTCAGAAGTGAAGTGTTCTGGGTCACTCGAGTGTGCTAGTACTGTGATGGTAAAGGGGACACGAAGAAGGAAACACACTCTGTAGGGAAGAAATGGATTTCAACTGACACAGGAAGTGGAAAACTGAAGTCTTCCTTCATAAGAACACTGCACTGTGCAATAGAATTTGACACAATATCTAAAAATGCACATAGTACTATAACAAGACAAACCAAATTCTTCACCATGTAAAATGTAATCTGAATGAGAACACAATATATCAACATATATAATTTGCCAGTAAAACAAAAATTATAAATCACACCCTTCAAAATCAGATAACAATTTAACTAAACACCTATAAGCTACCGATTCTTTTATTTGTTTGTTTGCTTTGATTTTCTATACATCATTGTCAACTCCTGCCTATTAAGGAACGTAAGTTGAAAACAGCTCATCAGGTCCTGAGGCTGACTTAGGTGAAGGCAGCAGGTGAACACTGGCAAGGTACGTGATGTCATTTACAAACATTTGATAAACCAGGTGAAAATGTAACTGATACCATGTAGGCCACTGATGGCTGTTAGACAATGAAAGGGAATATGTTCCTCAATGAATTAAAAAGAAGTGGATATTATCAGGGAAATAAAAAATATAAAATGAAAAGGAATGACGGTAATAATATAGAAAGGGAATTCTTGAAATCAAGATTTCAATTGCTGCACAAAATGCTCTCCCATCTGTAACCTTGATGTTGGTAGGTTAGGACGGTTATGGAAAAAAGAAAATGTTATTGAAAGAATACCAGTCAGCTTTCTGGAAGTTTAGCTAGGTAACACATACCCCTGAATTATCTTTGGCTTACAACAAACCTTTCTTTCTTCCTCATTTTTTTTTTTAAAGATTTTTATTGGGGAATTGGGGGGATGGGAACAGTGCTGGGGAATTGGGGGAAGGGGAACAGACAAGTTGCTGTCGTTTTGTTCTTCAGTCTAGTTGTGGAGGACGTTGCTTCACTGGCCCAAGTTGGCACCATCATTGCACTCTTCCCGGGTGAGGCAGATCAGTCTCCGGCTTCTGGACGGCCGCTCATTGCAGCTGCTGGCCGCTCACGCTGGCTGCTGGCTACATACGGTAGCCCATGGCAACCCACTGCCACAGGGACGGAACCTACTGCGTCCACGGCGACTCACTGCAGCCTAGCTCCAGGTTGAGCTGTTGTTCAGCATCTTAGGTGTGGAGGGCAGTGTCACTGGCCCTCATATGTGGGATCCGAACCGGGGCCCTCTGGCGTCCCAAGCCAGTTCTTATCCATTGCGCCACTCGGCCGGCCCTCATATTATATTTTTCACTGTCTCTTGCTTGGCCCCATAATTACATTCTCAGAAATTTCAGTCCATCCAGGACTGGAGCAGAGAAAGCTAGAGTTAGAAGCAAACAAAGGTGCCTAAAATTTCCCTTTCAAATTGAAATATGCCATCTCTACTCACACAAAATTGGCCATGGAAATAAAAAAACTCACAGCCAAGCTTGCCATTATGTTTGTACATAGTACAATCACCACAAAGGAAGGAAGCGTTGCCTGGGTCAAGCGGTCAAGGTTAATATCAAAGGGCAGAGATGTGTAATCTCACAAGAAGATGATAACTGGAAATTATGTTACAATATGGTAGTGCAGCTTCCATCAGAAATAAGTTGTTCCTCATCTTCCCAAAACATATATTTACCTGTGTCCCAAAATAAATATTAAAAAGTCCTATTTAACATATGACTTCAATCACAAATGAGTGTTTTATAAGACTGTCATGAGATTCATCTGATTCAGAACCCAGGGTGGAGTCCTCATCACATAACACATTACAGTGAAACACAGTAATAACTCAAGAAACCCTCCCCAAGTAAGTCGGGCCTTTGTCCATAGGGGAGAGAATGAGAAAGGATCTTTTCTTGACTCTAGTTCACCTGTGAATGGATATCCACTCCTTTAGTTTCTTGTTCCTGACATCGCCTAGTCACATCAAATACAGGATTAGAAATGATGCCTTCATGGTGAAACAAGCTGTTTTCCCAAGCTACATCCTTCTCATAAATAGAGTCCCAAAGATAATTGTGAGTCTCTTAGGTCAGTTTTTTATTGGAAATGTTTGTAGAACTCTCAACAGTACAACAGGACATTAAACAATTACACTTTTGACAGTACATCACAGAAATGGTGGTGTGAGGAGTGCATCTTGAAATCGCCCCTGGAAGTTACAACAAATTGAACACCTATAATTCAACAATGGATTACTTGGGTAGCACACAGGCACATCTGACAGACCTGAAAATACAATCACCTAAAGGTGGGCAAGTCTGGTGCGTGGGGGAGGGGGAAAAGGGAAATGCTGAGATGTGGGCCATGAGGGTGCAGGACTCAAACCAGAGCTTGCTGAAGTCCAGAGCTTACTTCAGTCACAGGAGAAGGAAGAATTCAGGCTGCAGACACACTCACTGTGGCCCACAGTCCTGCCTGAGGGGTCAGCATACAAGACGGCTGAACCCAACGTTTGGGGCCGAGACCTCAGGTAAAAACTGTGGTTTAAACCCTCGCTGCCAGGCAGAACAAACACATGGAGCCTGGCCACTTCACCCACCATCCCAGAGCTCGCCCCACCCCCACCCTCCCAGGGTTAGAAGCCGGCTCCAGAAGAAACGATAGAAGTGTCAGATTAAAGAACAGAACATCTACAGCTTGGAGAACTGAAGCCCCACAGTCACACACTCACAGGGCAACTAATTCTGGCAAAAAGAAAGGAAATGAATGGGCAAGAAAACTGTGGGCTGAGAGTAGCCATTACTCAGAGTCATAAATGCCCCAGCCACCTCTCACAGCCCACCCTGCCCCCACCTTTTGGATGGATCCCTGTGGGGCAACCAGAGCTACTGAGGCACAGAGGCTCTGCATCGGGATGCAGGGGCAGCACTGGGATTTCAGAAGCTCAGAACTCTATGGACCTCCACATCCCCCCACAGAGGCGATGCCCAGAGACCCAGAAGACCTGCTCACAGAGGAGAAGTCCACCTTCCAGGGAATACCCCTATCATATAAGAAGGCAGAACACTGCAAGACAAAATATAAAGCTGCAGTGTGAGAGAAAATAAAGCATTTCACCAAAATCTACTGGAAAGCAAAACCAAGACCTCTTCCTAACAACCTGTTGCAGAACCCACTCCTGTAGATGCCTAGGAAAAGAAACAATAATTCACTAATTGCAATGAATAACCAAGGTAACAATGAAATTCAGAAAGAAAATGAAAAGTCTCCAAAAAATTAACTTCCACACATGGTAATATGTGACTGAAATGACAGAGAATTCAAGATTGCAGTCCTGAAAAAATGCAACAAGATGCAAGAAAACACAGACAGGCAGTTAAATGAAATCGGAAACACAGTCAAAGAACAAAATGAACATTTTACCAAAGACACTGAAATTTTAAAACAGAACCAAACAGAAATTGTACACATTAAAAACTCAATAAAAGAAGTGAAGAATACAATAGCCAGCATAGGTATCAGGGCTGCCAGATGGGGAAAAGGATCAGTGACATTGAAGATAGAAATCTGGAAATGACAGAGATGGAAGAAGAGAAAGACTTGAGAGTTCAAGGAAATGAAAGAAGGCTACAAGAACTTTCTGACTCCATCAGAAAGGGCAACATGAGAATAATCAGTATATCAGAAGGTGAAGAAAGGCAAAATGGAACTGCAAATATATTCAAACAGTTGACGAGAACCTCCCAAACTTGTGGAAAGAACTGGATCCTGGAATCCAAAGAGAAAATAGAACATGTAATTACCTCAATCCCAATAGGCCTTTTCCAAGGCACATTGTATTGAAGCTGCCAAAATTTAATGACAAAGAATTCTCAAGGCAGCCAGGAAAAGAGAACACTAACCTACAAAGGAAAGCCCATTCGATTATCATCAGATTATATAACAGAAACTCGACAAACCAGGGGGGAGTGGAATCAAATATTCAAACTATTAAAAGAGAGAAATTTTTAAAGAATAGTATGTCCAGCAAAGATATCCTTTAGAATTGTGGACAAATAGGACCGGCCTAGTGGCGCGTTGGTTCAGAGCTGGCTTGGGACGCCGGAGGGCCTTTTTTTGGATCCCACATATGAGGGCCAGTGACACTGCCCTCTACAGCTAAGATGCTGAACAACAGCTGGGCTGTTGTTAGTCGCGTGAGTCGCCGGCGACGGTGTAAGCTGCAGCCCCTGCTGCAGTGGGTTGCCATGGCTACCGTGTGTAGCCAGCAGCCGCAGTGAGCGGCCTTCCAGAAGCCAGCGACTGATCTGCCTCGCCCTGGAAGAGCGCAATGATGGTGCTAACTTGGGCCAGTGAAGCGACGTCCTCCACAACTAGACTGAAGAACAAAAGGACAGCATCTTGTCTGTTCCCCTTCCCCCAATTCCCCAGTGCTGTTCTCATCCCCAATTCCCCAATAAAAATCTTCAAAAAAAAAAAGAAATGTGGACAAATAAAGACCTTTCCAGACATACAGAAGCTGAGGAAATATTCTAACACACAGCCTACATTACGAGAAATACTGAAGGAGGCTATTCGACCTGAAACAAAAAATAAAAAGAATACAAAACTATGAGAAGCATTACGAACAGACAGAAACAGGAAATGGCAACCCATACACCTGAAAGGACACTATACACTTAGACATCACATACAGAGTAAAGAAGAAATTAAAAAAAAAAAAAGAGAACAAAAACAACTTGCTGCTGCAACTCAGAAATCAACACACACCATAAGGATGGATAATTTGTGACAATGAAAACATAAAACGGAAGAGAGTGAAGGTCTGAACTTGGAAAGGGGAATGGAGATAAGAAGAATGCTCAGGAAAAAGGACTACTGTAAAATGAAACTTTCTTTTCATAAACTTAATGGTAACCACTCAAAAAAAATCCAGAACTGAAATACATAACATAAAACAAAAAGAAATGGAGGGGGAAAATCATTGAATACCACCACAAAGAAATAACAGACAGGAACAAAAAGGGAAAGAAACAATGGAGACACAGAGCCACCAGAAAACAAAACAGAATGATAGGAAATCCTTGTATATCAATAATCACTCTAAATGTAAGTGGACTGAACTCCCCCGAAAAAAGGCACAGAATAGCACATTGGATAAAAAAACTAAACCCAACCATATGCTGCCTCCAAGAGACACATCTGAACTACAAGGACAAATATAGACTCAAAGTGAAAAGGGGGAAATTTGACACTCCAAGAAATGGTATCGGAGACCAGTAGGTGTAGCCATACTTATATCAGAGGAAACAGACTTCAGGATAGAAAAGGTAACAAGACACAAAGATGGACATTTCATAATGATAAAGGGGACAATACAACAAGAAGACTTAACGGTCATCAATATTTATGGTCCCAATCAGGGAGCACCAAAATATACAAAGCAACTATTAACAGAACTATAGGGAGAAATTGACCAAAACACAAGTTTTGATTTATGTCCCTTAGAGTAAGGGACATAAATACATCATTGACAGCTATCAACAGATCATTAAAACAGAAAACAAATAAGGAACTATCAGCTCTGAATGACACATAGAGAAAATGGACATAATTGACATTTATAGAGCACATCATCCTAGAACACCAGACTATACATTCTTTTAGTGTATGTGGAACATTCTCAAGGATAGACCATATATTAGGACATGAAAGTAAACTTAAATTTTTTTTTTAATTTTATTGGGGAATTGGAAGAGGGGAACAGCATCGGGGAAGGGGAACAGATAAGTTGCTGTCCCCTTGCTCTTCAGTCTAGCTGTGGAGGGCGCCTCTTCACTGGCCCATGTTGGTATTATCATTGCGCTCTTTCTGGGTGAGGCATATCGGTCACTGGCCCCTGGACAGCCGCTCACGGCAGCTCATGCTGGCTGCAGGCCACTCACGGTAGCTTATGGCAGCCCACTGCAGCACCGGCTGCAGTCTACGCCATCACCGGTGACTCGTGGCAGCCCAGCTCCAGGTCGAGCTGTTGTTCACCATCTTAACTGTAGAGGGCAGAGTGTCACTGGTCCTAATGTGGGAAACGAACCGGAGCCCTGCTGCTCACAGCTAGCATCCCAAGCCAATTCCCAACCAATATGTCACTTGGCCGGCCCTCAAAAATTTTAAGAACATAGAAATTATACCAAGCATATTCTCTGATCATAAGCCTTTAAAATTGGGTACCAACTGCAAAAAAGCAAGCAGAAAAAACACAAACATGTGGAGCTTAAACAACATATGCTTTTTTGTTTTTGTAAAGATTTTTTTTTTTTAATTGAGGCATTGGGGAGGGGGACACTGTGATTTTCCAGGCCCATCAGCTCCAAGTCAACTTGTTGTACTTCAATCTTAGTTGTGGAGGGCGCAGGTTAGATCCAAGACCAGTCGCAACCTTTCAAACTAGTTGCGGGGTGATGTGAGGGGGGTGCACAGTCAACTATCCCATGTGGGAGTCAAACCCACAACAGGTGGCAGGCTGGCTCAGCTAGTGAGAGCACGTGCTCCTAACAAGATTGCCGGTACAACTCCCGCATGGGATGGTGGGCTGCGCAACCCACCCCCCTTGCAACTAAGATTGAACACAGCACCTTGAGCAAAGCAGCCACGAGCTGCCGACAGGCGGCCGGATGGAGACTGGTCTTGGAGCTGAGCTAGCTGCACCCTCCACAACTAAGACTGAAGGACAACAACATGGCTGTCCCCCTTTCCCAATTCCCCAACACTGTTCCCCTTCCCCAATTCCCCAATAAAATCTTAAAAAAAAAAAGAACTAGAAAGAGAAGAACAAATGAAACCCAAAATCAGCAGAAGGACGGAAATAAAAACAAGAGCAGAACTAAATGAAAGAGAACTAAAACAGAAAAAATTCATGCAACAAAGAGCTGGTTCTTTGAAAAAATTAAAAAAATTCACAAACCCTTGCCTACACTCACTAAGATAAAAAGAGAAAGGACACAAATAAACAAATCAGAAATGAAAAAGGAGAAGTTACCACAAAAATACAAGTATACTATAAAGGACTCTATGTCACCAATGCAATAACCTGGAAGAAATAGACAAGTTCTTAGAAACAGATACCCTTCCCAGGATAATCATGAGAACTGGAAAATCTAAATAGACTGATCAACACTTAGGAAATTGAATTAGGGCACAGCAATCAGGCAACAGAAAGAAAGAAAATGCATTTTAATTGGGAATGAAGAAGTTAAATTGTCACTTTTTGTAGATGACATGATGCTATATATAGAACACCCTCAAGACTCCACCTAAAAGCTATTAGAAACCATAAACCAATACAGTAAAGCTGCCTGCTCCATAATCAACTTACAAAAATCCATTACATTCCTACATACTAACAAAGAAATCTCTGAGAAAGAAATTTAAAAAAACTATTCCTTTTGCAATTGCAACAACAACAAAAATCAAACACCTACGATTATCTTAACCGAGGGCGTGGAAGACTTATACACTGAAAACTATACGGCATTCCCCCCCCCCCCAAAGATTCTATTGGGGAATTGGGGGAGGGGAAGAGTGCTGGGGAATTGGGGGAGGGGAACAGCCAAGTTGCTGTCCTTTTTGTTCAGTCTAGTTGTGGATGACGTTGCTTCACTGGCTCATGTTGGTATTATCATTGCGCTCTTCCTGGGTGAGGCAGATCAGTCGCCAGCCATTGGACGGCCGCTCACGGTGGCTCACTGCAGTTCTCGCAGGCTGCCAGTCGCTCACACTGGCTGTCGGCCACTCATGGTAGCTCATGGAAGTCCACTGCAGCCCACTGCAGCGCACGCTGTCGCCGGCCACTCAGGGCAGCCCAGCACCAGGTCCAGCTGTTGTTCACCATCTAAGCTGTAGAGGGCACAGCATCACTGGCCCATGTGGGATCCGAACCAGTGGCCCTGATGCTCAGAGCTCGCGCCCCCAAGCTAACTCTTAACCAACTGAGCCACTGGGCTGGCACCTATAAGACATTCCATGTTCACGGATTGGAAGAATCAACATATTTAAAATGGCCATGGTACATAAAGCAATACACGGATTTAATGCAATCCCCAACAAAATCTCAATGGCATTTTTAAAGAAATAGAAAAAAGCATCAGATATGTATGGAACCCTAAAAGACCTTGAATACCTAAAGCGATCCAAAGAGAAAAGAATAATGCTGGAGGGATCACACTCCCTGAGTTCAGCTTGACTACAGGACAACAATAATCAAAACAGTATGGTATTCGCAGAAAAACAGACACAGACCAATGGAACAGAAATAAAAACCCAGAAATACACCTATATGAATATAAACAGATAATTTTAGAAAAGGGAGCCAAAAACATTCAATGGAGAAAAAACAGCCTCTTCAATAAATCATACTGGGAAATTGGAAAGGCATGTGCAAAAGAATGAAACTAGACTGCTTTCTGTCACTGTTCCAAAATTAACTCAAAATGGATCAAAGATCTAAACGTAGGACCTGAAACAATAAGCTGCACAGAAGAAAAAATAGGTACAAAATTTATGGACCTTGAGTTCAAAGAGGATTATATGAATTTGACCTCAAAGGCAAGGGAAGTGAAGGCTAAAATAAATGAATGGGACTACATCAAACTAAAAAGCTTCTGCACAGCAAAAGAAACCATAGACAAAATAAAGAGGCTAACAACCGAGTGGGAGAAGATTTTTGCAAACAATGTCTCCGATAAGGGGCTAATATCCAAAATATATAAGGAACTCATGCAATTCAACAACAAAAAAACAATCTAATTAAAAAATGAGCAGAGGACCTGAATAGACATTTCTCCAAAGAACATACAGATGGCCAACAGACATATGAAAAGGTGCTCAACATCACTAATCATCGAGAAATGCAAATAAAAACCACAATGAGGTATCACCTCATTCCGGTTAGAATGGCATAACAACAAGACAAATAATAACAAATGATGGAGAAACTGTGGAGAACAAGGAACGCTCATACACTGTTGGTGGGAATGCAGATTGGTGCAAATGCTATGGAAGGCAGTGTGGAGGTTCCTCAAAAAATTAAGAATAGGCTTACTATATGACCCAGCAATCCCTCTCCTGGGTATCTACCCAAAAAGTCTGAAAACATTGATCCATAAAGATATATGTGCTCCGAAGTTCATTGCAGCTTTATTTATGGTGGCCAAGACATGGAAACCAAATTGTTCTTCGAAAGATGATTAGATTAAGAAGATGTGGTATATATGCACAATGGAATACTATTCTGTCATTAGAAAATTTGAAATAGTGCCATTTGCGACAACATGGATAGATCTTGAGATTATTATGCTAAGCAAAATAGATCAGACAGAAAAGTTGAGCACTATATGATTTCACTGATATGTGGAATAGAAAACTGAAAGCAATAAAGAAACAAAAACTGATATACATAGACAGCAGTTTAGTGGTTACCAGATGGTGGGGGGAGTGGGTAGTCGATGAGGGTAAAAGGGATCAAATATATGGTGATGGAAGAACTGACTCTGGGTGATGATGTATTACAGAATTGTACAGTTCAAACCTATGTAACTTTACTAACCATTGTAACCACAATAAACTTTAATTAAAAAAAAAAAAGGACATTACAAGTCAGTCTGTGTGCCGGAGCAGAGCTGAGGGGATGTGAGCTGAGTCCTGGGTGATTGAGGAAAGAGAAGGACATGGAAACCATTGTGTGTTGTCTTCTTCAGGAGCAGTTTATCTTCCAAAGTTTCCATCTATTTGAATCTATTTCAATAATACCTAAAATATAAAAACCTCAGTAAAATATTAGGGAAGAAAACACTTTAAAGGTTTGAAAACTAGTGTTAATTCTGTTAAACCAGGAGTCCTTATTGCAGATAACCATTTAGAAACTTTTGTAATACGTACAGTGATGGTCCCATTGAGCGAAAGCCCAGTCAGCACCATAGTGGTGTCCAGAATGGGGGAGGGAGGAGTGTGACCAACTGCTTCATGCGTAAAGGTTTTCCTTTGCTGCGGATAAAATATTTAGAGCTGGGTGTGATATTTGTACAACAGTCTCAGTGTACTCAATGCCATTCACTTGTACTTTTTCATGGTTAACCTTGTATCATTTGAATTTCACTCAGTTAAAGAGAAATAGACCAAAAAATACACATATATAAAATCCTCAAAATTACCTAACATGGATCAATCAGAACACTAGATCCACCTGAATTAATTTTTGCATAGCTCTGACTCTCTTGTTTTGTGGCAAAATAAAAACTCTCTCCTTGTCAAATCCACAAACTTTTGTTTTCCAAAAAGGGACAGCTGACATTCTGGGCTGTAGCCATAGAATTCTCTCAGGAGTGGGAATGCCTGGACCCTTCTCAGAGGGCCTTATCCAGGGACATGATGTTCGAAAACTGCACGAAACTGCTTCTCTCTAAAAATCACTGACCATATTTGCATATTTGTTTTCCCTTTTGAGTCTTTTAGGAGCTCCAGACTTGCTTGTCTAAGTTTCAAATCCTTGTCAGTGAGACAGCCACTGAAACTGATTTCATTTCATGAGAAGAAAAGGCTTCCTCATGGGGAATATGGACTCTAGACGTCCCCTCTTGTCACGAGTTTACCATATTTCATGCTTGATTAGTGCTGGAAGTGCAACGTTAGGACTCAGGAAACCTATGGACAAGTTTTAGGAACACCTGATTCTGTGTTTCATCCTTGCGCTTTTGATTCAGTAGTTGCTGCAGGGACCTACTCTCTGAAAACTTAATAGAACCCCTTCCTTAGCATTCAGAAGGGGGCAGTCAGTTGACAAATCTCTGAAAAGTTTTCCTACACCTGTCTCTAATATTCTCTTCTTAGCTGAATAAAGAGCTGGCAATGTGTTCTGGAAAAGCCTAGCATATCATGTTCCATTTCTGTTTATGAACTAAATTTAATCTCCAATTTGCAACAACAACAAAAAACCACCCTCGAACTGCAAAGCGAAGGGGGAAATCAAAGGAAGTGGAAATGAATGGAGCAGAGAACACAAGAAAGAGATCACATGGGCACAGAGGAAGCCGCTCCACTGCTCGTGCGGAGCATGTCCTGAAATGGGAAATATCTGTGGGAAATAAGTTTATTTCTCAGGGGCTCTCAGAGGAAGTCGTCCTCAATTAACTCTGCTTTCAGGAACGAGTGAATGCTTTCACACACACACACACACACACACTCACCCTTACCCAGACACCACTGCCTGCTCTGACCCCTCTCAACTAGCACACAGTGAGCAGAGAATGTGACCTTCACTGGGAAAGCGTATTTGCGTTGAGATGGAGTTGGGTGTAAGGCACTCAGGGGACCTTGCTTTCTCAGGCTCCTTGCTGCTGGAAATGGCTTCTTGCGAGACCAACCTCAGTGGTGGTTAAAAAGGCAATTTAAACGGCCTCACCTCAGACCTGGGGAGGTATAATGTCTGAGTGTAGAGTTCCAGAAAGGCATCTGCAGTGATTTGTAAGTGCATGAAAGTTTGATGACCTATGATTAGCAAAGTTGATCTCAGCCTTGACTTCCCAATGGCATGCCCTGTGTGGTTTCAGAACTACCATCTCCTGTGTCCACCCCAGAGATTCTCCGTTAGTCTGCGGCAGGGCCCAGCTGTTGCCTTACAGCCAATCCCACGACCACCCCCTTTGCATTAGCCTCATACCCTGTAGTCGAGAGAGTGTCTCGGAAAACTGAGGCCGGATGGAATGATATCTGTAAAGCTCTCTCAGGGGGCGTCTTGGAAAACTGAGACCTGATGGAATGATATCAGTTGTCCCCCCTGGGAGGACATGTAACAGAGTGTCCTGGGACTGTGCAGTGATGTACAAAGGCATAGCATTTGTTGGAGTACAAAGGGGTCCGGTAATGGGAACAAGCCTTAAGGCACCCACGTATACACGGTTAATGATTCACCGTTCTACAGTTTTGCTTCTTTTGAAAATTCTCAATAAAAGCCAAGCATTGACCTAATTCAGGGCTCAGTCTTTCTTAGGCTGAGTCCCTTGGTCTTGCTCTCAAATCTGACTTCTGTCTCTTGATCTTATTCAATCTGCGCCGCCCCTCTCGTGTCCCATTTGCCCTTGCCACGCAGGACGTGACACCCAGCATCAAGAGTATCTTCACGGAGTAGCCCAGGATATTCTACCGTGAGGTCAGGGTTAAACACTGGGAGGACCCAAGGGACATTTCTGTGGACTGGTTACAAAGTCTGGGCAACGGTGAAGGCTCCATGGGGAGGCCTGCTCTGCTTTTTTGTAGCAGCAAGTCAACATAACCCATATTCTCTAAGGTGTAGCAAATTTGTAGGTAATCCTACAACTCAAGAGCACCCAAAGATTAAGGAGGGGACACTCACACGTTGGCCTCCATGTAGAAATTCCAGACGTGCACAAAAACAGTGAGACCATGCAGGCCCTCACTGGCTGTGGGGAGGCTTTGGCTCTCACTTGAATGTGCTGAAAGGTTTCTGGAGCAAAAGCAGCGTCATTAGAGGACGCAGAGCAGGATCAGAGTGGGACAGGATATGTTTCTCTGTGACAACAGAAAGAATCCTGGGCTTCTCAAAATCATTGCCTTTGAAGCAGATCTTCTCAAACCACACTTGAAGGGGGCTTTCTCCTTGACCTTTGCCCCTCTCCCGTGTCATCTGCTTTTATTCCCACGGGTGGAAGGCTAACGTCTCCTAGTCTTCACTTCTCAGGGCTTTTCCCTTTGCTCCAAATATGTGGCCAGGTGTGGATTTGAGACAATAACATCAGTTTTTTAGAAAAAGAAATGTGACTTGCTGCAGACTCTACAATTTCCACCCAGTATTGTGCTCAGTAGAGAAGAGAGGACATTATAGAAGTATATAGGGAATTACTTCCCGTTTCCTGACAGTCTCATTATGATGCTTAGAAAGCATTTTCAATTCACACTCTGAACTCCACATCAAAGTACTAATATGGACTCAAACATAAGGGGTGGAAATTGGAGTTAAGATGTAGGCAACAATAGTCTTTGTCACTGAGTTTCTATGATTCTCCCTAATGTAAAGTGGAGGATGCAGACCACCTCACACAAAGGGAAGGTGAAGGTCAAGATGAAACATTGTCAAGATTTTCAGCCAACAGAGCCAAATAACTTCCTTTAAAGAGGGTCACAAATTCAGTCACATGAAGCAGAAACCCAAGGAGACATTCTACAAATGACAGAAATTGAGTCCGGTAAGCGGGGTAGGAATTCTCGAAGGAAGCGCTCCTCACACGGGGAGACTAGCTTCCTGGAGTTCTCCAACATCACGTTCAGGTACAAATCCCACTGAGGCCTAGGATTTCCCACTCCTCCTGGGGAATTCTATGGCCACATCCCTGAATGTCAACGGTCTCTGAAGTAAATAATATACTTAACAAGTGGCCATGGACACAGTTCATACTTAGACCAAAGATGAAAAGAGTTAAAATGAGGGCCGGCCGAGTGGCGCGATGGTTAAGAACTCGCTTGGGATGCCAGAGGGCCCCGGTTCGGATCTCACACATGAGGGCCAGTGACACTGCCCTCTGTAGCTAAGATGCTGAACAACAGCTCAACCTGGAGCTGGGCTGCCATGAGTCACTGGCTACGGCGTAGGCTGCAGCCCCTGTGGCAGTGGGTTGCCATGGGCTACTGTGTGTAGCCAGCAGCCAGCGTGAGCGGCCAGCAGCCGCAGTGAGCGGCTGTCCAGAAGCCAGCGACTGATCTGCCTTGCCCGGGAAGAACACAATGATGGTGCCAACTTGGGCCAGTGAAGCAACGTCCTCCATAACTAGACTGAAGAACAAAACAACAGCAACTTGTCTGTTCCCCTTCCCCCAATTCCCCAGCACTGTTCCCATCCCCCCAATTCCCCAATTAAAAAAAGAGTTAAGAGAAGTGGTTTTGAGGTAGGTGAATTCAATTCTGACATATAAAATTATAGTACTTTCAACATGGTAATATTCTCCAATATTTTTCTAATTAAAAAAGTGAGTGACATAGATACAAAAACCTGCTATAGATAATACACTTTGGGGAAGATAAAATATGTCATTAAGGCTTCAACAGAGGCACATATATTTTTGAGGGTGTATACACCATATGGGCAACTCATGGTGGGTTTGAAGTGTATTTCTCAATTAAAATGTGTAAAACAATGGACTGTATATTTTATTACATTGCAGGTTCTGATCCAGAAGTTCTGGTGTGGGGCCAAAGTTTCTATATTTCTAACATCATGGCCACTCATGCTACTGCTTCAGGTCCCAGTGCCACACTTTTTAATATCAAAGCACTAAACACATGGCAAGACCTGATGGATGACTTGGAAAGGAAAGAGCTTCATAGCAATGAGTGGTTCTTCAGAAATAGCAATAAAGGCGGACCATTCCTTTTGAACATTGTATATTCTGAGACATTATTCTAACAATTCCTAATATTAATGCATAAAACTACAAAAAAAGTCTATGAGAGCATTACTTTTCTTTTATATTTTCCAATATCCAGTGTATTGGTGCACAATTAACTCCTGATCGTTCACAGAATGTGAAGGAGTTCACAAGACTCTACAAAGTAGAAGAGCAAGAAAAGGTTTGTGGAAAGTCAGGAACAGAGAGACTTCTGTTTGGAAGAGAAATACAGGCAAAGGGAGTTTTGCCAGGGCAGAGTTTGATGGAGACAGCTGTGGCGAGTTTCTGTTTAGCTGGAGTTTAATATTTTTCCATGGAGGATGTAGGGTGCTTGCTAGCATGCAGGGAGGCTGCTGTTACAATTGTCTTCTCCTGCGAACTGTCCTGTTTCCACTGATGATGGATGTGAAGTGTTTGTTAGCTTGCAGCTGCAGTGCTAGCCAGGGGATTCAGAGCCAACTGGTTAATTTTTAGGTTCATTCCTGCCAGCTCACAAGGTTGCTCCTGTTAACTCTTTACTTGTCTCATCATCCAGTATTTAGAACCTGGGCTTTAACCTAGCTTTTCTGACCTAGAATTTATCTACAAGACATACAAAGTGAGTATTCAGAGAAAATCATCAACACAGTATCATAGCAGATTTTGTAACTGATAATGTTGGAAACAAGAAGGTCCAAAATGGAATTGATCAAACAAGTTCTACATTTTAGGCACACATCCATATCTCTAAGTAGTAACTATGTACATGACAAAAGTGACACAGTGGAAAAATTTCAATGTCACTGAAATTAAGAAATATTTTCAATTGCAGAAACTTATGCACCTATTTGTTGATGACATTTTTTCAGTGTTTTAAAAAGACTATGGGGAAAAATATGCCCAATGATGTAAACGCATATAAAAACTAGTTGTGGGTGCAAACATTACTGAAAAATGTTATCATTGTGCTGAATTATATTTTAGACTTTGGAAACACTCAAACATCTATGAACTATATCAGTCTTTTTTTTTTTTTCCTGAAAATAGGACAAAGACATGAAAAAGAGTACGAGTTAGCAGACTTAACTTTGGAATAAAAAGAGAACTTACAGGACTGAGGTCTGACTTAGAACCTCCAGTTGTAAAAACCAGTATCTGTAATACACAAAGGTCAAAGCCTTCATGTTCTAAACCAAAAACAAGGAAAGACAAACTCGGAAGAAAGGGTTTTCTAAAGTAAATCTCGTTCTTTATACACAACACTCAGTAAATACCCCCAAATCCTTACTAGTGGAAATAGGAAAACAGTTAATATTACAGAGGAACAGGGCACACAAGACCTGTATCAAGTGAATGAAGGTAACACCAGCTGTGATGGAACAAATTTGTCTCAGCTGCCTGATGCAGATGGATAAACACATCATCTATCCTGCTATCATTGGGGGAAAATGAATTATGATATGACTCTAACCACAAGGAAATGGCTGCTTCAGGCACATTTCAAGCCACATGTAGCTCCCATGTCTGCTAACCTTTAAACAGTCTTTCTTTAGCATTCTAGACAGCAAGCTTCTCTTCCCATTTGTAAATTAAAACCACAGGGAATAAAATTCCTAGTGCTGTCATTCCACTGCATCACCAAATAGTGAACTGGTGATTACAACCGTGACTAAGGTGGGAGAGGTCAACATTGGTGGCAGGAGAACAAGTCATCCATTACACATCACTATTAATACATTAAAAATCACTTGCTTTATTACTAATGTAAATATAAGTTCACACAGAGTCTAAATAAAGCATGGCCAACCACCTATAGGACCTATACACAAAATACACATAACAAGCATTTAGGAAGCATTCTGGTTGTTCTGACATAATGACCTTAGAGCTCTGTTTTCCATGGGTTTGAAGACTGAGGCTCACTGTTTATTCACTATATGTACTCTGATTTAAAGTAATATCTGAAAACTGTTCTTCACTGACTACTTTGTAATGTCAATTCTCTGATATTTTAGATTTCATTTTCGACTCAACATTTCCTCACATTGTTTTACATGTTTAAATGTCACGCTTCCGACCGGAAACGCCAAGGACGAGACAGAAATGCAACGCAAAGAATGGGGAGGAGGACAGACAGCGGTCTGACCCCGCATCCTCGCTGACTTCTGTCTTTTACTACAGACAACAGAGAACAGGTGGTAGGAAATAACAAGCCCACCCCCAAGGCTAAAGGAGAGCTGCTTAGTCTAAGAGTTGTTTTTTAGCTCAAGAGGAGCAAAACAGTTTCAAGGACTTTGGCAGAGGCACCATTTTCAGTGTGGCAGGCATCCAGCCTCACTCAGTTAAACCTTAGTTGACCGCTGAGCTTTTGCTCAAGGAAGCAACCTTACAATCTTGGTTTTGGGGATTCATGCGGGGGAGTCCCTAATGTGTCCCTGCATTTAAAGTCACTTTGGAGCATGAATTCTGTGGGTTTTCTGAAGTTTATATTTTAAACAAAGTGCTTTCATCGTTGATTTTGAATGTAATTTATCCACACTAAGCATTCTCTGATATTGAGTGAGGCTGCAGGTCCAGCTACAGGGTTTCTTGGATTCTTCAGTTTTAAGGTTTCACTCCATTATGAATTTTCATGTGTTGAATAAACTGTAAATGATGAGTAATGGCTTTACCACATTTTTCACATATTAGACTTCTCTCCGGTATGCATTCTCTCATACCTAGTAAGATATGAACGCTGAGAAAAGGCTTTACCACAATCTGTACATTTGTAAGGCTTCTGGTCCAGTATGGGTTAACTCATGTCCAGTAAGATATGAACATTGAATAAAGGTTTTACTACATTCTCGGCATTTGAAAGGCTTCTCTCCAGCATGAATTCGCCTATGTTTAGTGAGAGCTGAATGCTGAATAAATGCTTTGCCACAGTGTTCACATTTGTAAGGCTTCTGTCCAGTATGAATTCTCTCATGTTTAATAAAAGATGAATGCCAATTAAGGGCTTTATCACATTCTCTACATTTATAAGTCTTGTCTCCACTATGAATTATCTCATGTCCACTAAGATTTGAACACCGAGTAAAGGTTTTGTCACGTTCTCTAAACATGTAAGCCTTCACTCCAGTATGGGTTTTCCTAGGTCCATTTAGACTGGGTAATTGACTAAAGACTCTCCCACACGAAATGCATTTGTAAGGTTCCTCCCCAACATGAATATTCCCATGTCAGTAAGATATAAAGATTGGTTCAAAGACTTCTTATATTCACGATGTTTGACTTCTCTACAATATAAATATTCTGATGTGTGAGATTTGAGCTTTCATGAAGACTTTCTCATGTGTACACTGGTTCTCTAGAAACTGAAATCTCGAATGTTTATAATGATGTGACCCTTGCTTAAAGTTTTTCCAAGATTCACTGAATTGATAACTTCTCTCATCAAGACATATATTCCAGTAATCAATAAGGACAGAAAGGCCTTTAATGAGGACTCTAATTTCATTTAAACAGGTAAAGTTGTTCCCAATTACTCCCTGATACCTATGGAACCATGATGCTTGTATAAATACCATCCCACATTTATGAAAATGAAAGAATTTGGAACAAGGAAGGATTCTTTTTTGGTGAAAGAATAATGAAAGCCTGGTTAAGAGACTGTAGAATTGATCATATTTAGAATTTTTATCTTCATTTTTAAATCTCTGATTTTTAAATGTTTGACTGAAAGTTTAATCTAATCCTACTTTTTAAATGATTCAAATTATTGTCACACCATGTATTAGGTAACTTCCCAAATATTCCACATTTCCTTTCAAAGAATATATATCTTTAGTAAACTGTTTTCTAGCTTTACATTCACAAACAAGTGTTTTGCTAATGTAACTGCCTTAAAGTGCAGGGTTTCTCAACATGTCTTATATCTTTGATCTCTTTGGCAACAGGGAATTTACTATGAGTAACTGTCCCAGTTTGCTTATGTCCATCATAATATCCCTTTGGCCCTTCACATTCCCTCTTACATTCCCAGTCTTTCTTAAGTGCAGATTGTTAAGGCCTCACCTTCCATATTTTACCAGTACCATTTTGTAGAATGAATATATTCTATTCCTGGGTTTGGCAACAAGTCCAAGGTGTCCTCAGAAGACATAGCTGAAAGACACAATAAATTATCACTCTTACTACACACAGGTGAATATACTTTCAATTCTAAGACACAAACTTAATACTGACTATAGGACTTAACAAGATAACATAAGGCGAAACACCAAAACTTCTGTCCTCCATGGAGACATAAACTTAGCAACAGTACTGACACAATTAACTTTCTGAATACCCAGAAACCATGTTGAGGAAAGCAAGCCATATGGAAGAGTCACATCAAAGAGGCAAAAAAAGTTGCTTACATTTGCCAACAGTAGCTAATAGCTGTGCGCTCACCCTGGCACACATGGCAATGTTGTGAGAAAACCCCAATCGCCAGTTTCTTCTGAGGAAAATAGATGGCTACACTGCATGTCAAATGAACTCGCTTGCTGCAGCCACCTGAGAGACTCGTTTATCTTCTGCATGACACCGAGTGCTAAGGGAATGGCAGTGCAATGTGAATGCATTGTGGTGGCCACTAAGAAAAAAGGTGAGTAATTTTTCAAAGACCACAAAAAGTGCAGTACTGTATACAATCATCAAGGATAGGAAGATACCACTGCCTCTAAAGAACAAACAGAAAGGCCAGCTGAGTGCTCAGTTGGTTAAGAGTTTGCTTAAGAGGTAGAGCTCTGAGCAACAGGGTCACTGGTTTGATTCCCACATGGGCCAGTGAGCTTCATCAGAGCTGTGCCTGAGCTGAGCTGCCATCAGGTGGCAGGACAGCTGAGCTGGTGAGAGCACATGCTCCTAATGACAAGATTGCCTGTTCGACTGTGGGCTATGCCCACCCATTGCTGGGACTGAACTCAGCACACTGAGCTGTGCTGTGGCCAGAACGGCTCAGTGGATAGAGCATGCACTCTTAACAGCAAGGTTGCAGGTTCGACTCCTGAATAAACATAAATAAATAAATAACATAACATAACATACAGAAAACATTTTAAAGTGCAAAATTACGTGCAGAAAACACAGAAAATACATCCGCAGTACTGGAGGCCTCAGAATTTGAAGCACAGCTGCCTGTTATTTGTGTTTTCCTGAACAAAGCAAGTCCACAAAGTCTGGGGTGGTGGCTGTTTCCTCTCATAAATTACAGCAAAAGATCACAAAGCATATAAAGAAACAGACAAACATGGTCCCATCAGAGGAATAAACTAAATCTTGAGAAATTAGCTCAAAACTAATAGGCGTATTAATTACCTGACCAAGAACTCAAAATACACTGTCATAACTTAAAAGATGTTTTAAGTTACCCTATGATCACCACAAAAAAATACCTACAACAATGAAATACCTACAATAAAATACCTACAACAGATACACAAAAAGAAATAGAGAAAATAATCAAAGCATGACACTACCAACAGAAAACAAAGAAATAGGCCGGCCAAGTGGCTCGTTGGTTAACAGTAGGCTTGGGAGCGCGAGCCCTGAGCAGCAGGGCCGCCAGTTCGGATCCCACATGGGGGCCAGATATGCTGCACCCTCTATAGTTAAGATGGTGAACAACAGCTCAACTGGGAGCTGGGCTGCCGTGAATCACTGGTGACGGTGTAGGCTGCAGTGGGCTGCTGTGAGCTACCGTGAGTGGCCAGCAGCCAGCGTGAGCAGCCAGCAGCTGGCATGAGCTGCCGTGAGCTGCAGTGAACGGCCGTCCAATGGCCAGCGACCGATTCCCTCACCGGGGAAGAGCACAATGATCATAATACCAACATGGGCCAGAGAAGCAACATCCTCCACAACTAGACTGAAGAACAAAAGGACAGCAACTTTTCTGTTCCCCTCCCCCAATTCTCCAATAAAATCTTTAAAAAAAAAAAATCAAAGAAACAATGGAACACAAGTCAGAGGGAAAAACATGGAATAGCTACACAAAGGGCAGATAACAATTCTAAAATGGTTATAGTAGTACCTCTGTCTCAGTGATTACTTTAAATAAAAACAGATGAAACTCCCTGAATCAATAGACATGAGTTGGCTGAATGGATATAAAAATAAAATCCAACTACCTTCTTCCTACAAGAGACTCATTTTAGATGTGGGGACACTCATGGGACTGAAGACAGAGGATGGGAAATGTATTCCATAGAATTGGCCACCAATAAATGGCACAGGTGCCCATAATGGTATCAGACAAACAAACAGTAAGTATCAAAAAGCGTCAGAACACAAAGCATATAATGATAAAAGGGTAAATTTAACCACAAGGTATAACAATTATACTTATAGAAGAGGTGTAGCCAAACTAATATGGGACTTCCACAAAAAATATAAATGCAACTATCATATGACCCAGCAATTCCACTTCTGGGCATTATTCAGAGAATACAAAAGCACTAATTCAAACAGATATCTGCATCCTTACATCCACTGCAACGTTATTTATAACAGACAAGATATATATGCCCATCAATCAATGAATGGATAAAAAAGATGTGATAAATGTACACAATGGAATGTTTCTCAGCTAGGAGAAAAATAGAAATCCTGCCAGTGGCAGCATCATACATGGACCTAGAGTGTATTATGCTAAGTGAGATAACTCAGAAGGAGAAAGACTAATGCCGTACAATTTCACTGATATGTGGAAGCTTAGAAATAGAAATGAAAAAACATTTCAATAAAAATTTCAAGATAGGGCCGGCCGAGTGGCTCAGTTAGTAGAAGCTCAAGCTCTGAATAACAGACCTGCTGGTTCGATTCCCACATGCACCAGTAAGTTGGACCCTCTATAGCTAAGATCATGAGCAACAGCTCGTCTGCAGCTGTGAGCTACCGTCTGCAGCTGTGAGCTACCGTGAGCGGCCGTCCAATGACCGGCGACCGACTGCCTCAGCCAGGAAGAGTGCAGTGATAATACCAACATGGGCCAGTGAAGCGACATCCTCCACAACTAGACTGAAGAACAAGAGGACAGCAACTTCTCTGTTCCCCTTCTCCCAATTCCCCAGCACTGTTCCCCTCCCCGAGTTCCCCAATAAAGTCTTAAAAAAAATGATTCAAGATACAGAGAATTAACAGATCATTGCCAGAGAAGACAGGGCCATGGGGAAAGGCAAAAAAAGTGAAGGGGAATCAGAGGCATAAACGTCTAGTTAAGAAAAGAGTAAGGCATGGGATTCAATGTAGCCTAGGAAATATACTCAACGATATCGTGATGCCTTGTAAGGTGACAGATGTTACTTGAGTCGTATGGTGATCACTTTGTAAGATATGTAAATGAAGAATCACCATGTTGTAAAACTGAAATGAATATAATATTGTATGCCACCTATACTGTAAAAATAGAAATAAATAAATGCATAAAACAGTTGATCCCGCTTTGGACCACAAGAAAAATTTTGAGAACTGTTTCTACTGTTTCACTTTTTCCAACAAGCATGTATTAGTAGTATAATGAAAAAACACACCATGGTGCTGCACAATGAGAAATGAATTCAAAAATTTCATTAGAGTTGACTTATAATATTGTCAGAATATTTAATGCAACCTCATCTCCATCTACACAAGACTCAATATGTATTTATTCCATGAAAAAAACACAGAGATCAACTTCAAATTTTAATGTTAATAATATAAATTTAATTACATACATTTCACATTTTTTCCAAGATCAATTCGTAACTGAGTTTCTTTTTTCAAATCGTAGTTTTAAGTTTTGAACTCCCATGTTTCAAATCAAATATTAACGAGCAAAAATGCCAAAGAAGTCATCGTCAAGGATACAAATGTGAAACCACTAACTGGAAAAGAATATTTGCAAAAGAAATACCTGTAAAGGTCTACTACGCAAAACACACAAATAAGTCTTCACTCTGATCGATAAGAAAACTACCAACCTCATTAAAACATGGGCCAAAGCCCTAAACACACACCTCACTGGACAAGACATACAGAAGACAAAATGATATGTAAAAAGATGCTCCACATCATGTCACCAGGGAAATGCACATGAAAACAACGACGAGAATTAAACACACAGCAAGTTAAACATGACACACCTATTAGGAAGACCCAGAACCCAGAAGACGGACAACATCAAGTGCTGGTGAGGACGTGGAGCAGCAGGAACTTGCATTCACTCCAGGTGGGAACAAAAAATGCTGCAGCCTCTTGGGTACACAGTTTGGTGGTTCTTACATATCCTCTCACCATAAGATCAAGCAATTGTGCTTCTCTGTAGTTACCCAAAGAGCTGAAAACGTTTACCCAATAGTCCACACGTGTGTGTTCACAGCAGCTTTATTCATAATTTCCAAAACTAGGAAGCAATCAAGATGTCTGTCAAGAGGTGAATGGCTGAGTAGACTGCGGTGCATACAGACAATGGAATATTATTCAGTGCTATAGAGAAAGAAATATCAAGCCATGAAAACACATGGAGAAAACCTAGATACATATTAAGTGAAAGAAGTCAATCTGAAAAAGGCACACACTGTGATTCTAGCTATGACATTCCAGAAAAGGCAAAATGATGGAGACAGCAAAAAGATCACTGCTGGCCGGGGTTTAGGGGACAGAGATACGAACATGCGGAGCACAGAGAATATTCAGGTCTTTGACACTACTCTGCATGACACATCATCATAAATGTTCCACACGCTCAGAATGGGCAGCCCCACAGTGAACCCCAAGGAGAACTATGAACTCTACGTGACAATTATGTGTCAGTGTAGCGTCATCTATGTAACAAATGTACCAATGGGGTTACAAGTGACCTGGACAACGGCAAGGCTGTGCATGTGGGAAGGGCATGGAGGGGATCTTCAGTAACTTCTACTCCATTTTGCTGTGACCTAAAAGTGTTCTTAACATAAAAGTCATCCTTGGGCTCCTGCTTCTCCTAAATATCTGATCTCAGGCCCACATGTCTTTCCAGTAGTATGACATTCTCTTACAAGAACATAAATGTCTGCATCCACTGTTAAAAAAACTGTATCGCTGCACAACAATTAGGATGACCACTGTCAAAGAAACACAAAATATCGAGTGTTGCAAAAATGTGGAGAAATTGTCCCTTAGGCACTCTTGGATGAAATATCAATTGTTGCAAACAGTATGAAAAACAGTACAGAGGTCCCTCAAAAGATTAAAAATAGAATTGTGCTATGATGCAGCCTTTCGCGTCAAGGTTCATTTCCAAGAGACTTCAAAGGAGGCTTTGCAAGAGCCACGTGCACACCCATGCACACTGTAGCATTATTCACAAAGCCTGTAATAGGTTGAAGCAACCCAAATGGCCATCGATAGATGAACGGTCAAAGAAAATGGTCAAAGAAAATGTAGCATATACATAAAATGGAATAGTAGTCTGCCTTGAAATAGAAACAGGTGCTCTCACCTGATACAACACAGAAAAACCTTGAGGACATTTAAGTAGAGCTCAAGAGTCAGAAAGACACAGATGCTATGAGTCCACTTCTGTGAGTCGCCTAATGCAGTCCTCTTCATACAACAAAAACAAGGGAATAGCCATGGGCTTGTGTTGAAGGGAAATGAGGGAGTGGTTGTTTAATGGGTACTCAGTGAGTTTTGCAAGATGGAAATTTCCAGAGATCAGTTGTACAACAATGTGAATATATTTAAAACAACTGGACTATACAGGTACAGATGGCACAATTTTAAT
Source organism: Hipposideros armiger (assembly GCF_001890085.2). Taxonomy (NCBI): domain Eukaryota; kingdom Metazoa; phylum Chordata; class Mammalia; order Chiroptera; family Hipposideridae; genus Hipposideros; species Hipposideros armiger. The sequence continues at coordinate 1,243,280 of NW_017731989.1, read as the reverse complement.
CACGTATTACCAAAACTGAAAATGAAAAATATCTAAAAAACATAGTTATAATACATTTCTGAAATTACTTTGAATTCAAAAAGTGGTTCTCTCACAAAGAGAATATCAAATCATCAATAAACAGATGTTAAATTAAGACTATTACCACAACTACTTAACTGCACAGGATAAGAAAAGCACTCACCACTAACTAACAAGACATAAACAAGATGAGGCACAAAGTTGGACTAAAATGATACAAACATGTACATCATTTTAATGGCAATAGACATATGCCTGATTCGTATGTAAATCAAATCCCACATTCTCTAAGTGTACTGAACTGAAAACTGTCATTCACATTCATATATATAAGTAACAACTCAAAATGCAAGTAAATGAGTTTGAGGAAACTACCATATAAAAGAAAACACGTTGTTACGGAACTGCAACATGAGAATAAGTGGCAATGTATTCCCAAAATTCTCAACACTACACACATGTACTATTGAGAAGAATCCTTCCATAAACCTGCTCAGTTTCCACCATCAGTGTGGCCCCATGAAGAGCAAGCATTCTCAATCATCAGAATACATGTTGTAGGAAAGCAAAATTTCCCAGACAATGCATTACAATCATTCATAAATATCTCTAAGGAAAATTTTAATAAATAACTATTTAAAACACACTGAAGACATTTTCTGTTGTTAACATATTTTGCTATTCTAACACAAAATGTATGGGCTGTAATCCATCATCCGGGGGGGGGGAACCCTTCACTGCTAAACAAAAGCATGAGAAAGTTATAAAATATCAGAGAATCAGGTATCTATAAAATCAACATTTGAGATTAAAGTACAACAGGATTGAGAGACATGCTGATGAACCTCATGATTAATTTTTGACTGAAGTAAACTGCAATTGAGGAAGGAAATATTTTCCAAAATATGGGAACCTATTAATTCTACAAGTCACTTCTTACCAACCGATTTCATTCGAGCACGAGTATCAGCACTTCTGAATCTAAAACTACTAATCTGGGCCAGCCAAGTGGCGCATTGATTAAGAGCTGGCTTGGGACGCCAGAGGGCTCTGGTTCGGATCCCACATATGAGGGCCAGTGACACTGCCCTCTACAGCTAAGATGCTGAACAACAGCTCAACTTCTTGGAGCTGGGCTGCCATGAGTCGCCAGCGATGGCATAGGCTGCAACCCCTGCTGCAGTGGGTTGCCATGGGCTACTGTGTGTAGCCAACAGCCAGTGTGAGTGGCCAGCAGTTGCAGTGAGCGGCCATCCAGAAGCCGGCAACTGATCTGCCTCACCTGGGAAGAGCGCAATGATGGTGCCAACTTGGGCCAGTGAAGCAACGTCCTCCACAATTAGACTGAAGAACAAAACAACAGCAACTTGTCTGTTCCCCTTCCCCCAACTCCCCAGTACTGTTCCCATCCCCCAATTCACCAATAAAAATCTTAAAAAAATAAATAAATACAACTACTAATCTGACAAAGATAGAATCAGAAATGGAAAACATTGAAGACCCAGGCCCAGGCAGCTTTGGACTGAACAAGACAGAATTATAACGATAGGCATTAAGAAATCAGGGAACAATGGAGGCTTTCCTAAATGGTGGGCAATGTTTTAAACTCCACTATGGCATTAATTCATTTAAGAATTCTGTGAGGTAAACAGGTACATTAAACTATTCTTACATGCAGGAATTGGGAGTAGACACTCAAAATTTCTAATGTTAGTTCATACAAAGCAAAAGGACATTTTGGAGTAAAACTGAGATTGAGGGTTTCTGACTTTAGGGAGGTGCCTTGTACTGAGATGAAATTACTGAGTCTGAACTTAATGGTTGAAGCCTCCTTAGGATTAGAAATTATAAAGCAGAAAATGTGTGGCATCTGTCCCCAGTGCCCCTGGGATTTTCCTCCAAATTCCAGGACCTCCACCACTTCCTTCACAAACTCCTTACAAGAAGCAATAACAGAATTTTAAAATATGGCTTCAGGGAGAATTCCTCAGCAGAAAGCACAGATTTGCCCGGGCCCCCAAGGCAATGGAACAGTAGCCAGCCCATGGCAGCCGCCACAGTCCAGGGGGAGGACATCAGCCCTCACTGCAATGTGACCCAGATCACTGAGCAGGGCAGTCGCTACAGGATGTGGCAGCACAAGACGTATTGGACGGGACTGTCTCTCTGTGACAGCAACAGGAAGAAACCTGGGCTTCTCACATCCTTTCCACTGAAGCAGAGCTTCCTAAACCACATCTTAAGGTCTGCTTTCCTCAGAGACCTTTGACCCTCTCACCTGTATCATCTGCTCCTTCATTCCCACCGACCTGGGAGGATGGATACTGTCTTTTTTTGCTTCACATCCCAGGCCTCCTTCATTCTCTCCAAACAGGTAACCAGGTCTGGCTTAGAGACAGCAAGATCTGTTTATTAGTAAAAGAAACATGAGTTTGTTTGTTTTTTAATATATTTTTAAGGTTTTTTAAAATTTTTTATTGTTGTTGGTCTTTAAGCTGAGATTACATAGTCAATGTAATGTGTTCAAATATTGCTCGTGATCCCTAAAGGCAGTCTTCGCCACCGACCCCTCCGGTGCTCTTGACCCCAGACCTTGGTTGGGTCTCCCCATGGCCCCCACACTCCCCACCGCCCACCCTCACACACCTGAGCCAACTCCTGTTCGCAGGCCGACTCAACGTCTGCAGCTGCTAGTCCAGCATGTCCTGGGTCACCCGTCCTGAGTCCCCTGAATTTTGACATCAGTCATCACATCACCCAGGATCCACCAACCCATCACAGGGCTTCGTCCTCGACCCTCACGGGCCTCCCACACAGTCACTCGGAGATGCTCTGAGGACAGGTCACAGGGAAACGTGGCAGGAGCGCTGTCACCGTGTCACCGGGCTCTGTGGATACACGCCCCCAGGAGTCCCCGCACGGGCTTCGTGAGGACACGAGAGTGTGAAATAGCTGAGACCATGTGCATGGTCTGGAAGGGTCTCTGGGCCGTGTCCACCCTCCTTTCAGGACCCGCGTCCCGAGCCCAGGCCTTCGCCATCCTCCCTGGTTTGGGGTTTGCTCTCGGTTCCCGGGCACCTCTCTGGACTGGTGACCAGTGTGGCCTCAGGGTGCGAGAAACGGCCGGGCTGGCACAGGGCGTCCCCTCCGGTCACATCCACACACGGGCTCAGGGGACAGCGCTCCCGGGGCTCACTGTGACCTGGGTGCGCCTGGGCCGACGCCGTGCCTCCCCCGCCATGCACAGAACCGCCTCCGACCGACCGACCAGCCGTGAGAACTGGAACCGACTCCGAGGAACCCTGAGACGCAGAACCGCCTGACGAACCACGAGGCCGGAAGTCGGTCGGAAGTCGGTAAACAAACGCGGCGGCACTTCCAGCGCTCACCGCGCCGCCATCTTGCGCCCCTGACCCGATGCCAGGGTCGGGCTTCTGCCCGCGGGGAGGTCACCTCTCTGCCCGTGGAGGGACCGCTGCGTCCCTCAGTCCCTTCTGCCCACTGTAGTCCCTTTGCTGTGACAACTGAACAGTCACCAAGGACAGAGGCCGGGCCACCCTGCAGGCCTGGCCCTGACCCACCGGGACCTCGGTAGGGACGCGTGTCCCGCCGGCCTTCCTGCCCGCGGCTGCTCACAGCCCAGCCTGGACTCCGTCTCTCCTTCAGCCCCCGTCAAACTCGGGCAAGGACATCAGTTGACACTTAGCGACACAATGAGTGACAACGTGCAGGAGGCGGTCACGGAGAGGACGTAACCCTGGCGACCCTCGAGCTGGCCTGTCCTTGACAGACCCTCCGCCTGCGGTCCCGTGGGAGCCTTTTTCAAGGACACGACCTACCAGAGCGACGTGTGGGGAGATCATCCGCCGGTGACCTGACAGAGCCGGCGGAGGCCTCTCCGGAAACAGTAAGGTCCTGGCCGGAGGGCAGGCGGGGAGCTTCTCCAAGACACATGAGTTTAGATGGAGAGTCTCCAATTTCCAATCCAGTATGTGCTCAGGTGAAAGGAAGTTTCATTGCAGAAAACTACAATATTCTAGAAATGGATTCCCCCAAAACAGTTATTTGACAGCACCTTTACTCTACTAGAAAAGGTGGGATGTTTTCAGATCCTGAGTTCCACTTCAAGGACATCATGAAGACTTCCTTTCTACATCAGCAAATCCCCAGGTGGTACTCAGAGCCAGGATCTGACACTACCACACAGAGCACAAGCTCCCAGGAGACGCTGTACTGATGAAGGAAACACCCCCCTGAGGTGGGGTAGGAGTTCTGGAAGGAAGTCAACCTCACCCAGGGAGCGCAGGTTCCTGTCGTTCTCCAGCATCACGTCCATGTACAGTTCCTGCTCAGCCGGGTACAGGCACTCCCACTCCTCCTGAGCGAAATCTATGGCCACATCCCTGAATGTCAACTGTCCCTGAAACAAAAGACACATTTACCACATAGCCACGGACAAGGTCATAACATGAATCAATATGAAAACAGAGTTAAGAGAACTGGTTTTGACCTAGGAGAGTGTCCGAAATGGAACACAAAGGCCACTGACAGTAATATTCTCGAGTGTTATTTTCTAACTCGGAAACAGGAGGATGACGTATGATCCACATTCCACTTAAAGGAAAATCTGTCTTTGTCTCTGAAAGATAGATTTAAATTCAGGTGTCAATGCAGGTATTTGGCTTTTTCAGTGTTATATTTGTATCATACAAGGTACATTATGTACATTTTTCTGCTGGAAATGTGATGGTGAGTTAAAAATGCAAAGTATTTCTCAAATTTTCATGTGGAGAACAAGGAATTGGACTGTTATAAAAATGCAGATTCCGACTGAGAAGTTCTGACATGGGGCCTGATTTCCACATTTAACAAACTCACTTTTAACTAGTGACACCAGTGTCTCTGGTCCATGTGTCACACTGTTCAATAGCACAGAGGAAGGAAACAGGCAAAAATACAAACATGACTTTGAATTGACAGATTTTTATGGAATTTACACTTCTCATAGAAGCATAGCAACACAATCCTTTATGAAAATGACTGAGAGCGTTCTAATTTTTTTTACATATTAATTCATAATGCACATAATCTTGTAATGCACATAACTCATAAACTGAAAACAATGTCATGCATCCTCTTGTATGGAAATATTTTCTGATGCATCCACTAAATGGTAGAGCTTGGGTTTTATTCCAAACTTTATAATTTTTCAAAAAAGACAGAAACCAATACGCATAGACAAACACTCATGAACCTACATGACCATTGCTATAACTGAGTAAAAGAGAAACACCTTAAGCAAGAAGAAAGAAAAGATCAAACACTGTTGAGATTTTATGGACCAGTCACACAGATAGACATATGGGAACTGTGTGCATATTAAAAATGACAGAGAAGGAAATTTTCATGTCACTGAAATAACAAGTATTTTCAATTCTGTACATCTCATAAATGTCTTCTGGATGATACTCTGTATTTTATAAATACAATAGGGAGAAGACCACACAGTAACATAAGTTATTGATGCTGTTTCTTTGAAAAAATTTGGATATCATTTGTCCTGATTAATACATTACTAATTACCACACTTCAAAACTTCAATAACATGATTGCTGTAAACTTTCTTAAAAACACAGTGATGACGTAGAGAATTACTTGACATGAGTGTGGAATATAATGAAAATTTACAGGAACAAGGCTTGATTTATTAAAACCTCCACTCCAAAAGCCAATTATCTCTAGTAAAGAAAGCTCAGGGCCTTCATTGTCCAAAGCAGAGGAACTAAGAAGAAAAGGGAGTTTCCAGGTGAAATGTGATGGTTTTTGCACATCTTTCTATAAATCCCTCCAGACCCTTGCTAATGATAAAGAAAACAATATTAACTTTATAGTGAATCCAGGACCTCAACCAGGTTAAAATCAGGTGGAACAAATGGGTATCAGGTGGCAAAGGCACACGGAAGGACACACCGTCACTGCTGTCATGTTACCAGCAAAAACGAACAAATAAGGAAATTATAATCTAAATCTGATCATAAAAATATTAGTTTTATACAAATTTGAATGCACATATAGCTCCCATGTTCTGTAACTCTAACAGTGCATTTAGACAGCAAGTAAATCTTACCAATCTAGTGAACAAGATAGTTCTAAATATTCTATTTTTTCCTGAACTTTCCAAGCCATTCTGAGCCCTGAGGCCATCCTGCATACTGGTGCACATTCTTACCCGTTCTACAGCCCTGACTCTAGTCACAGGACACACACCTACACCTCCCTCCTTCAGGACACCAGGCATCTGACCCTGCCCAACGGGGACCTTGGACATAACCCCCTTCCCAGGTGGATTTTATCAGTAGTTGAGGGTCAGAAATCACAATAAAATTCCTCACGTCCTGAAGGAGCAGATGGGCAGAATGCAGAGAAGGCTCTGGGAGAAAGGCAGAGTGTTCTACAGAGCTGACCTTGACTCTCATGAGAAAAAAAGGAAAAAGTAAGTAGTTGAAGAGAACCTCGCTAGGCAGAAACGTCAGAAGTAGAGAATTAAAGGTGGCAGGTTCTACACCAACGGCTTTTAGGAGGAAAAGCAGACACAGCCTGGGACCCGGGATGGAACGCTTACCTGAGAAGCAGCCATTTCTGCTCTGCGTTGTTTCCTCAGGTGAAGTTCTGGGGAATCACATCTGCATCTTGAGAATGTGCCCACAAGGGCGTCAGCTCAGGCCCCTCATCTGCTTCCTCCAAACAGCCAGAAGGACCTTGAAATGCTGAGAAGGTCGCCCCTTTCTGTCCCTTCTCACAGGACAGTCAGGGAGAAGAAGCTCCTACCTGAAGACAGAACTGTCAGTTTTCTCTTTCCTGACTCACATGCTCTCCCCTTCCACAGACGTCCACAAATTCCTACAGCAATGAGAACGTCGGATGCTCTCCTGCCCCCCACAAACCCAACACAGCATCCTATTACCTCCCCTGGACCAAAGGATTCTTTCAACAGTCACAACTGTGTCCAGGAGCCCCCAGCTAATCCCTGGCCTCACCTGAGAGTCTCCTGGGACACCTCACTTAACAATAATGCTCCACCCAGACCACTTATCCAGCTCCCAGGGGTAAGGAACAGGTGACATCATTCTTTGAAATTCCCACATTTCTAGGATGGGAACCATTTAGCTTCAATGAGCATGCAGGTCCCTGGGGGATCAGGGCCCACTCTAAGGAGTTATGGTTCTGCAGGTCTGGAGGGGGCCCAGGAAATGACATCTTTAAGCCTCCTGGGGGTGCTGACTTGCTCCCCAGACCTGTTTCCTGTCACACTGGGCTACAGATCTCAGACTCCATCTCAGACTCCACATGCTTGAGAGCTCTGGGGAGTGGGGCTTTGGTGTGGGAACTTATAAAAGGGGTGGCTCCCCAGGTGTATTTCCTTCCTGTTTTCCAGGAAATCATAGAGAATTAGTTAAAAAACATAAAATAATAAACATACATTTTGGTGTTGAAAAATTGTAAAAAAGGGTGAGCTATGGAAATACGCTGATCCAATTATTTCACAGTGAATAGACTGACTCCGTGGGAATGGAGTTTCAGGTCTTTCTGGTCCATCCTTCCACATTTTCAGAAAAAGAACCAGTGGGACTTGAGGAAACAGCTACTTGGTAGCTACAAGCTCATTAATTTTTTTTTTTTAATTCTTAGTATCGGGATTGTGGAGAGACAAAGATTTTATTTTATTTTTCTTAGATTTTTCTTTTTTATTGGGGAATTGGGGTAAGGGAACACCGTAGGGGAATCAGGGAAGGGGAACAGATAAGTTGCTGTCATTTTGTTCTTCAGCCTAGTTGTGGAGGAAGTCGCTTCACTGGCCTATGTTGGTATTATCATTGCGCTCTTCCCGGGTGAGGCAGTCGCTCGCCGGTCATTGGATGGCCGCTCACAGCGGCTCTTGGCAGCTCATGCTGGCTGCCAGCCACTCACAGTAGCTTATGGCAGCCCACTGCAGGCTCACTGCAGCCTATGCTGTCGCCTGCGACTCACAGCATCCCAGCTCCAGGTCGAGCTGTTGTTCACTATCTTAGCTGTAGAGGGCGCAGGATCACTGGCTCTCAATGTAGGATCCGAACCGGGGCAGTGCTGCTCAGAGCTGGCTTCCCAAGCCAACTCTTAACCAATGTGCCACTCCGCCGGCCCCCAGCTCACTAATTTAACAAATCATGTAAATTGAAGACAAAAGCTAACTCATCACACTACGTTCTCACTGCAGGCATCCTTACCAAACGCACACTGAAGTGCCCTAATATTATTAATAAATACCAGGGGATGTTTCAACATGTTAAAGAGTAGAAAGAATGCAGAGCTTCTCATCTAAACTAGACATAGTGTTATTAGAAGGGGAATCAATTCAAGATGTTATTTACTGTAATTATTTCTAGGATCAAAATTATAAAAAAATTGAGACTACCTCATATCTAGAAAAGAATAAGAGCTGGTAATGAGATAGCACCAAAACTTATTTCAGAAGTTAATGACTAGTTACAAAAAAAGCAGAAATTCAGCAGACTAAAATTTATCTCGATTTGCTTTTTATAAAAACAATGAATCAGGGCCGGCCAAGTGGCGCGTTTGTTAAGAGCTGGCTTGGGACGCCAGAGGACTCCAGTTCGGATCCCACATATGAGGGCCAGTGACACTGCCCTCTACAGCTAAGATGCTGAACCTGGAGCTGGGCTGCCATGAGTTGCCTGCGACAGCGTACGCTGCAGCCCCTGCTGCAGTGGGTTGCCATGGGCTACCGTGTGTGGTCAGCAGCCGCTGTGAGCGGCCGTCCAGAAGCCAGCGACTGATCTGCCTCGCCCGGGAGCACAATAATGGTGCCAACTTGGGCCAGTGAAGCAACATCCTCCACAACTAGAATGAAGAACAAAACAGCAACTAGAAAAAAAGAACGACAGCAACTTGTCTGTTCCCCTTCCCCCAATTCCCCAATAAAAATCTTAAAACAAACAAACAAACAAACAAAACAATGAATCAAATGTAAGACAGGTAACAAAGGAAAAAAGTAAATCCCATGTTAAAAAAAAGAGAGAGACACAATGGTTTTACTATTTCTAGAAAAGGCATCCTGTGTTAACAGACAGTCATTTCTTGTCCCAGGTCACATCCCTTATGCCATCCCAGGAAAAAAGAAGGGACCCAGACTGACTGACACAGGTCTTTGTCCTCTGGCTGCATGAGGGTTGCACATGGAAGCCACTGGGTGATGAAATTAATTATTAAGCACACAAGCACTAGAAACTGGAGTTTTGTAATTCTCATTCTCATCTGTGTGACTGAAAGTGCAGCACGTGTTAAATTAAAGCGATTATAAAGCCACAATCAATATATCATGCCTTGATCACCCACATCCCACCAGCTCACAGAGCATCCAGGTGGGGGCACCCCTTCTTCCTCTGCTACTATGTACTCCTGTGTGTCCCCCTCCACCCAGATTCTCTCCACTAATGTCCTCTCCCCTTCCCTGCACCTTTTCTGTGAAACTCTTGAAAGCGTTCACCTTCAGTTGCTCTTTCTCCTTGATCTGTATGATTGCTCCCCATCTCCACATATTTCTGCCTCTTTCTCCCCGTCCCTGTGCACCTCCTCTTCCCCGGTGACACTGTCTTTCCTCTTACACCCCTGTGCCCCGACTCACTGACACCCCCAGCTTAGCTCTCGGTGCGGCTTCTCCCTCTGCTGTCACCCCCCTCCCCTCCTTTCTGTTCCTGCACTCGGCTCCCCCAGCTCTTCTCCTAACCCCTCTCTCCGTCTGAAATTCCCTGTCCTTTGTTGCCCCCACTTCTGCTAACCAGAGGCCCCTCTCCCTTTTGACTCCCCTTCATCTCTGGAGCTCCTCCCTTCCCTCTATATTTCTCCATTTTCTTTCTCCTCTGGCTGCTTCTCCGAGTTACTCATTCAGCCTTACCGTCACTTTATAAGTCCCTCCCACATCCTCTGTTTTGTCGCCTTTACGGACCACGCACTGATCTTCCTGCCCTCTCACCCGTCTATTCCTCTCTCATCCTGTCTCCTTCTCGGGACCCCATCGCACCCCCGTTCTGCCGATTTCCTGGCCTGCCCTTCACAGTCGCCGCTTACACAAAGCCCCTCACCGCGTGAGGGGGTGACCTGGTGACACCCCGCGGTGTTCCCTCCTAAATCCCACCCCCCTGAAAAGTGTGCTCTTCCTGGCATTCGGGCCTCTCATTAAACTGGGACGAGGTGGGTCTCCAGGCGGCGGGGAGGGTGTGCAGAGCCCCAGGCAGGGAGGAGGCCGGGCGCCCGGGGCCGCGGGGCGAGGCTGGGGGAGGGGCGCCAACGGCTGGACTCCGTCTCCCAGGACTTCACACCGCGCGGCGGAGCGCTGCCCGGTGGGGGGTTTTAAGCAGGAAAACAACGCGGCAGGCGGGATCTAGTGGCCTGAAGGCGGAGAGACCACAGGGGAACGGCCTCAGTTTCCCCGGAAACCCCCGCGGACCCTCCACCCTGCAGCGAAGCGGCCTGGGATCCGGACGTCTCCCCAGGGCGCCGGACTCACCGCTGTAGGGGGCGCGGGTGCGGGGACTTCAACGTCTGTACTGACCCCCAGGCGTCACGAGTGTAGGACGGTGGACTGAGACGCTCAGGTTTAAACTAGAAAGACCGAAACTCACGGTAGCCAACCAGGCCTTCTCTCTGCCTTGGCCGCTTCCGGGTCTGCAAGAAACTCCGCCCGGCCGCTGCCAGAAAACGTGGGCCGCAGGCGGGGACTGTGAGGAGCGCTTAGGTCCTGGGCGGGGCATCTACCTTTCGGTAAGTATACAGGCATTAACAGAAGCCAAATAGTTTATTGGAGTATTCCACTCATAAAACAATGATTCAAGATTTTTAAAATTATCAGCTTTATATATTATAACATTAATGGGTACTTAAAATTTCTTAGATAGTAAAATAGCACGAGAAAAATGAAATTGAGGCAAAAACTGTCAAGAAGCAGAAACATTTCACCAAACATTTTGACTAGCAGAAAACAGTAAATTCATTTCCTCTGAAATGATGAACAATGGGGATGACCAGAAATCCTGTCTAAACAAATACCAATAGAAGAGGGAAAAGGAGGAAAAATAAATTGAGACAGACTCAAAGAGCTAGAACTATTAAACTCACAAATCTAAATAGAGACTGGCTAATAGTAAATAGAGGAAAGAAGATATTCCACGCAAACCTGTTCCTAAAGACAGCCAGAGTTGCTAAATTCTAAGAGACAAAACAGAGTGCAAGACAAAAACTGACAAGAGGCAAAGGACATTATAATGGTCAAGGGGCCCATTCTCCAGGAATACATAACAATTATAAGTATATATACATACAACATTAGAGCTCCCAAATATATGAGGTAAATGGTGACAGAAATGCAGGTAGATTTGAAGAGATACTAGCACAGTAATCCTATGAGGTTTGACTACTTCAGCGTTATATATGGATACAACAACCAACACAAGATGAATAAGAAACCAAATACTTGAGTAACATCATAGAAGGAAGGAATCTAACAGAAATACACAACACTCCACCCAACACCAGCAGAAAACACATTCTGCTCAAGCACACAGGGAATGTTCTCTACTGTAGACCACTTGTTAGCCCAAACCAAATATGAAATTTTTTTACAAATTGCAATCAAAACAGCATCTACTCCAACCACAACAAAATGAAACTAGAAACCAACAGCAGAAGGAAAACAGAAACATCCACAAACTGTAGAAAGTAAACAATCATTAAACAACCAGTAGTTAAAAAAAAATCACAAAGCAATTTTTAAAAATCTGGGTAAAAATACTACAACTAATATTTATGGGATGCAGTGATAGCAGCACAAAGAGAAGCTAACTGGTAAGTATTTACATTAAAAAGAGGAAACACCACAAATCAGAAATCAACTTTTACAACTCAAAAAAAAAAAAGAACAAACTAAAACAAAGTTTAGTAGAAAAATAAAAACAAAAAAAATAGAGCACAAGTAAATAAAAGAGATTAGAAAACAATATTTTAAAAATCAAACAAAAAAGTTGCATTTTAAGCAGATTAACAAATTTATAATCCCTTACCATCATTAAGTAAAAATACAAGATTCAACTAACTCACATCACAAATGAAACAGGGACCGTTGCAACTGATGCCACAGAAATTTTTTAAAGGATTGTAAGAGAGTGACATGAATGATATTATATGACAAAACTACATAACCTCGAAGGCAATAGGTAAATTCCTAAAAACATAGCAGGACCAATTGTGAATAAATAAAAAATAGAGAGATTCAAGCAGTAATCAAAATATTCAACAACAACAAAAGAAACAAACCCAGAACATACGCCTTTGCTGCAAAATTCTAACAACACTAACAGAGGACATAACGATAATTCTGCTAAAAATATTACAAAAGAATTAAAGAATGAAGAGTTGCTAAGTCATGCTATGGAGTCTGCATGATGCTTATAGCAAACCCAAGAAAGGCACACACACACACACACACACAGAAAAACTACAGACTAATCAGTATTGATGCAAAGACAAAATACTGGTAAACCAAATTCAACAGCACATTAAGGCAATTATACATAATGAACAAGGGAATTTATCACGTAAAGCAAGAATATTTCAACACACAAAAGTCAATCAGGGGGCTGGCTGAGTGGCTCAGTTGGTTAAGAAGCGAGCTCTGAGCAACAGGGTTGCCGGTTCAGTTCCCACATGGGCCAGTGATCTTCGCCCGAGCTGAGCTGCGGCTGAGCTGCCAACAGGTGGCAGGATGGCTCAGCTAGTGAGAGCACATGCTCCTTACTACGAGGCTGCTGGTGTGACTCCTGCATGGGATGGTGGGCTATACCCAACCACAACTAAGATTGAACATGGTACCTTGAGCTTTCAGTGGCTGTTTCATGCAGACTGCTTGTGTTGGCTCTAGTTGTAGACTTCCCTAGGGTCTCTCAAAGGTTCGTGGAACCCAGACAAGCCACCATCTGCTTGAGCATGTTTTGTACCTCTGAGTAGCACTATCCGACACTAGCAGCAGCCAGCCTCCGTTCATGGCTTGGCCTCTCAATGCGCTTACAAGCACAGCTGAGGATTTACACGCAGCAGACAGCTGATGATTTTTTTCTGGCTCCCACTAGGTGGCCCCAGGTGGGTCACGGGATGTGGATGAAGTAGACCTATAACAGACCCCTCCAAGGTGGTCCTCCGTCTGGAGCCCCCAGTGGCCAGCTTCAAAACCAGCTGGAGCATCACCCCGCCATCTCCAAGTATGACACACTCAAGGGGTGGATGGGCAGGCACCAGAGTCCTGCTGAGGCAGGTTCTGCTTTGTAGGATGAGCCCTTGCACAAAACTCTTCCACTGCAGTCAAGGCCAATCCTCACAACCAGTGAGCCCAAGGGTCAGTCCCTCACATTGATGTGCAATTATTTTTATTTTATTTTTTTAAAGAGTTTTTATTGGGGAATTGGGGGAGGGGAACCAGACCAGTTGCTGTCCTTTTGTTCTTCAGTCTAGTTGTGGAGGACATTGCTTCACTGGCCCATGTTGGTATTATCATTGCACTCTTCCCAGGCGAGGCAGATCGGTCGCCGGCCTCTGGACGGCCGCTCACAGCGACTCTTGGCACTCACACCGGCTGCCGGCTGCTCATGCTACATACAGTAGCTTATGGCAGCCCACTACAGTAGGGGCTGCAGCCTACGCCATCACCAGCGACTCACGGCAGCCCAGCTCCAGGTCAAGCTGTTGTTCACCATCTTAGCTGTAGAGGACGCAGCATCACTGGCCCATGTGGGATTTGAACCAGTGACCCTGCTGCTCAGAGCTCGTGCTCCCAAGCCAACTCTTAACCAACGCGCCACTCGGCCAGCCCGATGTGCAATTATTAATCAAGGCTCAACTACAATAGCCGGGCACACACAACCCACACAAGAGACGCACCTAGAGCATATGGCTCAGGTGACCAGAAATGGCCACTGAACACCAAAGCATACCTACTACATAAGGACACTTTACTAAGACTGGAAGACATAGCAGCCCTACCTAATACATAGAAACAAACACAAGGAGGCAGCCAAAATGGGAAGACAAAGAAACCCGTCCCAAATGAAAGAACTGAACAAAGCTCCAGAAAAAAAACTAAGTGAAACAGAGATAGCAATCTATCAGAGGCAGATTCTAAACACTGGTTATAAGAATGCGCAATGATCTCAGGGAGAACTTCAACAGAGAAACAGGAAGCATATAAATGGAGATGGAAACTGTAAAAAAACAACTCAGAAATAAAAGATACAATAAAGAAAACAAAGAATATATTATAGAGAATCAATAGTAGGTTAGATGAAGCAGAGAATCCAACCAACAACGTAGAATATTAGGTAGCAGAAAACACCCAACCAGAACAGCAAAAAGAAATAAGAATCCAAAAACTTGAAGAGAGTTTAAGGGGCCTCTGGGAAATAAGCGTACCAACATTCGCATTATAGGGGTACCAGAAGAAGAGAGAGAGCAAGGAGTTGAAAAATATTTGAAGAAATAATGACAGAAAACTTCCCTAACCTGGTGAAGGAAATGGACATACAAGCCCAGGAAGCACAGAGAGTCCCAAACAAGATAAGCCGAAAGAGGCAAACACCAAGACACATCATAATTAAATGCCAAAGGTTAAATACAAAGAGAGAATCTTAAAAGCAGCAAAAGGAAAGCAATTAGGTTCCTGCAAGGGTGTCCCCATAAGACTGTCAGCTGATTTCTCAACAGAAACTGCAGGCAAGAAGGAAGTGGCAGGAAATATTCCACGTGATGAAAAGCAACAAAATACAACCAAGATTGCTCTACCCGGCAAGGCTGTCATTTAGAATGGAAGGATAGGTAAGGAGCTTCCCAGACAAGAAAAAGCTGAAGGAGTTCATCACCACAAAACCAGTATTACAAGGACTCCTACAGGGACTTGTTTAAGATGGGAAGGGCTATGAGAATGGGTGAAAGGGGAAGGGATTAAGAAGAACAAATTGGTTGTTTTACAGTAGTCATGGGGATGTAGGGTATAGCTTACGGAATATAGTCAACAATGTTGTAATAACTAGGTATGGTGCCAGACAGGTACTAGATCTATCAGGGTGATAGATGGGAATGGGGTTGGGGGCAAGGTGGAAAAGGTGAAGGCACTAAGACATATAAATTGGTAGTTAATACAGTATTGGGAATATAATCAACAATGTTGTAAAGATCATGTAAGGTGACAGATGGGCACTGGATTTATCAGGGGGATCATGTCATAGACTGTGTAGATGCCTGACCAATGCGATATACACCTGAAGCTAAAGTAGAATAATACTGAATATCAACTATAACTAAATATATGGTATATATAGTCACGGATGTGGAGTACAACATAGGGAAGATAGTCGATGGTATTGTAACAGCTACATAAGATGTCAGAGGGGTAGTAGCTTGGGGATGATTTATCACTTTGTGAGGGGTTTAAATGTCTAACTATTATGTTGCTTTATACTCCTGAAATTAATAAAAAACCCACAATCATCTTTACCACAGCATCATAAAGGATGATATATAAATACGTAGGAAAAAAACATAACCAAGAAAGACTTATACACTGAAAACTACAAAACATTGCTAAAAGGAGTGAAAGCAGGTAGAAATAAATAGAAAGATATCCCTTGCACATGGATTGCAACAGTTAATATTGTTCAAATGCCCATGCTACCAAGTGTTCTACAGATTCGATAGAATCCCTTTCAAAATTCTAAAGGCAATTTTGGAACAAAAAGGAAAAAAACAAACACACTGTTATTCATACAGAATCAAGCAAAAGGAACCCAGGAGAGCCAAAACATTCTTGAAATAGAAGACAGTCGGAAGCTTCACTTTTTGGCATTTAAAACATATTACAAAGCAAGAGTCATCACGTCGGTGTGATAGTGGCATTAACCCAGATACATAAACCAATGGAACAAAAGAGAATGCCCTGAAATAAACCCATGCATACATATCAAAGGTTTTTCACCAGGAGCCCAACACTACACAATGAAGAAAGGTCAGTCCCTTTAACAAATTGTGTGGGGAAAACTGGGTCTCTACAAGAATGAAGCTGGAACCTTACTGGCATCAAACATAAAAACTTCTGAGTGTCAAAGGATACAATGCACACGGTGAAACTGCTAGCCCTGACAAATGGATGTGAGAAAAAGGATTGACGAGGCCCACTGGTCTGCGGTGGCCACCTGGCTCATCAGCCAGGCACCTAAAGGGTTAACCTGAATGGACTGGATGAGGAGATTAGAAAAGAAAGATACAGAGACAAAAGTTGGGCTCGGGAGGTCCATTGCCGGCTGATGGTGAAAAGTGGCACCATTTATTGCCTGCACACAATTTTTATAGCAGAAGCAAGTTTTTTTAGGTAAGGAGTTTTGGGAGCTTGAGGAAGTAGGGAAGCAAATGTTCCCAAAGCTAGACAAAGTATAGCAAGTAGAAACCGCTAACAGGCTGGCAGTTTGTTCTGTAACTTTCAGGGTTGTCTGCACAGTGGAGAATGAGATCTATCTAGCAACCTTCCCACGCTGCTCACCCGGGCCTGAGAGCCTGTCAGCTTGCCAGCTGCCAGGCTTAACCCTTACTGCAGACCTCTGGCTCTCCACAAAGGATCTGAAGACTCTCCAACTGTCAGGCAATATAGTGGATTTCCTATTTTAAAATGATGAAATAAATCATCCTTTGTCACTGATGTCTGTCTGTGAACTTCCCACTCCATTCCCAATCATTAAGATTTTCAAGTCAATAAAATCAGTCAGAAATATTTCTGCCCATTTGTCCCTTTCCAGAATTTATCAGGTATTCATGCATATCAATACATGATATTTATGTGCCAATTCTTTTGCCCTGGTTGAAAGAGAGGTGACAGTGCATCCAGATGTGGCCCAAACCAACCCCCGTTACCAAACCACGCTAATGCCTCGGGGCCCATACCCCATCTCCAATCCAAAGGCACGTAAAGTCTCTTCCCAAGTCCCATGTCACTGGGTCAGGGTGAGATGGAACCTAACTAGAGATGGGAGGGACTGAGGGAAGGCCCAGGTTGAGTGTCAACAAACCAATGTCAGGAGGACAATTCACAGTCAGAGATCAGCAAGTCAAAGGGCATCTCAGGAAGGACAGACATGACCACCACCCCAGGATATGACTTTCCCTGAGGAAGAGCCATTGCTGAACGCTCTTTCTTTGCTCTTCCTTCTCTTCTGGGCTGAATCTCAGGCAAGGTTTTTTTTGTTTTGTTTTTTTTAAGATTTTATTGGGGAGTTGGGGGACGGGAACTGCGATGGGGAATCAAAGAGGGGAACAGACAAGTTGCTGTCCTTTTGTTCTTCAGTCTAATTGTGGAGGATGTCACTCCACTAACCCATATTGGTATTATCATTGCGCTCTTTTTAGGTGAGGCAGTCACTCGCCAGCACTGGATGGCTGCTCACGGCAGCTCACGCTAGCTCACGAAAACGCACGCCAGCTGCCGGGCAGCCCCACTGCAGCCTACACCGGCGCCAGCGACTCAGGGCAGCCCAGCTCCAGGTTGAGCTGTTGTTCACCATCTTAGGTGTAGAGGGTGCAGTGTCACTGGCCTGCATGTGGGATCCGAACTGAAGCCCTGTTGCTCAGAGCTAGCGTCTAAAGCCAAATCTTTTTTTCTTTCTTTTTTTTTTATAGATTTTATTGGGGAATTGGGGGAGGGGAACAGTGTTGAGGAGTTAGGGAAGGGGACCAGCCAAGTTGTTGTTCTTCAGTCTTCGTTGTGGAGGGCACCAGTCGCCATCTGGCTTCCCGTTGGCAGCCTGTGGCCTCTAAGCTCAAAGTGCCGAGCTCAATCTTAGTTGCAGGTGGGTGTAGCCACCATTCCATGCGGGAGTCGAACCAGCAGCCTTGTTGTTAAAGAGCACACACTCTATCCACTGAGCCATCTGGGAGGCAGCTCAGCTCAAGGTGCCAAGTTCAGTCTTAGTTGTGGCCCACCATTGAACAGGCAATCTTGTAGTTACATCGGCTGACCCATCCTGGCACGTGTTGGCAGCTCAGCGACAGCTCAGCCCGGGCGCCGCATCACAGGCCCATGTGGGCATTGAACCGGTGGCCCTGTTGCTCAGAGCTTGCGCTTTTAAGCCAACTCTTAACCAACTGAGACACTCGGCCGGCTTCCAAGCCAACTCTTAACTAACATGCCACTCAGTCTTCCCAGGCAACAAGTCTTTAGAAGTCAACCAGGAAAGTTGACTACATGCTGTTCATAACACATACCCCCTTCCTGTGCCACAGCTACACACACAGGAGAGACCTCACCATGTGGAAAAGACGGTGCCTGCTGACCCTGCCACATGTGGCATTATTCAGGGACAGGAAACTCCTACTCAGACACCAACAAGTGAGATTTCCAATCCCTTTCATCATATCACGCTACCCTCCTGGTGACACTTTTACATGTCTGCAGCAGTGGGGACCTCGGCTGACCGTCACTCACCTTCAGGTCACACACCTGGCCCTGATCAAACCCCAAGCAGAGCAGAGCCTCCTTACCCTCACCCTCACCCCAGATCTCAGCCCCTAGAAATGGAGGACCCAGACAGAGCCTTGCTGCTCAATGATGGATACACATTAGAATCACCTGAAGCACTTTAAATATCATTGAGACTGGGCCCAAGTCAAATGCATGAATAAGACTTCTTGTCAAAGGACACAAACGATCGAATTGCAAAACACCTCAGCAATCTAATGTGAAGGGGGATTCACCACCACCCAGAGGAGGCAAGCCCAGCACAATTCCACTCTGCTTATTCTCCAGCTTGTTTGAGGCAAAATTGACAAATACAAATTGCTTGTATTAAAGGAGCACAATCTGGATCATTTGAAATACATATACACTCTGAAATGATTATCACAATCAGTTTAATTAACACATCCATCAACTCACAATTACTATTCTTTATGTCCATGTGGTGAGAACACATAAGACTTATCTTTCAGCAAATTTCAAGTTTATGATACAGTGCTTGCCTGGCAGATCCAAGCCAAAAAGACACAAGTAGGAGTTTGCAGCAAAGAAAGTAAAGGTTTATTTAAGGAGTTGGTGCCTAGTCCAGAGACAGAAGTGAGCTACTGCTCTCAAAAACCTGGCTCACTGATAGCCTCTAGCGATTACATTATATTTGCCCCTTCGGCACATTTGACAACTGAGACTCATCATGCTATTGCTTTGCCTAAGTGCAAGATGACAAGTCTAACTCATCTTTCAATTTAAGACAATGTTTAACATGTACATTCTTGTTCATTTAAGTTGAAAAAGGGAAAAGTCAAAACTTTATCCAGTCACAGTTTATTTGCTGAGATGGAAAGATAAAAAAGACGCTCACATACTTAGAATGAAACAGTCAAATGCTGACTTGACAGACACAGGCAAAAAGAGAAATAAGCAAGGTGGCGATATCAAAAATATTATAAACCAGCATGTGTGCTTGAGTATAATAAAGGTATGGGGGGGCGTTGATAAACAGGATCAAATGGTAGCATGCTTCCCTGTTATGAGAAAATGTGTAAAGGGATATAAATAAATGCTTTTTTATCTAATAGACAGTCTTTTATAGTGCACGTTTTATATTGTAAAATCAACTGCACAACCGAAACAGGCATTGTTTGCTTTCGTCTAGCTATTGCTGAACAACTATTGGAGTAAGTGTCATTGCCAAATTATAACTGTCGTGGACGTTCTTCAAATAGCAATACACCTTTTTGTTTGCAGGTGAAAAATTGGGCACACTTTCCTGAGAATATTCCATCAACTAAGCCCAAGCAACACCCTACAAAAAGGTGCCATGTTTGTTATAAACATAAAATTACGAAAGAGACTACCTGGCAGTACAAACAATGCCAAGTGCCACTGCATTTACCTACTTGCGTTGAAAAATACCATAGTCTTCATAATTATTAGTAATTTGCTTTTTGTTATACCTTGAATTTGTTTTAGTTTTGTGTTTGTTTATTTATTTATTTTTGTTTTGTGATTCTAATTACCTGAAGTCATCTCAATACTATGTATGTCAGATTTTTTTAGAAATAAATGCATTTTTACATAAAATCTACTGCTTTTACATATTACTCCAAGTACCAAAACACTAAATCTGTTCTATATGCAAATTTTTTTTCAAATAAATTGGTACCCAAGAGGTTAATATAAGTTAAAAAAATAATTAATCATGGTTGCTATGAGAGCTGAGGCTGGCATCTGGGGCCTCATGCCTAAGGCAGGGAGCAAGTGATCATGGCTTCAGGTCCTGGTGTCAGTCATGCATTGTGTCCTCTAGTTTCCAGGGGATGCGGTTCTTGGGGCCGGTCAGCTTTCATAAATCCAGAGCTGAAACATAAGTGAGGCCAAGTTGTTACCTTTGTTGTATTAAACCCTTACTCATCGTTTGAGGTTTAGTTATTATATCCTAGTCAGGGTTGATAGGCCTCAAGGTTCATACTTAAGTGAATTTGTTGTTAACCAGAACCCAATGTCCTAAGGTCTTAACGATTAGAAGGAGCGCACATACAATATAGGAGCAGGCAGGAGGCTCTGGGGAAGGAACGCAAGTGAGTTGAGTTCTACCAGGATAAACAAAGCGAGCTTGGATTAAAGCAGAATACATGCAAAAGACATGAAGTTCACATACGGTTACAAATACACCTCACGGAATACTTGAATGGCGCGGTCGGGTGGAGAGGTGAGTAAAGATTTAAGACGGAAAACAACGCGAAAAGGGAGTCTACGTGGTCAGAAGACAGAAAAGCCGGCGGGCAGGGAGCAGCCTCGGAGGACTTCAATCCCCAAGGGAAGCGCCCCGGCTCCCAGGGCGAAGCTTCAATTTACAGAGGGGAAGGCCTGTAGCGGGTACTTCAAGGTCCATAGTGAGTCCAGACCCATATATGAAGATGGGGGGTTGTGAAACACAGCTTTAGACTACAAAGACGGAAACTCACATCGGTAGAGTGACCACCACTGTCAGCTATCCGCTTCACAGTCTGTTAAGAAATGGCCGCAGACCCAAAGGCCAGAGAAGTGGGAACAAAGCTTGGGCGGAGCCCGATGGAAGGGGGCTGTAGGGGTTAAAAGGCTGCGCATGCGCGATGACAGGGAGGAAGCAGGAGAAAACCTGCGTGAGGGCGGGGCCAGGAGGGGGTCTTGTGCTGCAGGGGGCACCGCTGGTGAGTTACCAGGTCTGGGCGTGTACCCCAAGGAAGGGAAAAGAGAGAGGGGTGAAGGGGTGGCTGGGGCAGTGCCTGGACTTCCCGGCGCTTAGCAACGAAGGTTTCTTTTCCTGGTTTAGAAATCCTCCTGTGTCTTTAGCGTTCGCTGCAACAAAATTGCTGCCTGCCCATTTTAAGTTACTACGTGTAACATTTTAAGGTAAATGCTTAGAGTTCTATGAGTCACTTGGGTTGGAAACTAAGATGTTTTCCTCTTAACAAGTTGAAAACGGTTTATGTCAAAAGCTGTTTTTCCCTGCTGGTTGCACGCAAGTACTGCTACTAAGGCTAAAGCAACTCAGAGGAAACTAGCATCTCGGTGAGGGGGTAGATGTGGGGAGGGGAGGGGATCCAGGAAGCTTTCTACAGTTAGAGTTAATATAAGCACTTTCATTAGCTAGAACTGCAGTTGTCTGTAGGGATTACGGACTAGAATGTGAAATACAAAGCTCTCCCTGAGTAGAACAGGCAATTTCATACTGACACCAACAGAACAGCCTTTCCTTGTCTTCCTGATTCACCAAGGAGGCCAAGACTCAACATGGCTCAGTTCCAGAAATTTTCATACGGAGAGTGTTACCGACATTGGGGTTCTTGGGTTTCCCAAGACAGAAATCCAGGAGAAACCCAAGAAAATTTTCCAGACACATTTTATTAATTTTATGCTTAAGCACAAAGTTGGCAGCACAAAGAAATGTCCTCAGAACTGACTCGGGAGCTGGCTCTGCCTGGCTGCTTTTATAAGCTGGGAACAAAGCGGGCTTGTAGGGAAAGGTGGGCTCGTTGAAAACAATGAGGTTTTTGAAAAACGCGGGTTTCCTTAACCGGCTATGTTGCCTGGTAACCATCTTCACTCCTCCCCTCTGGGGGCAAGATTGTGCAGAAGTCAGTATCTCCACCCCAGGAAAGTGGTAGAGTGGTCAAACCTTCAATAACTGCACATGCAGAACAGTGGTTAGAAATCTGTATGGAAGTAAAAGTTTGGAAAGGAGAAAACAATCAGCAACTTATGCATTTTTGTTTCAGGGGTGTTGGGGTGGTGGCATTCTTCTGGTCAGCATATCCCGTGTTGCTCCTGGTCATCTGGCTTTTTTTTTTTTTTAAGATTTTTATTGGGGAATTGGGGGAATGGGAACAGCCCTGGGGAGTTGGGGGAAGGGGAACAGACAAGTTGCTGTCATTTTGTTCTTCAATCTAGTTGTGGAGGACGTTGCTTCACTGGCCCAAGTTGGCACCATTATTGCACTCTTCCTGGGCAAGGCAGATCAGTCCCCGGCCTCTGGACAGCCACTCATTGTGGCTGCTGGCCGCTCACGCTGGCTGCTGGCTACACACAGTAGTCCATGGCAACCCACCTGCTGTGGCCGGCGACTCACGGCAGCCCAGCTCCAGGTTGAGCTGTTATTCAGCATCTTAGCTGTAGCGGGCAGTGTCACTGGCCCTCATATGTGGGATCCGAACCGGGGCCCGCTGGCATCCCAAGCCAGTTCTTAACCATCCCGCCACTCAGCCTGCCCCATCTGGCATTTTTTTGATGGCTAACCCAACCAAGTCCCTATGCTGTCTCAACAGGAGACCTGGGATATCAGACGTGAAGGAATAACCATGTGATAATTTAAGGTCACTAAGTATTGCTTTAAAAAAAGAAGTAACTTTTTGAAAATTTGTTATGAATTGCACTTATACGGTATCTATTGTATTCCACAGTTGAAATATATTACCTACAAACACCTTTGAGAAAACTTGTGCTCACATCATAATATACTTAGGTCAATAATACCTAAATATAATGTAATTTCAAATTCATTATATGTTCCAGGAGAACAATTAGAAAATTTATTTTTTATTTTAAAATTGTAATATATTTTACCTCTTTTTTTGTTTGTTTGTTTTCTATTTCTGAAAGTTCTTCCAGGTGTGGATTACAAAGCCTGTACAATATATAGTCTTGGCAAGACATTAGTATTTCTTTTCATCTAAAGAATAATTAATTTTGCAATATTTCTAAGGGTCTTGAGGAGCGAGGTATATTCTCTGTAACATGAACTCTAAATAAAGAACACTAAATTTATCGAATATCCAACAACTTCTTTTCTACCCTCAATAATTTTTAGGGCAATATCTGGCAGTTACCATCTGCCATGAAGTATGGTTTCTCTTCTTGCTACATGTGCAAGATTTCATCTAGAGAAATGGCAAGTCAGTCTGTGTGCAACAGCAGAGCTCAGGGGAAGTGAGCTCAGCCCCGGGAGCCTGGGCAAAGAGAGGGACGGTTGTTTGTTTTCTGGACCAATAGCAATTTCTCTTCCAAAGTGTCAATTTATTTGAGTCCAAGCATTTCATTAAAATAATAAAACCAGGGCCGGCCAAGTGGCGCATTGTTTAAGAGCTGGCTTGGGATGCCAGCTCTGAACAACAGGGCCGTGGTTCGGATCCCACATTAGGGCCAGTGACGCTGCGCAGTCTACAGCCAAGATGGTGAACAACAGCTCGACCTGGAGCTGGGCTGCTGTGAGTTGCCAGCGACGGCGTAGGCTGCAGCCCCTGCTGCAGTGGACTGCCATAAGCTACTGTGAGTAGCAGGCAGCCAGCGTGAGCGGCTGGGTAGCCGGTGTGAGCTGCCGAGAGCTGCTATGAGCGGCTGTCCAATGACTGGCGACTGATCTGTATCATTTGGGAAGAGTGCAATGATAATATCAACATGGGCCACTGAAGGATGTCCTTCACAACTAGACTGAAAACCAAAAGGACAGCAACTTGTCTGTTCCCCTTCCCCGATTCTCCAACGCTGTTCCCCTCCCCCAATTCCCCAATAAAATCTTAAAAAATAATAATAATAATAATAATAATAATAAAACCAGTAAAATGTTAGGAAAAAACACTTTAAAAGTTTCAGAAACTTATATCAGTTCGAAGGAAACCAGAGGAATGCCCTTTATGGGAAATAAACTTTTCAAAATTTTTGTAGCATGTACAGTTATGATCTGGTTGATCCAAAATCCTGCCAGCACTATCTCCAAAATTTCCACAGCAGATAAGATATATTAACTTGTATATTTCAAGTTAAAAATTATTAAGAGTATAAGGGCCGGCCGAGTGGCTCAGTTGGTTAAGAGCTCGCTCAAGAGTTTGGGCTCATGAGGTAGTGACATAGAACTTGGGAAGAGGCTGCTTTGAGGTGATCATCCTCTGAAGGGATGTGTACTCAGGCATGGATTAGAGACAGGGAGTAGACTGTGCTGTCAGCAACCTTGGTGAGTAAGGATTGTTTAGGGGCCCCATCTGGTGCCCTTTCAGCCCTATAAACCAGGATTAAAGAGACTACATATGTACTCATATATCAATGTGAACAAATGCCCAAGAAACTCTGGAAAAGAAGACTGATAGTGAAAACTGGCTTTCCCTGATTTTGTAAAGGCATTTGAAGTTAAACTGAATCAGTGTCTTTTTGACTAAAAAATAGGAATCATTTATAACAGAGTGGGAACTTCAGTTTTAGATCTAAGGGATAGTTCTAAAGGGATAATAGTTCTAAGGGATAAAACATAATTAGTTTTATTTTCATTAAATTTACAGGCATGACACTGGTTAATAAACTTATATAGGTTTCAAGTGTCTAATCACATAATACGTCATCTGTATTTTGCATTCTGTGATCACCACCCAAAGTCAAATCTTCCATCACACAATTTGACACAATTTACCCTCTTCTACCTCCTCCCTACCCCTTTACCCTCTGGAAACCACTAAACTCTTGTCTCTGTCTATGACTTTTTGTTTTTTTGTTCATCTTTTTTGTTTGTTTCTTTCAGTTTATATCCCACATGACTGAAATGAGATGCTTCTTGACCTTTTCTGCCTTAGTTTGCTTAGCATGAGAATCTCCAGAACCATCACTGTTCTTGAAAATGGCAGTATCTCACCTTTTCTTACTGCATTTTATATATGTACCACATCTTTAGCCAGTCATCTCCTGAAGGACATTGCAGTTGTTTCCATGTCTTGGCCACTGTGAATAACGCTGCAGTGAACATAGGGGTACATGGGTCATTATAGATAATTGTTTTAAATTTGGGGTATAGATCCCCAGAAGAGGGATTGCTGGGTCATATGATAATTCTATTCTGAATTTTTTTGAGGAACCTCCAAACTGTTTTCCATAGTGGCTGTACAATTTACATCTCCCTCAGCAGTATAGGAGGATTCCATTTTCTCCACAACCTCTCCAACACTTGTTATTATTGTACTTGTCGATAATAGCAATTCTAAAAAGTGTAAGGTGGAGGCAGCCATTGGCTCAGTTGGTTAGAGTGCAGTGCTCATAACACCAAGGTTGCTGGTTCGAGTCCCACACGGGCAGCTGAGCTGTGCCATCCACAACTAGACTTAAAACAATGACTTGACTTGTCCTGGAAAAACACACCGTTCCCAAATAAAATTTATGTTTATATATATAAAAAAATTGTAGGGCCAGCCTAGTGGGTTATCTGTTTAAGAGCTCAAGAGTGCGAGCTCTGAGCAACAATATTGCTGGTTTGATTCCCACATAGGCCCAAGCTGTGCTGGCACTGAGCTGCCAACAAGTAGCAGGATGGCTCAGCTAAAAGAAAAAAAAGAAGTGTTAGGTGGTGTTGCCTTACAGCTACATTCACGACCGCCCCCCCCCCCCACTAACCCCTGACCCAAGAGGTCCTGAGGAAGTGTCTCAGAACGACCAAGACCAGGTGGAATGATATCGGTCATCTCCCTTAATTGAATAGCACACGGTACAGTAACACTGTCCTGGGGGTTGTGCAGGCTGTATGAAGGCATCGTACATGTTGGAATACAGTGGGAGCTGGTTAACGGAAAACAGCCTTAAGGCACGTGACACATGGATCTTTGAGTAATTCAGTTTCACTTCCTTGAAATTTTCTCAATAAAAGCCATGCGATGACCAGATTTGGGGCTCAGTCCACGAGGCTGATGCCCCCTGGTCCCGCTTTAGCCTCATCTCTGTCTCTTGGGTTGTTTAACTCTGCGCCGCCCCTCTCGTTTCCCACTGCCCTGGCCACGCAGGACGTGACAAGGTGGTATCTCATTGTGGTTTTGTTTTGCATTTTCCCAATGGCTAGTAAAGTTGAGCATATTTTCATATATCTGGTGGCCATTTGTATATCTTCATGGGAGAATTGTCTGTTCAGGTCTTCTGCCCATTTTTAGTTGGATTGTTTGGTACTTGTAGGAGGTTTTTAATATATTTTAGATATTAGTCTCTTATTGGAGGTGTAGTTGGCAAACATCTCCCATTCACTTGGTTACCTCTTTGGTTGATGGCTTCCTCTGCTGTGCAGAAGCTATTTAGATTGATATAGTCCCAGTCACTTATATTTGCTTTTAATTCCCTTGCATTTGAGATCAAATTCATCAAGTCCTCTCTAAACCCAAGCTCCATAAGTTTATTACTTATCTTTTCTTCCATGCAATTTATAGTTTCAGGTCTTTTATTTTGGTCTTTATTCCATTTGGGGTTTTCGTGTATTGTGACAGATAGCAGTCAGGTTTCATGCTTTCTAACATGGCTTCCCAATTTTCTCAGCACCATTTATTGAAGAGGCTTTCTTTTTTCCATTGTATGCTTTTGGTGCCTTTGTGCAAAATTATTTGCCCATACATATGTGAGTTTATTTTTGGGATCTCAATTCTGTTCCATTGGTCTTTTGTGTGTTTTTCTGCCAATACCATGCTGTTTTGATCATTCTCACTTTGTAGTATACTTTGATATCATGGAGTGTGACACCCCAGCCTTGATCTTTTTTCTCAGGATTGCTTTCGCTATTTGGGGTCTTTTGTGATTCCATACAAATCTGATGATTTTTTTTATTCTATTCCTTTTAAAATTGCCACTGAGATTTTCAATCATGAACATGGAATATCATTCCAACTCTTTTTGTCTTGTTCAATTTCTCTTCATGTCTTGTAATTTTCAGTGTATATATCCTTCACATTCTTTGTCGAGTTTATTCCTAGGTATTTTATTCTTTCTATTGCAATTGAAAAAGGATTTGATTTTTTTCATTTTTTTTCCAGACATTTTACTGTCAGTATATAGGAATGGGATGGATTTTTGTATCTTGCAAGTATACTATATTTATTTTTTATAATGGTTTTTGTTGGAGTCTGAAGGGTTTTCTGTATAAAGAAACATGTCATCTACAAAAAAAGTAACAATTTGACTTCTTCATCTTCAATTTGGAGGTTTTTTCTTTCTTTCTCTTGCCAGATTACTCTCATCAGGACTTCCAATACTATGTTGAGTAACAGTAGTAAAAGAGGGCTTCATTGTTTTGTGAGTGATCTTAGAGGAAAAGCTTTCAGTTTTTCAGCATAAAGTATGACATTAGCTGAGGGTTTGTTGTATAAGGCCTTTACTATGATGAGGAATTTTCCTACTGTACTGATTTTATTAAGTGTTTTAATCATAAATGCATGCTGTATGTTGTCAAATAATTTTTCTGCATGTATGCACATAATCATATGATTTTTATCCTTTATTTTGTGTATATGGAGTATCACATTATTCAATTTGCATATGTTCAACCATTCTTGCACCACTGGAATGAACCTCACTTGGTTGTGAGGTGTAATTTTTTAATGTATTGCTGTACTTGATTTGCAAGATTTTGTTTAGAATTTTTGCATCTATATTCATCAGAGATATTTGTCTGTAGTTTTTTTTGTGTGTGTGTTATCCTTGCCAGGGTTTTGTATCAGAGTAATGCTGGCCTTATAAAATGACATAGGAAATATTGCCTCTTGAATTTTTTTGAAGTGTTTCAAAAGGAGAGGTACTAAATCATCTTTCAGTGTTTTCTAGACTTCACTAGTGAAGCCATCTGGTTCTGCACTTTTGGCTTTGGAAAGGTTTTGAATGATTGTTTCAATTTCCTTGCTGTTGATCAGTCTAGTTAAACATTTCCAGTCTTTGTGATTCAGTCTAGGGAAGTTATATATTTCTAAGTACTTGTCTGTTCCTTCTAGGTTATTGAATTTGGTGGCATATGGTCTTTCATGGTATCTTCTCTGATCCTTTGTATTTCTGTGTATCTGTCATAACTTCACTGATTTCATTTCTGATTTTTTTTTTTTACCTTATTGCATCTAGCCAGGGGGTTGTCAATTTTGTTAATCCTTTCAGAGAACAAGCCCTTGCTTGCATTAATCTTTTCTGTTGTATTTCTGACCTCTATTTCCTGTAATTCTACTATAATTTTTACTATTTCCTTCCTTTTGCGGACTTTGGGCTTCATTTGTTCTAGTTCTTTAAGATGTAATGTTGTTTATTTCGGATTTTTCTTGTTTTTCAGATAGGCCTGTAATTATATAAATTTCCCCTTATTACTGCTTTTAAAGTATCCCCCAAGTTTTCATATGTTCTATTTGACTTTTCATTTGTTTCTTTGTGTATTTTGATTTGTCCTTTTATTTCTTCTTTGATGAAGTCATTCTTTCATAGCATGTTGTTTAATCTTCAGATATTTTTTGTTTTTCCTGTTTTTGTTTTGCAGTTTATCTCCAATTTCGACACACTGTGGTCAGAGAATATGGTTGGTATGATATCAATCTTCTTAAATTTGTTGAGGCTTGTTTAGTGTCCCAACAATGGTCTATCTTTGAGAATGTTTCATGTGAACTTGAGAAGAATGTATAGCCTGGTGTTCTGGGATGAATGGCTCTGTAAATGCAGGTTAGGTCCACTGGTCTGATGTGTCATTGAAGGCAGATATTTCTTTATCGATTTTTTCTTTAGATAATGTATCCATAGATGTCAATGATGTGTTTAAGTTTCTCCCTTTAGTTCTGTTAGAAGTTGCTTTGCATATTTTGTGTTCCATGATTGGAAACACACGAGTATCGTGACAACTGTTATGTCTTCTTCATGTACTGTCCCCTTTATTATTATGAAATGCCCATCTTTGTCTCGTTTCCTTTTTTTACCTTGAAGCTATTTGATCAGACATATGTATGGATACACCTGATTTCCTATGGATACCATTTGCTTAGAGTATCATTATCCATCCCTTCATGTGAGCCTATATTTGTCCTTAGAGCTAAGATGTCCTTAGAGCTCTTGAAGGTAACATGTGATTGGGCTTTGTTTTTGCATTCAATCTGCTACCCTGTGCCTTTTAATTGGTGAGTTCAGTTCATTTACATGTAGAGTGATTATTGATATATGAGGATTTCCGATAGCCATTTTGTCTTTGTTTTCCTGGTAGCTCAGTGTCTCCATTTTTCCTTGCCCTTGTGTTTCTTTCCATTGTTTTTAGTTTGGTCTTATTTTATGATTTTTTTTCCTGTTTCCTTGTTTCAATGTTATTTGTTTAAGTTCTGCATGTTTTATTTGTATGGTTACCATTAAGTTTATGTAAAAGAAAGTTTCATATTTACATCTATATCAATATCTATATATCTACATAGATATTTATGTATCTATTTACATAGATAAATATAGATTAATAGCTAGATAGATATAGATATAGATATCTATATATAATAGTTGTTCTTTTCTGCATGTATCTTATCTCCATTCCCTTTTGTAAATTCAAACATTTACCCCTTCTCCTTTTATGGTTTTATTGTCACAATTTATCTCTATTCATGCTGTGAATTCATTTTGATGTTGCAGTCGCTATTGTTTTTTAGTCTTTTTAAAAATGTTTTTACCTTTTGTAATCTTTACATTTTATTTAAGTGTATAGTGCCCAATTCTGAAGAGCAGTTGCAATTTCCTGCTTGTTATTCATCTTACTCATAATTTTGCATCCTTTTGTCTCTTCGTTTAAGGTAGAATAGCCCAATTCAGTACTTCCTGTAATGTAGGTCTGTGGTAGAATATTACCTCAGCTTTGGTATGCCTGGAAAGTTCTTTATTAGTTATTTATGTATTAATATAAGTACAGCTTTGCTGGGTATTATTCTTGGCCAGTAATTTTTCTGTTAATAGTTTGTCTATTTGAGTCCACTGTCTTCCGATGTAGTAGAGTTTCTGCCAAAAAATCTGATGATATTCGCATAGGAATTCCTTTATAGGTTCCATCACCATTATCTTGGCTGCCTGGAAAATTATTTTTGTCATTAATTTTTACAGTTTAAATGTAATGTGCCTTGGAGAATGCACTTTTGAATTGTGATAACTTGCTGTCCTGTTTCCTTCTTGAGTTTGAAGATCAAGTTCTTTTCATAGGTTTCGTAAGTTCTCACTATTTGTTTAAATAGGCCCTCTTTACCCTTTTCCCTCTCTTCTTCTTCTGGTATAATTCTTATTCTTACATTGCTTTTTATGATACAGTCAGATAGTTCTAGTAGTGTTCGTTCATTTTTTTTTCTCTCGGGTCTCTTCTTCCTGTGAATCATGTCTAGATTTTTATGTTTGAAATCACTAATTCTTTCCTCCATCTGGTCAGCTCTGTTTCATAAACTGCATATTTCATTTTTCATCTTCTTTATTGAGTTCTTCAGCTCCAGAATTTCTATTTGGTTCTTTTCTAAAATTTCAATCTCTTTCATAAAGTATTCCTTTTCTTCATTGATTTTATTTCTGAGTTCATTGACCTGCCTGAGTTTTCTTGTATCTCACTTTTTCTAACTGCAACGTAAAGACTGTCATTTAAATTATATATATCCATGTCTTCATTTTCTTGAGATTCTTCATTTTCTATCAGAGCTGCATTGTTACCTTGGTTGTTCATGGTATTTGATGGATTATTTACGTCGACATTCATTGGAGCGACCTCTGCAGCAAGTTGATAAGAGTTCTTTCTTTTGTTTTCCAGTATGTGGTGTACGAGCAAAAGGTTTTGTGTTTTTTTTTTTTTTGTGGAGGGCAGTGTCACTGGCCCTCATATGTGGGATCCAAACTGGGGCCCTCTGGCATCCCAAGCCAGCTCTTAACCAACGCGCCACTCGGCCGGCCCTGAGCAAAAGGTTTTATTTAATCTTGCAGTCCTCCGGCTTCTAGGATCTCTGCTGGGTGGCCTCTCCTCTGTGACCAGGTCGCCTCAGTATGAAGGCAGCAACCCAATGGGCAATGTGGTGGGCAATGGGATTTGTGTTCCTGAAATCCCATTGCTTCCCCTGCAGCCAGAAGCTGTGCTGCATTACCTGAGGTGTAGCAGGTGCCTGCACTGGCATTCGCCATGAGGGGTAGGGGAGGGTGTGCTGGAAGGAGACCCTGGAGTGTTTGTGGCTTTGGCTTCCTCGCAGTAATGGTCAGCTGCCAGATGTCAGCTGCCTTACCTATGTATCTCCACCCATCACTGGGATTAGCTGCAGTTTTGGTCTGCTCCTCAGATCTCATGGATGTAGATATTTGCTTTGTAACATGACACTCACTAAAACAGTTTCTTCTGGGGGCTGCTGCTGGCTCTGGGAAGGTGGGGGAAAGGCAGCCAGACCCCCATGGCTTTGTTTTCTGCCTGGCAACAACAGCTGTTAGGAAACAGGTATCACACTTCTGTATTAAAACTCTGCTCTGATTACTGGGTTCAGACATTATTAAATGCTGAACACTCAGGTAGAAATGATCAGGACTACAGACTGCCTCTGCAGCCTGATTCCTCCTCTCTCCTGAGACCTGCACTGAGGACCGGGCTGCATCTGAAGCACCTGTCTCTTCCTTCCTTTTGCCCAGTTCACTCACCTTCAGATGTTTCAGCACTCGGTTCTCTCAGATGCATTTGTGTATTGCACAGGGATTCCTTTGTTGAATTATAGATATTCAACTTGTTGTAACTTCATGGGAGAAATCAAGGGGACCTGTCATGCCACCATTCTTCTGATATCACTCCATAATTAGCTCTAAAACATGTAATGAAGGGCCGGCCGAGTGGCGCGATGGTTAAGAACTGGCTTGGGATGCCAGAGGGCCCCGGTTCGGATCCCACATATGAGGGCCAGTGACACTGCCCTCTACAGCTACGAAGCTGAACAAGAGCTCAACCTGGAGCTGGGCTGCTGGGAGTCACCAGCGACGGCGTAGGCTGCAGCCCCTGTGGCAGTGGGTTGCCATGGGCTACCGTATGTAGCCAGCAGCCAGCGTGAGCGGCCAGCAGCTGCAGTGAGCAGCCGTCCAGAAGCCGGCGACTGATCTGCCTCGCCAGGGAAGAGCACAATGATGGTGCCAACTTGGGGCAGTGAAGCAACGTCCTCCACAACTAGACTGAAGAACAAAACGACAGCAACTTGTCTGTTCCCCTTCCTCCAATTCCCCAGCACTGTTCCCATACCCCCAATTCCCCAATAAAAATCTTTAAAAATAAATAAATAAATAAATAAAACATGTAATGAACATGATAATCTAACAGCAAACGTTCCTCATGCACTGCACATCCATCTCACAAAAACCCTGGTGTTCATTTAGGGACTTTCATTCAGCAGGTGTTTGACATAAAAATGGTTATAATTGAGGCAAGACATTGGAGCTATGTAGAAGCTTAATGAAACAGGTAAAACTATAAAACTCTTAGATGAAAATGTAAGGTTAAATCTTCATGACCTTGGATTTGACAGTGGATTTTTAAGTATGACACCAGTAGCAAATGAGAGAAACATGAAGGAAGATAAATTGGTCTTGATCTAAATTAATACTTTGTGCATTAAAGGACACTATCACATGAATGAAAACAGTCTACCAAATGGGAGGACATAATTTTAAGTGCATGAAAATTTGAGGAGCTATGGTTAGCAAAGTCATTCTCAGCCTTGAGTTCCTCATGGCATCCCATGTGGTTTTAAGCTACCATCTCCTGTATCCCACCCCAGAGACTGCCAGTCTGTGGCAGGGCCCAGCATCAATAGTATCTTCATGGAGAAGCCCAGGATATTCTACCATGAGACTGGGGTTAAACACTGGGAAGACCCCAGGGACATTTCTGTGGACTGATTGCAGGGTCTGGTCTGGGGAAGACTCCATGGATGAAGGGAGGGGCCTACTGTGCATAGGATTTGATAGGAGAAGTCAGTGTAGCCCACATTTGCTAGCTTATATCAAATTTTTAGGTATCTCTAGCTGGCAAGGGCATCCAAAGATTTGGGAAAGGACACTCACATTTTGGCTTCCATGTAGGAACTCCAGATGTGCACAGATATTCTCAGGACACCAAAAGCAATGGAAAGACAGTGAGCAACAGAAAGATAATGAAACCCATCACTGGCCATGGGGAGGCCTTTGGCTCACACTGGGAATGTGCTGGAAAGTCCCTGGAGCAGAAGGAGAGGCATCGAGAATGTAGGAGCATGATTAGAGGAGGACAGGATAGACTCCTCTGTGACAACAAGAGAAAAATCCTGGGTTTCTCAAAATCATTTTCATTGAGGCAGATCTTCCCAAAACTCACCTTAAGGTGAGCTTCCTACTTGACCTTTGGACCTCTCATCTGTGTCCTCTGCTTTGTTTATTCCCACCTACCTGGGTGAAAGGCTAGTGTGTGCTCTATCGTCCTTTTTTAGGGTTTTTTCTTTGCTCCAAAAACATGACAAGGTCTGGATTTGAGACAATGACACCTGTTTATTAGAAAAAACAAAAAAAGCAAACAAACATGACTCTTGCTGGGAGCACTACAGTTTCCACCCAGCATTGTGCTCAGTAGAGAAGAGAGGACTTTATAGAAGAATATACAAAATTCTTTCCCCAGTTTCTAGACAGCCCCTTATAATGTTTAGTGAGCATATTTAATTTACGGATCTGAACTCCACTTCAAAGAACTAATATGGAATCAGAAATAAGGGGTTGAAATTGGGATTTAAGATGCAGGCAAGAATACTTTATAACACTGAATTTCTCTGATTATCACTACTGTAAAGTGAAGGATGCAGACCACCTCACATAAGGGGAACGTGAAGGTCAACATAAAACATTATGGGGGCCAGATCAGTGGCTCAGTTGGTTAAGAATTAGCTTAATAGTGAGTGCTCTGAGCAACAAGGCCACAGGTTCAATTTCCACAAGGGCCAGTGACGCTGTGCCCGAGCTGAACTGCGCCTAAGCTGTCAACAGGTGGCGGGATGGCTCAGCTGGTGAGAGCACGTGCTCCTAACAAGACTGCCTGTTGGATGGTGGGCTATGCCCACCCGCAACTAAGACTGAACTCGGCACCTTGAGCTGAGCTGACACCCGGATGGCTCAGTGGATAGAGTATGCACTCTGAACAACAAGGCTGCTGAGTTCAACTCCCGCATGGGATGGTGGCTATGCCCAACTGCATCTAAGACTGAACTCTGCACCTTGAGCTGAGCTGCCGCCCAGATGGCTCAGTAGATAGAGCATGTGCTCTTAAGAACAAGGCTGCCAGGTTTGACACCAGCATGAGACAGTGGCTAGGCCCATCTGCAACTAAGATTCTAACACAGCACCTTGAGCTTAGAGGCCACAAGTTCCCAACGGGCAGCCAGATGGCGACTGGTGCCCTCTACAACTAAGATTGAACAACAACTTGGCTGGCCCCCCTCCCCAATTCCTCAATTAAAAAAAAAAAAAAAGAAAAAAATTATGAAGATTTTACACCAACGAACCCCAAATAACTTTCTTCAAAGAGGGTCACAGATTCAGTCATGCAAAGCAGAATCTCCCAAGAGATATTGTGCAAATGAAGGAAACTGAACCCTGCAGGAAGGGTAGGACTTCTGGAAGGAAGCTCTCCTCATGCAGGGAGACCAGGTTCTTGGAGTTCTCCAATATCAAGTCCATGTATAAATCCCACTGAGAATTCCTACTCCTCCTGAGAGAATTCTAAAGCCACACAGTCCCAATATCACAGTCCCAGCAGTAAATAACACATTTATTTACCAAGTGGCTATGAACACAGTTCATAACTTGACCAAAGATGAAAACCCAGAGTTAAGAGAAGTGGTTCTGACTCTGGTGAACGCCTGAAATAGAAAATTACATTATTTTCCACACGGTAATATTCTCTATTTTCCTAAGTGAAGAAAGCGAAAGACATCGATGTAAAAATCCCCTTTAGATAATACACTTTGGGGAAGATAAAATATGTAATTAAAGCATCAACACAGGCGCATATATTTTTGAGTGTGTGTATCCCATACAGGCAACTTGTGGTGAGTTTCAAGCATATTTCTCAAATTATAATGAGCACAGCAATGAACACAAGATCTTATTACAATGCAGGTTCCTATGCCAGCGTTTCCGCATTTCTAAAAGGCCGGCTACTCATGCTAATTAATGCCTCGGGTCCCAGGGCCACATTTTATATATCAAAAAGGTAAAACCTGATGGGAAGAATTCATAGATGACTTAGAACTGAGACTGTCATTGCAATTAAAGGTCCTTCCATCATAGCAAAAAGGCTGAAAAACCCCTTTCAAACATTTAATATACTACACATTGTTCTATCAGTTTTTCATAAATTAATGCATAAAACTACCAAAAAACTAATTAGAATATTAATTTATTTTATAACAATATTTGTCCAATATCCAGTAAATGATAGAACCTGGGATTTTATCTAGTTTTTCTGACCTGGAATTTATATAAAAGAAAGACACATAGAGGGACAATACCGAGAAAACCCTAAACATTTAATCATAGCACTATTTGTAACTGAGAAATAATGCAAACGAGAAGGTGCCAAAAGGGAATTGATCAAATAACTTTTACATTTTAAGCACACATCTACATCTTTAAAAAATAACTATGGACATGGTAAAAGTGACACAGTGAAAACATTTTAATGTCACTGAAATTTAATATTTTCAAATGCATAAAATAATACATCTATTTGCAGGAAAAGCTCTTTGTCTTTGAAAAATACTATGGACACGGGATTACACTACAGAAATGGTGGCTGAGTATTGCAGCCCTGCAGCCACAGACTCACAGCACAACTAATTCCAGCAAATGGGAAGTTACTGTACAGGCAAGATAACTATATGCAGGTCAAAACCACCTCTCACAATGAACCCCTCATTCACCTTAACCTAACTGGGCGGATCCCTGCAGGGGTAAACAGAGCCCTGGAAACACAGGCTCTGAATCTGGTTGCAAGAAAAGCTTTGGGACTTCAGAAACTTTCAACAGTACCCCACAGAGGTAGTACCTTGAGACCCAGAGAACCTGCTCACAGAGGAGAAACCCACCTTTCAGAGAACCCCCCATTGTGTGAGAAGCCGCAACAGTGTAAGAGAAAATATAACACTACAGCATGAGAGAAAATAAAACATTCCACAACACCTACTGAAAAGCAAAACAAAGACCTCTTCCTATCAACCTGTTGCAGAACCCACTCCTGTAGATGCCTAAGAAGACAAATACTAATTCATTAATTGCCATGAATAACCAAGGTAACAAGGCAGCTCAGGAAGAAAATTAAAATTCTCCAGAAAATGAACTCAAACACATTGGAATATGTGACTGAAATGACAGAGAATTCAAGATCGCGGTTCTGAAAAAATGCAACAAGATACAAGAAAACACAGACAGGCAGTTCAAAGAACTCAGAAACACAACCAAAGAGCAAAATGAACATTTTACCAAAGAGAGTGAAATTTGAAAAAAGAGTTTCTGAGACTCAGAACTCAATAAAAGAAATGAAGAATGAAATAGCCAGCTTAGGAAATGGAGCAGAACAGATGGAGAATCAGTGACATCAAAAATAGAAATCTGGAAATGACACAGATGGGAGAAGAGAGACTTGAGAGTTCAAAGAAATGAAAGAACTTGACAAAAACTTTCTGACTCCATCAAAAAGAGCAACATAAGAATAATGGGCATACCAGAAGGAGAAGAAAGGGAGAAGGGAACAGAGAGTATATCAAACAAATATTCGATGAAAACTACCCATCTTTGTGAAAAAACTAAATTCTTGATTCCAAGATGCAAATAGAAAACCTAATTACCTCAATCCCCACAAGCTTTCTCCAAGGCACATTGTATTGAAGCTGTCAAAAATTAATGACAAAGAGGGCCGGCCGAGTGGCGCAGTGGTTAAGAGCTGGCTTGGGATGCCAGAGGGCCCCGGTTCGGATCCCACATATGAGGGCCAGTGACACTGCCCTCTACAGCTAAGATGCTGAACAACAGCTCAACCTGGAGCTGGGCTGCCATGAGTCGCCAGCGACGGCATAGGCTGCAGCCTCTGTGGCAGTGGGTTGCCATGGGCTACCGTGTGTAGCCAGCAGCCAGCGTGAGCGGCCAGCAGCCGCCGTGAGCGGCCGTCCAGAAGCCGGCGACTGATCTGCCTCGCCCGGGAAGAGCGCAATGATGGTGCCAACTTGGGCCAGTGAAGCAACGTCCTCCACAACCAGACTGAAGAACAAAAGGACAGCAACTTGTCTGTTCCCCTTCCCCGATTCCCTAACGCTGTTCCCTCCCCCAATTCCCCAATAAAATCTTAAAAAAAAAAAAAATTAATGACAAAGAAAGACTCCTCAAGGAAGCCTGGGAAAAGAAGATGGTAACCTACAAAGGAAAGCCCATTAGATTATCATCAGATTTTTCAGCAGAAACTCTACAAGCCAGGACTGAGTGCAACCAAATATTCAGACTATTAAAAGAAGGAAATTATGCGCCAAGAATGATATATTCAGCAAAGATATCATTTAGATATGAAGAAAAAATAAATACCTTTCCAGACATACAGAAGCCACGGAATTTTCTACACTAACCTGCATTACAAGAAATACTGAAGGAGGCTATTCAACCTGAAACAAAATAGCCAAACAATACAAAACCATGAGTAGTATTACCAACAGACAGACAAAAGCAGGAAATGGCAACCCCAACACAAAATATGACACTACACACTTGAACATAACATATAGGATAAAGAAGAAAAGAATAATAAACAATTTTAAAAAGAGGAAAAAGACAATTTGCTACTGCAACTCAGAAATCAACTCACAGCATTATTAGGGATAATTTGTGAAAACAAAAACATAGAAGGGGAGAAAGTAAAGGTTTGAACCGGCAAAAGGGAATGGAGAAAGGAAGCATGCTGAAAAGGGAATACTCTAAATATGAAACTTTCTTTTACATAAACTTAATGGTACCCACTCAAAGAATCCAGAACTGAAATATATAACATAAGTAAAGAGGCAGCTGAGGTGGTGGCCCAAATCTCGCGGCAGCTGAAGGGCTCCTGGGGCTCCCCAGTAAGGGCCACAAGATGACAGATGTGCATGAGGAGGTGCCTGGCTGGTCTCACCTTTTGTACCTGCTATCTGGCTTTGTACCTCATGAACAAGTATATCTTGTCTGTCTTGAAATTTACATACCCTACAGTGTTCCAAGTGTGAGACATATGAATTAGACTTTTGCTTTCTGTGTCATGAAAATTGGGCTGGGCAAAGATCAATAGCAGTTTAAGATTCCATGGGGCGGCTAGGTGGCTCAGTTGGTGAGGGGACATGCTCTGATCAACAGGGTTGCTGGTTCAATTCCCACATGGGCCAGTGAACTGCCCCTGCGCAACTAGATTGAAGACATCAACTTGAGCTGAGTTGCACCTGAGCTGCTGGTGAGTGGCCAGATGACTCAGTTGATACAAACGCATGCTCTTAACAACAAGGTTGCCGGTTGGACTCCCGCCCACATGCGATGGTGGGCTGCACCCTTAGCAACTATATTGAAAATGGCGACTTCAGCTGGGCTGAGGTGGGGCGACCGGATGGCTCAGTTGGTTAAAGCATGTGCTCTTTTTTTTTTTTTTAAATTGGGGAATTGGAGGAGGGGAACAGTGTTGGGGAATTGGGAAGGGGACAACCCAAGTTGTTCTTCAGTCATAGTTGTGGAGGGCGCCAGTCGCCATCTGGCTGCCCTTTGGCAGCTCGTGCCCTCTAAGCTCAAGGTGCTGTGTTCAATCTTTGTTGCGGGTGGGCGTAGTGAGTCCCATGCGGGACTCAAACCAGTAGCCTTGTTGTTAAGAGCGCACGCTCTATCCACTGAGCCATCCGGATGGCAGCTCAGCTCAAAGTGCCGAGTTCAGTCTTAGTTGCGATAGGGCATAGCCCACCACCAAACAGGCAGTCTTGTTGTTAGGAGCACGTGCTCTCACCAGCTGAGCCATCCTGCCGCCTGTTGACAGCTCAGGGGCATGTCAGCTCACACGAAGTGTCACTGGTTTATGTGAGAATCGAACCGGCAGCCCTGTTGCTGAGAGCTCGTGTTCTTAAGCTAACTCGTAACCAACTGAGCCACTCAGCCAGCACTGAGCAGTTGCTCTTAATAGTATGTTGGCTCGTCTCCCACATGGGATGGTAGGCTGCATCCCCCACAGCTAGAATGAAAACAGAGACTGGGCTTGGAGCTTAGCTGTGCCCTCCAAAACTAACATTGAAGGACAACAACTTGAGTTGGAGCTGATGGGTTTTGGAAAAAACACATTGGTGCCCGAAAAAACACATTGTTCCCCAAAAGTTGAAAAAAAAATCCACTATAAAAAAAAGTAGAAGCAGCAGCAGAGGGGAAAAATCATAGAATACCATCACACTGAAATAACAGACAACAACAAAAAGGCAAAGAAACAATGGAGACACTGTCCTACCAGAAAACAAGAGAATGAAAGGCTATCCTCACAAATCACTAATCACCCTAAATGTAAATGGACTGAATTCACCAATAAAAAGGCACAGAGAAGGAGATTGGGTTAAAAAAATAAAACCTAACCATATGCTGCCTCCAAGACATGCATCTCAGCTACAAGGACAAATATAGACTCAAAGTGAAAGGGTGGAAATTGACACTCCTAGCAAGAGGTATTCAGGGCCAGGCAGGTGAAACCATACTTATATCAAAGGAAACAGACTTCAGGATAGAAAAGGTAACAAGAGACACAGATGAACATTTCATAATGATAAAGGGGACAATACAACAAGACTTAACAGTCATCAATATTTATGACCCCAATCAGGGAGCACCGAAATATACAAAGCAACTAGTAACAGAACTAAAGGGAGAAACTGACCAAAATACTATTGTGCTAGGGGACCCAAATACATCATTGACAGCTATGGGTAGATCATCCAAGCAGAAAATAAATAAGGAACTATCTGCTCTACATGACACATTAGACAAGAGGGAAATAATGAACATTTATAGAGCACACCATTCGAGACCAGACTATACATTCTTTTTGAGCGTACATGAACATTCTCAAGGATAGACCACATATTGGGACAAAAAACTAGCCTCAGAAATTTTAAGAAGACTGAAATCATACCAAGCATATTCTATGATCATAACAAGCTTTTAAAATTGGGTATCAACTGCAAAAAGAGCAGGAAAAACCACAAATATGTGGATATTAAACAACATGATCTTAAAGAACAACTGGGTTACAGAAGAAATAAGAGGAGAGATCAAGAGATACATACAA
This sequence comes from Hipposideros armiger, assembly GCF_001890085.2. Taxonomy (NCBI): domain Eukaryota; kingdom Metazoa; phylum Chordata; class Mammalia; order Chiroptera; family Hipposideridae; genus Hipposideros; species Hipposideros armiger. The sequence goes on along the minus strand of NW_017731989.1, from coordinate 1,202,562 downwards.
ACAAATGAGAATGCAAATACATCCTATCAAAATTATTGGGATGCAGTAAAGCAGTAATAAGAGGGAAATTTATACCATTACACTCCTATCTCAAGAAAGAAGAAAAAATCCCAGATAAACAACCTCATGCTACACTTTAAAAGAATGAGGAAAAAAAAGTACACATGAAATCCAAAGTAGCAGAAGGAAGGAAATAATAAAAACCATAGCCGATGGGCCGGCCAAGTGGCTTGTTGGCTAAGAGTTGGCTTGGGAGTGCGAACTCTGAGCAGCAGGACAGCCAGTTCAGATCCCACATGGTCCAGTGACGCTGTCTTCTACAGCTAAGATGGTGAACAACAGCTCGACCTGGAACTGGGCTGCCATGAGCCACCGTGAGCAGCCGTCCAATGGCCGGCGACCGATCTGCCTCACCCGGGAAGAGTGCAATGATCACAATACCAACTTGGGCCAGTGAAGTGACATCCTCCACAACAAGACTGAAGAACAAAAGGACAGCAACTTGTCTGTTCCCCTTCCCTGATTCCCCAACACTGTATCCTCCCCCAATTCCCCAATAAAATCCTTAAATAAAAACAACCCAGATCAGAACTAAATCAAATAGAGAACAAAAAGACAATAGAAAAATTCATGCAATAAAGAGCTGACTCTTTGAAAAGATTAATAAAATTGACAAACGCTTCGCTAGACTTATGAAGATAAAAAGAGAACAGATACAATTAAACAGAAACAGAAATGCAAAAGGAGAAGTTACCACGGAAATACAAAGTTTTATCTAAGTATTACTATAAAGGACTATATGCTTCCAAATTCAATAACGTACAAGAAATGGACAAGTTCTTAGAAATATATAGCCTTCTCAGCCTGATCATGAAGACCCGCAAAATCTAAACAGTCCAATCAACAGTTAAGAAATTGAATAAGGCCAGAGCAATCAGGCAAGAGAAAGAAATAAAAGGCATCCAAATTGGGAATGAACAAGTTAAATTGTCACTTTTTTGCAGATGACATGATGCTATATATAGAGGACCCTGAACACTCCACCAAAAAGCTGTTAGAAACCATAAACCAATATAGTAAATTGTCGGCTACTAAATAAACTTACAAAAATCCATTGCAATGAAAACTCAAAAATGGAAATTAAAAAAAAACAATTCCTTTGGCAATTGCAACAAAAATAATAAAATGCCTAGGAAAAAACTTAACCCAGGATGTGAAAGACCTATGCACTGAAAACTATAAGACTTTTCTAAAAGAAATTGAAAAAGACACAATGAAATGGAAAGACATTTAATGTTTATGGATTGGAAGAATCAACATAGTTAAAATGGCCATACTATCTAAAGCAATATACAGATTTAATGCAATCCCCATCAAAATTTCAATGGCATTTTTAAAGAAATAGACCAAAACATCATCAAATTTGTATGGATCCCGAATAGCCAAAGCAATCCTAAGAAAAAAGAACAATGCTGGAGGTACCACACTCCCTGACTTCAGCTTGTACTACAGGGCAACAATAATAAAAAAAGTATGGTTTTGGCACAAAAACAGACACACAGACCAATGGAACAGAATTGAAAACCCAGAAATAAACCCACATGAATATAAACGGATAATTTTTGAAAAAGGAGCCAAAAACATACAATGGAGAAAAGACAGACTCTTCAATAAATCGTGCTGGGAAAATTGGAAAGCCACATGCAAAAGAATGAAACTAGACTGCTATTTGTCACCGTGTACCAAAATTAACTTAAAATGGATTAAAGACCTAAACATAGGACCTGAAACAATAAAATATACAGAAAAAAACATAGGTACAAAATTTATGGACCTTGGGTTCAAAGAGGCTTTTATGAATTTGACCTCAAAGGCAAAAAAAGTAAAAGCTAAAATAAATGAATGGGACTACATCAAACTAAAAAACTTCTGCATAGTAAAAGAAACCATCGACAATATAAAGACGGAAGAAACTGAACGGGAGAAGATGTTTGCAAACAACGCCTCCGATTAGTGGCTAATATCCCAAATATATAAGAAACTCATACATCTCAACAACAAAAAAGCACACAATCCAATTAAAAAAAAGGGCAGAGGACCTGAATAAACATTTCTCCAAAGAGGGACATACAGATGGCCAACAAACATATGAAAAGATGCTCAACATTACTAATCATCAGAGAAATGCAAATAAAAACCATAATGAGGTATCACCTCATACTGGTTAGAATGACTATCAACAAGACAAATAATAACAAGTGATGGAGAAGCTGTGGAGAAAAAGAAACGCTCATACACTCTTGTTGGGAATGCAGATTGGTGCAACTGTTATGGAAGGCAGCATGGAGGTTCCTCAAAAAATTATGACCAAAAATCTGAAAACACTGATCCATAAAGATATATGTGCTCTGATGTTCAATGCAGCTTTATTTATAGGGACCAAGACCCAGAAACAACCAAAGTGTCCTTTGAAAGATGGTGGGATAAAGAAGATGTGGCATATATACACAACGGAATACTATTCTGTCCTAAGAAAATCTGAAATAGTGCCATTTGCAAAAAACATGGATGGATCTTGAGATTATTATGCTAAGCGAAATAGGTCAGACAGTAAAAGTTGAGAACCATATGATTTCACTGATATGTGGGATTTAAAACTGAAAGCAACAAAGAAAGAAAACAAAGAAACAAAAACTGATAGACATATAGTTTAGTGGTTACCAGAGGGTGGGGTGGTGGTAGACGAGGGTAAAAGGGACCAAATATATGGTGATGGAAGGAGAACTGACTGTGGATGGTGATGTATTACAGAGTTGTACAGTTGAAACCTATGTAACTTTACTAACTGTTGTAACACCAATAAACTTTAATTTAAAAAAAATACATTGCAAGTCAGTCTGTGTGCTGGAGCAGAGTTCAGGGGATGTGAGCTCAGCCCTGGGAGACTGAGGGAAGAGAGGGACATGGGTACGGTTGTTTGTTGTCTTGTCCAAGAGCAATTTATCTTTCAAAGTTTCCATCTATTTGAATCATTATTTCAATAATACCTAAAATATAAAAACTTCAGTAAAATATTAGGAAAAAAACACTTTAAAGATTTGAGAACTGGTATTAATCCTGAAGAAACCAGGAGTCCTTATTGCAGATAACCTTTTAGAAAGTTCTGTAACACGTACAGTGATGATCCCATTGAGCGAAAGCCCAGTCAGCACCACAGTGGTGTCCAGAATGGGGGAGGGAGGAGTGTGACCAACTGCTTCATGCGTAAAGGTTTTCCTTTGATGTTGATAAAATATTTAGAGCTGGATGTGATATTTGTACAACAGTCTCAATGTACTAAATGCCATTCACTTGTACTTTTTCATGGTTAACCTTATATTATTTGAATTTCACTCAGGTAAAAAGAAATAGACAAAAAATACACATATATAAAATCCTCAAAATTACCTAACACGGATCAGTGAGAACACTAGATTCACCCAAATTAATTTTTGCATAGGTCTAATTCTCATTCTGTGTCAAAATAAGAACTTTCTCCCTGTCAACTCCGTGAACTGTGTTTTCCATTGAGGGACAGCTGACATTCAAGGCTGTGGCCATAGAATTCTCTCAGGACTGGGAATGCCTAGACCCATCTCACAGGGCCTTATCCAGGGATGTGATGTTGGAGAGCTGCAGGAAACTGCTTCTAAGAACCAGTGACCATTTTTGCATATCACTGATTTCCCTTTTGAGTCTTTTAGGAGCCCCTGACTTGCTTGTCTGAGTTTCAAACCTTGTTTGTAAGACAGCCACTGAAACTGATTTCATTTGGGAGAAATAACTTCCTCATAGGGCACATGGACTCTAGACTTCCCCTCTTGTTGCAAGTTTTGCACACTTCATGCTTGATTAGTGCTGGAAGTGCAACGTTAGGACTCAGGAAACCTTATCGAAGTTTTAGGCACACCTGACTCTGTGTTTCACCCTTGCACTTTTGATTTAGTAGTTGCTGCAGGGACCTACTCTCTGCAAACTTAACAGAACCCCTTACTTAGCATTCAGAAGGAGGCAGTCAGTTCACCAATTTCTCAAATGCTTTCCTAGATCCATCTCTAATATTCTTATTTTACCTGAATAAAGAGCTGGCCATGTGTTTTGGAAAAGCCTAGCATATCATGTTCTATTCTTATTTATAAATTGAGAAGTGTTTGGAGCTAAATTTGATCTCCACTTTGCAACAAGAAAAACAACCCTGGAACTGCAAAGTAAAGGGGAAAATCAAAGGAGGTGGAAATGAATAGAGCCGTGAACACAAGTAAGAGATCATGTGGGCACAGAGCAAGCCGCTCCACTGCTGGTGCAGAAAGTGTCCTGAAATGGGAAAGATCTGTGGGAAATAAGTTTATTTCTCAGGGGCTCTCAGAGGAAGTCGTCCTCAATTAACTCTGCTTTCAGGAACGAGTGAATGCTTTTATCCCACACACACACCCTTACTCAAACACCACTGCCCGCTCTGTGCCCTCTCAACTAGCACACAGTGAGCAGAGAATGTGACCTTCACTGGGAACGAGTATTGCGTTGAGATGGAGTTGGGTGTAAGGCACTCAGGGGACCTTGCTTTCTCCGACTAGATGTTGAAAATGAGTTCTTGGGAGAGGCACCTCAGTGGTGGTTAAAAAGGCAAGTTAAACAGCCTCACCTCAGACCTGGGGAGGTATAATGTCTGAGTGTGGAGCCCCAGAAAGGCATCTGCAGTGATTTGTAAGTGCATGAATGTTTGGTGAGCTTTGGTTAGCAAAGTCGTTCTCAGCCTTGACTTCCCGATGGCATGCCCTGTGTGGTTTTAGAACTACCATCTTCTGTCTCCACCCCAGAGATTCTTCATTAGTGTGTGGCAGGGCCCAGCACCAAGAGTATCTTCATGGAGTAGCCCAGGATATTCTACCGTGAGGACAGGGTTAAACACTGGGAGGACCCCAAGGACATTTCATGGCCTCGTTCCAGGGTCTGGTCCATGGGGAAGGCTCCATGGGGAGGCCTGCTCTGCTTATGTTTTGGTAGCAGAGAGTCAGTGTAACCCACATTCCTTAGGGTGTAGCAAATTATCTCTAGCACGCAAGGGCACTCAAAGACTGGGGAAGGGACACTCACACATTGGCCTTCATGTAGGAATTCCAGATGTGCACAAAAGCAGTGAATATACAGTGAGTCTATGCAGGCCCTCACTGGCTGTGGGGGGGCTTTGGCTCTCACTTGAATGTCCTGAAAGGTTTCTGGAGCAAAAGCGTCATTAGAAGACGTAGAGCAGGATCAGAGTGGGACAGGATATGTTTCTCTGTGACAACAGAAAGAACCCTGGGCTTCACAAAATCATTGCCTTTGAAGCAGATCTTCTCAAACCACACTTGAAGGGGGGGGGGGGGAGGGCTTCCTCCTTGACCTTTGCCCCTCTCACCTGTGTCATCTGCTTTTATTCCCATGGGTGGAAGGCTAATGTCTCCACTTCTTAGGGCTTTTTCCTTTGCTCCAAATATGTGGCCAGGTTTGGGTTTGAGACAATGACACCAGTTTATTAGAAAAAATAACCTGACTCTTGCTGGAGATTCTGTACAATTTCCACCCAGTATTGTGGTCAGTAGAGAAGAGAGGACATCATAGAAGCATATAGGAAATTACTTCCCCAGTTTCCTGACAGCCCCTTTATGATGCTTAAAAGCATTTTCAATTTACAGCCTGAACTCCGCATCAAAGTACTAATATGGACTCAGACATAAGGGGTGGAAATTGGAGTTTAAGATGTTGGCAACAATACTTTATGTCACTGAGTTTCTATGATTCTCCCTAATGTAAAGTGGAGGATGCAGATCACCTCACAAAAAGAGGAAGGTGATGGTCAAGATGAAGCAAGTTCAAGACTTTAAGTCAAATCACTTCCTTTAAAGAGGGTCACAAATTCAGTCACATGAAGCAGACAACCCAGGAGACATTCTACAAATGAAAGAAACTGAGCCCAGCAGATGGGGTAGGAATTCTGGAAGGAGGCCTCCTCACACAGGGAGACCAGGTTCCTGGAGTTTTCCAACATCACGTTCAGGTACAAATCCCACTGAGGCCTAGGATTTCCCACTCCTCCTGGGGAATTCTATGGCCACAGCCCTGAATGTCAATTGTCTCTAAAGTAAATAACACATGTACCAAGTGGTCATGGACACAGTTCATACTTTGACCAATGATGAAAAGAGTTGAGAAGTGGTTTTGAGGTAGGCGAATCCAATTCTGAAATATAAAATTAGGAGTACTTTCAACATGGTAATATTCTCTAATATTTTCCTAATTAAAAGAAATGAATGACATAGATAGAAAAACTCACCATAGATAATGCACTTAGGGGAAAAGAAAACAATTAAGACTTCAACAGAAGCACATATATTTTTGAGTATGTATACCTCATATGGGCAATTCATGGTGGGTTTGAAGTGTGTTTCTCAAATTGAAACGTGTAAAACAATGAACTGGATATTTATTACAATGCAGGTTCTGATGCAGAAGTTCTGGGGTGAGGCCTAAGTTTCTGCATTTCTAATATTCTGGCCACTCATGCTAATGTCTTTGGTCCCAGCGCCACACTTTTTAATATCAAAGCGCTAAAACACATGGCAAGACCTGATGAATGACTTGGAAAGAACTTCACAGGAATGAAAGGTTCTTCTGTAATAGCAATAATGGCGGACCATTCCTTTATGAATTTTGGATATCCTGAGACAATATTCTAACTTTTTCTAATATTAATGCTTAAAAGTACAAAAAATAGTCTATGTGAGCAATATTATTTTTCTTTTATATTTTCCAAATCCAGTGTATTGGTGTAGAATTAATCTATGGTCGTTCACACAATGTGAAGGAATTCACGAGTGTAGAAAATAGAAGAGTAAGAAAGTTTGTGGAAAGTCAGGTAGAGACTTCTGTTTGGAAGAGAAACACTGGCAAAGGGAGTTTTGCAAAGGCAGAGTCCAGTAGGGACAGCTGCAGAGACAGAGGGGTAAGAGCAATACTGACAAAGGGAGTTTGCCAGGGGAGAGTCCGATAGAGACAGCTGTGGCAGGCTTCTGTCTAGCAAGTTATATATTTTTCAGTGGAGGGTGTAGGGTGCTTGTCACCATGCAGGGAGGCTGCCGTTACAATTGTCTTCTTCTGGGGACTGTCCTGTTCCCACCTATGATGGATGTAAGGTGCTTGTTACCCAGGGGATTCAGAGCCAACCGGTGTTATTTTTTAAGCTCATTCTTGCCAGCTCACAAGCTTGCTCCTGTTAACTCTGCTTGTCCCATTCTCCAGCTCATAAGCACACTCCTGTTAACTCTTTTTTTTATTTTTTATTTTTTATTGGGGAATCGGGGGAAGGGGAACAGAGAAGTTGCTGTTGTTTTTGTTCTTCAATCTAGTTGTGGAGGATGTTGCTTCACTGGCCCAAGCTGGCACCATCATTGCGCTCTTCCCGGGTGAGGCAGATCAGTCACCGGACTCTGGACGGTCGCTCACTGCGGCTGCTGGCCGCTCACGCTGGCTGCTGGCTACATATGGTAGCCCATGGCAACCCACTGCAGCAGGGGCTGCAGCCCAAGCCGTCGCCGGCAACCCATGTTAGCCCAGCTCCAGGTTGAGCTGTTGTTCAGTATCTTAGCTGTAGAGGGCAGTGTCACTGGCCCTCATATGTGGGATCCGAACCAGGGCCCTCTGGCATCCCAAACCAGTTCTTTTTTTTTTTTTTTTTAAGCTGAGCCATCCCGCCACCTGTTGGCAGCTCACGGCTGCTCAGCTCGGGCTGACTCGAACCACTGTTGCTCAGAGCTCAAATTCTTGAGCGAGCTCTTAACCAACTGAGCCACTCAGCCAGCCGGTCCCAAACCAGTTCTTAACCACTCGGCCAGCCCCTCCTGTTAACTCTTTACTTGTCTCATTATCCAGTAAATACTAGAACCTGGGATTTAACCTAGCTTTTCTGATCTAGAATTTATCTACAAGAAAGGCACATACGAGGCTAATATTCAGAGAAAATCATCAACAAATTATCACAGCAGATTTTGTAACTGAGAAGAGCAATGGAAACAAGAAGGTCCAAAACGGAATTGATCAAATAAGTTTTACGTTTTAGGCACACATCCATATCCCTAAAAAGTAACTGTGTACATGGCAAAAGTGACACAGTGGAAAAATTTCAAAGTCACTGATATTAAGAAATATTTTCAATTGCAGAAACTTATGCATCTCTTTGTGGATGAAGTTTTTTGAGTGTTTTAAAAAAATACTATGGAGGAAAACATGCCCAATGGGGAAAAGATATTTGTGAGTACAAATGTTACTGAAAAACTGTTCAGTTATCATGGTGCTGAATTACATGTTAGAGTTTGGAGACACTCAAACATTTATTAACTATATTACTCTCACTTTTTTTTTTCTTCTGAAAATAAGCAAAGACATGAAGAAGAGTTAAAGTAGTTCAGACGTGACTTTAAAATAAAAGGGAAACTTACAGGACTGAGGCCTGAGAACCTCCAGTTGTAAAAACCAGTATCTGTAATAAACAAAGGTCAAGCCTTCATGGTCTAAAGAAAAATCCAGCAAAGACTAACTCAGAAGAAAGGAGTTTCAAGAGTAAATGTTATTCTTTATATACAATACTCAGTGAATACCCCAAATCCTCATTAGTGAAAATAGGAAAACTGTTAATATCATAGAGGAATGGGGCACACAAGTCCTGAACCAAGTGGATGAAGGTAACACCAGCTGTGATGGGACAAATTGGTCTCGGCTGCCTTATGCACATGGATGAACTCATCATCTATCCTGCTATCATTGGGGAAAAGTGAATTATGATATGATCTAACACAAGGAAATGGCTGCTTCATGCACATTTCAAGCCACATGTAGCTCCCATGTCTGCTAACCTTTACTTTAGTTTAAACAGTCTTTCTTTAGCATTCTAGACAGCAAGGTTCTCTTTCCATTTGCAAATTGGAACCACAGGGAAAAGGATCTGTCATTCCACTGCATCATCAAATACTGAGTTTTTTATTACAACCATGACTGAGGTGGGAGAGGTCAACGTTGGTGGCAGGATAACAAGTCATTCATTACACATCACTATTAGTACAGTAAAACTCATTTGCTTTATTATTAATGTAAATATAAGTTCACACATAGCCTAAATAAAGCAGGGCAAACCACTTGTAGGATCCATGCACAAAATACAGATAACAATTTAGGAAGCATTCTGGTTGTTCTGATATAATGACCTTACAGCTCTGTTTTCCATGAGTTTGAAGACTGAGGCTCCTTGTTTAGGAAACAATGTACAATAATTTATGCACTTAGGGATAAGTTGTATGTCCTTCCTAGATATCTCTGAACACCTCTTTATTTCAACCTCATCTGGTAACATTTATGACTCCCATTTATGGCTACTACAAAGACACATCAGGGTTTCAAACACCACCACCTAATTTCCCTTAAAGAGGAACTGCAAAAACTAATTACCATTCAGAATGTTCCTGTCTCACATTAATGCAGAGAATGATGCCCTGAACACCTACTTCACGGTGACTTACATCAACATTCTAAGTCAACCAAACAGCATCTCCATTTAGATTTTCATCATACATTGTGTATTACAGTGCCCTCAGTCTTCCAGGGAAAAGTATTTCTGAGTGAATCCCACCCAACATACATGGGTACTCAGATGCTTGAGACAGCAACAAACAACCCATGATTCACACACACTAGGAGTAAAAAAACAGCATCAAGTGACTTCACAGTGAGATTCCATTAACATTTCCTTTTCAACAAACCTCAAATACTATCAATATATAAAGACTGATTGTAAATAATTATACCTTTGCAACATCCATCCCCATGACACTTTCAAGCATATTTACAAGCTTTTTAACATTTACTTATTCACTATATGTATTGATTTAAAATATCTGAAAACTCTCCTTTACTGACTACTTTGTAATGTCAATTATCTAATGTCTTAGATTTCATTGTCTATTAAACATTTCCTCACATTATTTTACATCTTTAAAGTCACTTTGGAGAATGAATTATGCGGACATTCTGAAGTTTGTATTTTGAACACAGGGTTTTCATCGTTGATTTTGAATGTTGATTTCTCCCCAGTAAGCATTCTCTGATATTGAGTGAGGCTGTAGGTCCTGCTACAGGGTTTCTTGAATTCTTCACTTTTAAGGTTTGTCTCCATTATCAATTTTTATGTGTTCAGTAAACTCTAAATGGTGACTAATGGCTTTGCTACATTTTTCACATTAGTACGGATTCTCTCCGGTATGCATTCTCTCATGCCTAGTAAGAAATGCATGCTAAGTAAAGGCTTTATTTACGACGTTCTCTACATTTGTAAGGCTTCTGTCTGGTATGAATTCTCTCATGTAGTGTAAGTTTAGAGCGCAGGTAAAAGGCTTTACCACATTCTTTACATTTGTAAGGCTTCTCTCCACTATGGATTAACTCATGTCTAGTAAGATATGAACGTTGAATAAACGCTTTACCACATTCTCCACATTTGAAAGTCTTTTCTCCCGTGTGAATTCTCTTATGTGCAGCAAGATTTGAGCGCTGAGTAAAAGCTTTGCCACATTCTCTACATTTGTAAGGCTTCTCTCCAGTATGGATTAACTCATGTGTAGTAAGATGTGAATGCTCATTAAAGGCTTTACCGCATTCTCTACATTTGTAAGGCTTTTCTCCAGTATGGATTAACTTATGTCTAGTAAGATGTGAGTGCCTATTAAAGGCTTTACCACATTCTCTACATTTGTGAGGCTTCTCTCCAGTATGGATTAACTCATGTCTAGTAAGATATGAACGTTGAGTAAAGGTTTTACCACACTCTCTACATTTGTAAGGCTTTTCTCCGGTATGAATTCTCATATGTACAGCAAGACTTGAGCACTGAGTAAAGACTTTACCACATTCTCTACATTTGTAAGCCTTCTCTCCAGTATGGATTAACTCATGTCTAGTAAGATATGAATGTTGAATAAACACTTTACCACATTCTCTACATTTGAAAGGCTTCTCTTCAATATGAATTCTCACATGTTCAGCAAGGCTTGAGCGCGTAGTAAAGGCTTTGCCACATTCCTTACATTTGTAGGGATTCTTTTCAGTATGAATTCTCTTATATTTAATAAAAGATGAATTCCAATTACAGGCTTTCCCAGGTTCTCTACATTTGTAAGTCTTCTCTGCAGTATGAATCATCTTATGTCTGGTAAGATCTGAACACTGAGTAAACGTTTTGTCACATTCTCTAAATTTGTAAGTCTTCACTCCAGTATGGGTTGTCCTATGTCCGTTGAGACTGGATAATCGACTAAAGACTCTCCCACATGTAACACATTTGTAAGGTTCCTCCCCAGTATGAATATTCTCATGTTCAGTAAAATGTAATGATTGTTTCAAAAACTTGTCATATTCACTGCATTTGTTTAACTTCTCTACAGTATAACTATTCTGATGTGTAAGATTGGAGCTTTCATGACAGATTTTGCCTCGTGTACAGTGGTTCTCTAGAAAATGAAATCTCTGATGCTTATTAGGATCTGATGCTTGTTTAAAGTTTTTCAAAGCTTCACTGAATTGATAACTTCTCTCATTACACGTACTCTGGGAATAAATAAAAACAGAACAACCTTTAGTGAAGGCTCTAATTTCATTAAACAGGTAAACTTGTTCCCCATTACCCATGACACTTATGGAACCATGATACTTGTATAAATACCCTCCCATATTTATAAAAATTACAGAATTTGGAACAAGGATGGATTGTTCCTGAGTGAAAGAATAATGAAAGCCTGGTTAAACGATTGTAAAATCAAGCACATTTAGAATTTCTACCTTCATTTTAAAATCTCTGATTTTTAGGTGTTTGACTGAAAGTTTAATCTACTCCTACATTTTAAATGATTCGAGTGATTATTTCACCATGAATTACATAGCTTCCCATATATTCCACATTTTCCTTCAAAGAGTATACATCTTTAATAAATTATTTTCCATCTTTACATCCAGAAACAAATGTTCTGCTAATGAAACTGCCTTACAGTGCAGGGTTTCACAATATTTTTTATATTCTGATCTCTTTAGCAATGGGGATTTTACTATGAGTAACTGTCCCAGTTTTGTTATGTCCACAATAACATCCTTCAGCCCTTCACACTCCCCTCATATTCCCACTCTTTCATTAAGTGCAGATTGTCAAGGTCGCACTTTCCATATCTTACCAGTAGCATTTTGTGGGATGAATCTTCTATTCCTGGGTTTGGCAACAGGTCCAAGGTGTCCTCAGAAGACATAGCTGAAAGACACCCGATCAATTATCACTCTTACTACACGCAAGTGAATATACTTTCAATTCTAACAGAAAAATTTAATACTGATTACAGGACTGAACAAGACGGCATAAGAGGAAACACCAAAACTGCCATCCTCCACTAAGACATAAACTTAGCAACAATTACTGACATAATTGGCTTTGTGAGTACTCAGAAACCATGTTCAGACAACCAAGCCACATTAAAGAATCACATCAAAGAAAAGTTGCTTACATTTGCCAACAATACTGTGTACCCTCCCTGGCACACATGGCAATGTTGTGAGAAAACCCAAAATGCCAGTTTCTTCTCCAGAGGTGAACTTCATGTTCAATGGACTCCCTTTTTGCAGCCACCTGAGGGACTTGTTTATCTTTTGCATAACACAAGTGCTAAGGAAATGGCAGTGCAATGTGAATGCATTGTGGTGGCCACTGAGAAAAAACGGTAAGTAATTGTTCAAACACCACTAAGAGCGCAGTACTGAAGATAATCATCACGGACAGGAATAAAACACTGCCTCTAAAGAAGAAACGAAAACATTTCAAAGCGGAAAATTACATGCAAACAACACAGAGCATACATATCCATAGAAACTGTTTCATAGGCATAATAATTTCAAGCACAGCTGCCTGCTATGTGTGTTCTCTAGTACAAAGCAGGACGACACAGCCTGGGATGGTGGCTGTTTCTTCTCCAAAGCCTCAACAAAACATCGCAAGACATACAAAATAACATAAAAACATGGTCCAATCAGAGGAAAAACTAATTCTTGAGGAATTAGCCCTAAATTAATATAGCTATTAATTACCTCACCAAGAACTCAAAAAACACTGTCACAACTTTAACAATGTTTTCAGTTACCCCTACGGTCACCACAATAAAATACCTATAACAGACACACTAAAAGAAATTGAGAAAGAAATCAAAGCATGCAACTACGAACAGAAATCAAGGACAACAGAACCCAGTTCAGAGGTGGGAACGAGGAACAAAATAGCTGAACAAAAAGCAGAAAATAATTCAAAAATGGTTATAGTATTCCCTCCGACTCAGTGATTACTTTAAATGAAAACAGATGAAACTCCCTGAATCTAAAGACACGATTTGGCTGATTAGGAAATAATATATAATCCAGCTACCTTCTGTGTACAAGAGACTCACTGTAGATGTGGAGACACTCATGGGACCGAAGTCAAAGATGGAAAATGTATTCCATAGAAACGATCACCAATAAAGGGCACAGTTGCTCATAATAATATTAGGCAAATACACAGTAAGTGTCAAAACGTGTCAGAACACAAAGAAGGACATTATATAATGATAAAAGGGTAAATTCAACAGGAAGATATAACAACTATATTTATGTAAAAAGTGCTGTATCCAAAAACAACACGGAACTTCCTTAAAAAATTATAAACATAACTATCATATGACCCAGAAATTCCACTTCTGGGCATTATCCAGAGACTATAAAAATACTAATTCAAAAATATATCTGTATCTTTACATCCCCTGCAACATTATTTACAACAGACAAGATATATATGACTATCAATTAATCAATGGATAAAGAAGATCTGATAAATGTAAACAATGGAGTATTTCTCAGCCAGGAGAAAAACAGAAATCCTGCCAGTGGAAACATCGTACATGGAACTAGAGGGTATTATGCTCAGTGAGATAGACAGAGAAAGACTAACACCATACGATTTCACTGATATGTGGAAGCTAAAAATTAGAAATGAAAAAACAAATCAAAAAAAGATTCATAGTTAGAGAATTAACTGAGGTTGCCAGAGAAGACAGGACCATGGGGAAAGCCAAAACAGGTGAAGGGGAATCAGAGGTATAAACGTCTAGTTATGAAAAGAATAAGGCACGGGATGTAATGTAGCCTAGGAAATATACTCAACGATATCATGATGCCTTGTAAGGTGACAGGTGTTACTTGAGTCATATGATGATCACTTTATAAACTACGTAAATAAAGAATCACCATGTTGTATCTCTGAAATTAATATTACATTGTATGCCGCCTGTACTTTAAAAATGGAAATAAATAAATGCATAAAACAGTTGATCCCATTTTGGACCACAATAAAAATTTTGATAACTCCTTCTGCTGTTTCACTTTTTCCAACAAGCATGTATTACTAGTATAATGAAATAAAAAAACACCATGGTGCTGCACAACGAGAAATTAATTCAAAGATTTCATTAGAGTTTATCTATAATATTGTCAGAACATTTAACGCAACCTCATCTTCATCAACACGAGACTCATTCTGAGTTATTCCAGGAATGAACACACAACTGGAATTAGAATTTAAATGTTATTAAATATAAATTTAATTTCATACACTTCACATTTTTTCCAAAACGAATTCTTAACAAAGTTTCTTTTTTCAAATCGAAGTTTAACTTGAACTCCCATGTTTCAAATCAAATATTAACGAGCAAAAAAAAACAAACAAGTCATCATCAAGAGTACAAAACTAGGATAAACTAGCCAAAGACTAGGAAAGAATAATTGCAAAAGAAATACCTGTAAAGGTCTACTATGCAAAACACAGAAAGAAGTCTTCAAACTCATCGATGAGAAAACTACCAACCTCATTAAAACATGGACCAAAGCCCTAAACAGACACCTCACTAGACAAGACATACAGAAGACAAAATGGTATGTAAGAAGATGCTCCACATCATGTCACCAGGGAAATGCACATGAAAACAACGAGAATCAAACACACAGCAAATTAAACACCACTACACACCTAATAGGAGGGGCCAGAACCCAGAGCACGGACAATGTCAAGTATTGGTGAGGACGTGGAGCAGCAGGAACTCGTACTACTGCCAGTGGGAACGCAAAATGCTGCAGCCTCTGGGATACAGTTTGGTGGTTCTTACACATCCTCTCACCTGATACGATCAAGCAATTGTGTTACTCAGTAGTGACCCAAAGACGAAAACATGTATCCACCCAATACTCCACACACACATGTTCACAGCAGCTTTATTCATAATTTCCAAAACTAGGAAGCAACCAACATGTCTGTCAAGAGGTGAATGGAGGAGAAAACTGAGGTGCATACAGACAATGGAATATTCTTCAGTGCTATAGAGAGAGACGTTATCAAGCTATGAAAACACATGGAGGAAACCTAGATACATATGAAGTGAAAGAAGCCGATCTGAAAAAGCCACATAATCTATGATTCCAGCTATGACATTTTAGAAAAGGCGAAATGATGAGGACAATAAAAAGATCAATTCTGGCTGGAGTTTGGGGGGAGAGATGGACAGACGGAGCACAGAGAATATTCAGGGCTGGGACACTACTGTGTATGACACATTATCATAAATGTGTCCACATCCACAGAATGCACAGTCCCACAGTGAACCCCAAGGGGAACTATGAATTCTGGGTGACAATTATGTGTCAATGTAGCTTCATCTGTGTAACAAATGTACCTCTGGGGGTAGAAGTGACGTGGACATGGGCAAGGCTGTATATGTGGGAGGGGCATGTGGGAATTCTCTGTAACTTCTACTCCATCTTATTTTTATGTAAAAGTGCTCTTAACATAAATGTCCTCCTCAATCTCCTGCTTCTCCACTTATCTGATCTCAGGACCAGATGTCTTTCCAGTAGTTTGACATGCTCTTATGAGAACATAAATGTTTGCATCTGCAGTTAAAAAACACAGTATCACTGCATAACAATTAGAATGACCACTATCAAAGAAACACAAAATATCAAGTGTTGGCAAAAATGTGGAGAAATTGGACCCTTATGGACTCTTGGATGAAATAACATTGGTGCAAACAGTATGAAAACATGAAGGTCTTTCAAAAAATAAAAAATAGAGAATTGTGCTATGATGCAGTCTTCGCACTTCTGGGTACATTTCCAAGAGACTTCAAAGGAGGCTCTGCAAGAGCCATGTGCACACCCATGCACACTGTAGCATTATCCACAAAACCCGTAATGGGTAGCAGCAGCCCAAATGGCCATCAATAGATGAACAGGGGAAGAAAATGGAGAATACATACAACAGAATATTATTCTGCATTGAAATGGAAACAGGTGCTTCCAACACAGAAAAACCTTGAGGACGCTGAAGTAGTGCTCAACAGTCGGAAAGACACAGATGCTATATGAGTCCACTTCAGTGAGTCGCCTAATGCAATCCTCCTCATACAACAAAAAGGGACAGCCAAAAGCTCAGGGTGAACGGAAATGACAAAAGTGGTTCTTTAATGGGTATTCAATCAGTTTTGCAACATGAAAATTTCCAGAGATCTGTTGCACATCAATGTGAATATACTTAACACGACTCGACTGTACAGTGACAGAGGGTAGAATTTTAGTAACATGTTTTTACCAAAATTTAAAATGAAAAATATTATCTAAAAAGCATATAGCTATAAAACGTTTCAAAAATTACTCTGAGTTCAAAAAGTGGTTCTCTCAAAAGAGAATATAAAATCATCAGTAAACAGATGTTAAATTAAGACTACTACCGGGCCGGCCGAGTGGCGCGATGGTTAAGAACTCGCTTGGGATGCCAGAGGGCCCCGGTTCGGATCCCACATATGAGGGCCAGTGACACTGCCCTCCACAGCTAAGATGCTGAACAACAGCTCAACCTGGAGCTGGGCTGCCTTGAGTTGCCGGCGACAGCGTAGGCTGCAGCCCCTGTGGCAGTGGGTTGCCATGGGCTACCGTGTGTAGCCAGCAGCCAGCGTGAGCGGCCAGCAGCCGCAGTGAGCGGCCGTCCAGAAGCCGGCGCCTGATCTGCCTCACCAGGGAAGAGCGCAATGATGGTGCCAACTTGGGCCAGTGAAGCAACGTCCTCCACAACTAGACTGAAGAACAAAACAACAGCAACTTGTCTGTTCCCCTTCCCCAATTCCCCAATGAAATCTTTAAAAAAAAAAAAAAAAAGACTACTACCACAACTACTTAACTGCACAGGATAAGAAAAGCACTCACCATTAACTAACAAAAGACATAAACAAGATGACTCAAGCACAAAGTTGGAGTAAAATCATACAAACATGTACATAATTTTAATGGCAATAGACATACACCTCATTCATATGTGAATCAAACCCCATGTTGTCTTTAGTGTACTGAGCTGAAAACTGTCATTCACATTCATATATATAAGTAACAGCCAAAAATCCAAATAACTAAATTAAGAAAACACATTGTTACGGAACTACAACATGAGAATAAGAAACAAAGGATCCCCAGAGCTGTGAACACTACACAGATGTACTATTGAGAAGAATCCTTCTGTAGAACTGCGTTTCCACTGTCAGTGTGGGCCCATAAAGAGCAAGCATTCTCAATCATCGGAATACGAGTTGTAGGAAAGGAAAATTTCCCAGGCACTGCATTAGAATCACTCATGAATAGCTCTAAGGAAAATTATAATAAATAACCGTTTAAAACACACTGAAGAAAATTTCTGTTAATAATATATTTTGCTATTCTAACACAAAATGTATGGCCTGTAATCATCTTCCAGAGAGAAAAACAAACCCTTCACTCCTAAACAAAAGTACAAAGAAGTTATAAAATATCAGAGAATCAAGTATCTATAAAATCAATCTTTTGGGATTAAAATACATGATTGAGAGATACATGCTGATGAATCTCATGATTATTTTTTGACTGATAAACTGCAATTTCTGAAATATGGGAACCCAATAATTCTACAACTCACTTCTTACCAACGGATTTCATTCGAGCACGGAGTATCAGCACTTCTAAATCTAAAACCACTAATCTGACAAAGATCTATTCAGAAATGGAAAACATAGAAGGCCAAAGCCCAGGCACTTCGGACTGAACAAGACAGAATTATAACACGATAGGCATTAAGAAATCAGGGAACAATGGAGACCTTCCTATACAATGGGCAATGTTCTAAGCTCCCCTATGGCATTATTCATTGAAGAATTCTGTGAGATAACCAGATACATTAAACTATTCTTACATGCAGGAATTGGGAGTAGACACTCAAAATTTCTAATGTTAGTTCATACAAAGCAAAAGGACATTTTGAAGTGAAACCAAGATTGAGGGTTTCTGACTTTAGGGAGGTGCCTGGTGCTGAGAAGAAATTACTGAGTCTTAACTTTGTAGGGTTATGTTTGAAGGCTCCTTAGGATCAGAAATTATAAAGCAGAAAATGTGTGACATCTGTCCCCAGTGCCCCTGACATTTCTGCTCTAAATTCCAGGACCTCCAACACTTCCTTCACAAACTCCTCACAAGAAGCAAGACCAGAACTTTAAAAATGACTTCAGGGAGAATTCCTCAGCAGAGCACAGATCTGCCTGGGGCCCCCAAGGCAATGGAACAGTAGCAGCCCATGGTGGCCCTTATTGCGACATGACCCAGATCACTGAGCAGGACAGTCCCCAAAGAATGTAGGAGCACAGGACGTGTTAGACAGGAGTGTCCGTGTGTAACAGCAACAGAAAGAAACCTGGGCTTCTCACAACCTTTCCCCTGAAGCAGCGCTTCCCTAACCACATCTTAAGGTCTGGCTTCCTCAGGGACCTTTGGCCCTCTCACCTGTGTCATCTGCTCTTTCATTCCCACCTACCTGGGAGGATGGATAATGTATTTTTTTGCTTCACATTCCAGGCCTCCTTCATTCTCTCCAAAAAGGTAATCAGGTCTGGCTTAGAGACAGCAACACCTGTTTATTAGTAAAAGGAACATGAGTTTTGATGGAGATTCTCCGATTTCCAATCCAGTATGTGCTCAGGTGAAAAGAAAGGACACTGCAGAAAATTAGAATATTCGAGAAAAGAATTCCCCCAAAACAGTTTTCTGACAGCACCTTTACTCTACTAGACAACATGGAATGTTTTCAGATCCTGAGTTCCACTTCAAGGACATCATGAAGACTTCTTTTCTACATCAGCAAATCCCCAGTTGGTACTCAGAGCCGGGATCTGACACTCGACCACACAGAGCAGAAGCTCCCAGGAGACGCTGTACTGATGAAGGAAACACACCCCTGCGGTGGGGTAGGAGTTCTGGAAGGAAGTTCCCTCACCCAGGGAGCGCAGGTTCCTGTAGTTCTCCAGCATCACGTCCACATACAGTTCCCGCTCAGCCGGGTGCAGGCACTCCCACTCCTCCCGAGAGAAATCTATGGCCACATCCCTGAATGTCAACCGTCCCTGAAACAAAAGTCACATTCACCATGTGGCCACAGACAAGGTCATAACGTGACTCAATATGAAAACAGAGTTAAGAGAACTGGTTTTGACCTAGGAGAGTATCTGGGATGGAACACGAAGGCCACTGACAGTAATATTCTCGAGTGTTAGTTTTCTAACTCGGAGAAAGGTGGATGACGTATGATCCATAAACCACTCTAAAGGAAAATATGTCTTTTTCTCTGAAAGATTTAAACTCAGGCATTAAAACAGGCATATGCATTTCTGAGTGTTATATTTGCATCATACAGGATATATTATGTACATTTCTCGGCTGGAAACATCATGGTGAGTTAAAAATGCAAAGTACTTCTCAAATTTTCACGTGGACAACAAGAAACTGGACTGTTATAAAACTGCAGATTCCAACTGAGGAGTTCTGGGGTGGGGCCTTAGTTTCCACATTTAACAAACTCACTCTGACTACTGTCGCCAATGTCTCTGGTCCATGTGTCACACTGTTCAATAGCACAGAGGAAGGAAACAGGCAAAAATTCATACATGACTTTGAACTGTCAGAGTTTTACGGAATTTACTCTTCTCACAGAAGAATAGCAACACAATTCTTTTTAAAAACTTAATGTATACTACAGAGCGTTTTTTTTGTGTTTTTTTTTAAAGAAACACCTCAGATGGCATCCTCTCCCTCTTACTCCCCCAAGTGGAAGAGAAGAACGATCATCAATGGCAAATGGCAGTTGCTGAAGCAACACCAAGAACCAGCTTCATGCTCAGGAAAGGACGCTATGCTTCTTCCCTGTGGCTAACTTTTTTTTACATATTAATTCAAAATGAACCTAATCTTATAATGCTCATATCTCATAAACTGACAATATCATACCTCCTCTTTTATGGGAATATTTTCTGATGCATCCACTACATGACAGAGCTTGGGTTTTATTCCAAACTTTCTCTAGAATTTTTCAAAACAAGACAGAAACCAATATGAACAGACAACCCTCATGAACCTATACGGACATTTGTATAATTCGAAAAAGAGAAACAACTTAAGCAAGTAAGAAGAAAGAATAGACCAAATACTGTTAAGATTTCATGGACACAGACACACAGATAGACATAAGGGAACTGTGTGCACATTAAAAATGACAGAGAAGGAAATTTTCATGTCACTGAAATAACAATTATTTTCAATATTGTACATCTCATAAATGTCTTTGTGGATGATACTCTGTATTTTATAAATACAATAGAGAGACCACACAGTAACATAAGTTATTGGGGCTGTTCCGTTGAAAACATTTGCATGTCATTTGTCCTGAGTGATACATTACAAATTTGCCACACTTCAAAACTTTAATAACAGGATTCCTGTAAACTTTCTTACAAACACAAACAGTGATGACGTAGAGAATGTCTGTGATATGAGTGTGGAATATAACGATATTTTACAGGAACAAGGCCTGACTCATTAGCCTCCACGCCAAAAGTCAATTATCTCTAGTAAAGAAAGCTGAGGTCCTTCACTGTCCAAAGCAGAGAAACTAAGAAAAAAGGGAGTTTCCAGATGAAATGCGATGGTTTTTGCACATCTTTCTATAAATCCCTCCAGAACATTATTAATGATACACAAAAATATGTTAACTTTATATGAAGACAAGACCTCAACCAAGTGAAAATTAGGTAGAAGGAACAAATGGGCATCAGCTGGCCGAGGCACACGGAAGGACACAGTGTCACTGTTGTCATGTTACTGGCAAAAATGAACAAATAAGGAAATCATAATCTGAATCTGATCATAAAGACATTAGTTTTATACAAATTTGAATGCACACATACTTCCTGTGTTCTGTAAATCCAATAGTGCATTTAAACAGCAAGTAAATCTTATCAATCTAGTGAGCAAGTTAGTTCCAATAATTCTTTTTTCCCCCAGAACATTCCAAGCTATTCTGAGCACTGAGGCCATCCTGGGTCCTGGTGCACATTCTTACTTCCGATCTACAGCCGTGACGCTGCAGTCACAGGACACACACCTACACCTGCCTTCTTCAGGACACCAGGCATCTGACTCCGCCCAGCGGGGACCTTGGACACAATCCCCTTCCCAGGTGGATTTTATCAGTAGTTGAGGGTCAGAAATCACAGTGAGATTCCTCACATCGTGAGGGAGCGGATGGACAGAATGCAGAGACGGCTCTGGGAGAAAGGCAGAGTGTTCTACAGAGCTGACCTTGACTCTCATGAGAAGAGGAACAGTAAGTAGTTGAAAAGGAACTCGCTAGACAGGAATGTGAGAAGTAGAGAATTAAAGGTGGCAGGTTCTTTTTTTTTTTTTTTTTTTTTTTTTTTTTAGCTGACCCATCCTAACACCTGTTGGCAGCTCAGCTCGGGCCGGGAATCAAACCGCTGTTGCTCAGAGCCCGCACTCTCTTAACCAACTGAACCACTCGGCCAGCCCAAAGGTGGCAGGTTCTAAACCCACAAATTTTAGGGCAAAAAGCAGACACAGCATGTGACCCGGGACGGAACGCTTACCTGAGAAGCAGCCATTTTGTCCTTGTCCTCCTCCTGCTCTGGGTTGTTTCCTCAGGTGAAGTTCTGGGGAGGAATCACATCTGCATCTTGAGAATATGCCCACAAGGGCTTCAGCTCAGGCCCCTCATCTACTTCCTCCAAACCGACAGCCAGAAGGACCTGGAAATACTGAGAAGGTCGCCCTTTCCTGTCCTTTGTCACAGGTCACAGTCAGGGAGAAGAAGCTCCTAAGTGAAGACAGAACTGTCAGTTTTCTCTTTCCTGAGTCCCAACTCCGCCCCCCCCCTTCCACTGACGTTCACAAATTCCTACAGCAATGAGAACATGGAATGCCCTCCTGCCCCCCACAAATGCAACAGAACACCCAGTTACCTCCCCTTGACCAAAGGTTTCTCTCAACAGTCAGAACTGTGTCCAAGAGTCCCTAGCTAACCCCTGGCTTCAGCTGAGTCACCTGGGGATACCTCACTTAAAAAACAATGATGCTCCACCCAGACCACTCCAACTCCCAGGGGGAGAGAGCAGGTGACATCACTTTGAAATTCCCACTTGACTCAGGAGGAACCCTGATGGGAACCATTTAGCTTCAATGAGCAGGCAGGTCTCTGGGGGATCAGGGCCCACTCTAAGGAGTTATGGTTCTGCAGGTCTGCAGGGGCCCAGGAAATGACATCTTTTAGTCTCCCTGGGGGTGTGACTTGCTCCCCAGACCTGTTTCCTGTCACACTGGGCTACAGATCTCACTCCGTCTCAGACTCTGCACTCCTGAGAGCTCTGGGGACTGTGGGGGTTTGGTGTGGGAACTTCTAGAAGGGCTGGCTCTCCGGGTGTATTTCCTTCCTGTTTTCCAGGAAATCACAGAGAATTAGTTAAAAACCATAAAATAATGAACACACATTTTGGTGCTGAAAACATGTAAAAAAAAGGTTAGCTATGGAAATACACTGATCCAATTATTTCACAGTGAATAGACAGGCTCCGTGGGAACTGAGTTTCAGGTCTGTCCGGTCCGTCCTTCCACATTTTCAGAGAATGAACAAGGGGGACTTGAGGGGACAGCTACTTGGTAGCTCCCAGCTCACTAATTTCACAAATCATGTAAACGGAAGACAAAAGCTGCTCAATATCAGACTAATTCAGCAAACTTGGTACTCATCGGAGACATCATCACCAAATGCACACTGAAGTGGCCTAATATTATTAATAAGTACCAATGGATGTTCAACATGATAAAGAGTAGAAAGAATGCAGGGCTTCTCCTCTAAACTAGACACAATGTTATTAGAAGGGAAATCGATTCAAGATGTTATTTAATTATTTCTAGGGTCAAAATTTTAAAAAAATTGAGACTACCTTATATTTAGAAAACAATAAGACCTGGTAATGAGGTTTCAAAAAAGCTTATTTCAGAAGTGAATGACTATTTACAAAACAAGCAGAAATTCAGCAGACTAAAATTTATCTCGATTTGCTTTTTATAAAAACAATCAAATGTAAGACAGGTACAAAGGAAAAAGTAAATTCCATGTAAAAGAAAGAGACACAATGGTTTTACTATTCCTAAAAAAGACATCATGTGGTGACAGACTCTGACATTTCTTGTCCCAGGTCACATCCCTCATGCCATCCCAGTAAAAAAGAAGGAACCCAGACTGACTGACACAGGTCTCTGTCCTCTGGCTGCATGAGGGTTGCACATGGAAGCCATCCGGTGATGAAATTAATTATTAAACAAACAAGCACTAGAAACGACAGTTTTGAAAATCTCATTCTCATCTGTGTGACTGAAAATGCAGCACTTGTAACATTAAATCGAAGATAAAGCCACAATCAATGTATCATGACTTGATCACCCACATCCCACCAGCTCACAGAGCACCAAGTAGGGGCACCCCTTCTTCCTCTGCTACTGTGTACTCCTGTGTGTCCCTCTCCACACAGTTCTCTCCACTAATGTCCTCTCCCCTTTCCCGATTTCTCGCCTTACCTCCGTTCCCTTCTCTGCACCTTTTCCAGGAAACTCTTGAAAGTGCTCACCTTCAGTTGCTCTTTCTCCCTGGTCTGATTGCTCCCCATCTCCACATATTTCTGCCTCTTTCTCCCCGTCCCTGTGCATCTCCTCTTCCCCGGTGACACTGTCTTTCCTCTTACATCTCTGTGCCCCGATTCACTGACACCCCCAGCTTAGCTCAGTGCTGCTTCTCTCTGCTGTCACCCCCCTCCCCTCCTTTCTGCTCCTGCACTCGGCTCCCCCAGCTCTTCTCCTAACCCCTCCCTCCGTCTGAAATTCCCTGTCCTTTGTTGCCCCCACTTCCGCTAACCAGGGGCCCCTCTCCCTTTTAGCTCCCCTTCATCTCTCTCGAACACTCCCTTTCCTCTATATTTCTCCATTTTCTTTCTCCTCTGGCTGCTTCCCCGAGTTACTCGCTGTCTTAACCGTCGCTTTACAAGTCCCTCCCACATCCTCTGTT